>NW_006770133.1:0-540 GCF_000442215.2 Lipotes vexillifer
TTAAAGGAGCAGCTGCTTCAGGGTCTCTGGCTCACTCAGGCCGGGGGGAGGGAGGGGTACGGATGCGGGGCGAGCCTGCAGCGGCAGAGGCCGGCCTGATGTTGCAGCAGCCTGCGACACGCCGTGTGTTCTCATGGGGAAGTTTTCCCTGGATCATGGGACCCTGGCAGTGGTGGGCTGCACAGGCTCCCTGGAAGGCGGGTGTGGATAGTGACCTGTGCTCACACACAGGCTTCTTGGTGGCGGCAACAGCAGCTTTAGCATCTCATGCCCGTCTCTGGGGTCTGTGCTGATAGCCGCGGCTCATGCCCGTCTCTGGAGCTCCTTTAAGCAGCGCTCTTAATCCCCTCTCCTTGCGCACCAGGACACAAAGAGGCAAGAAAAAGTCTCTTGCCTCTTCAGCAGGTCCAGACTTTTTCCCGGACTCCCTCCCAGCTAGCTGTGGCGCCCTAACCCCCTGCAGGCTGTGTTCACGCTGCCAACCCCAGTCCTCTCCCTGGGATCCAACCGAAGCCCGAGCCTCAGCTCCCAGCCCCGCCC
>NW_006770134.1:0-425 GCF_000442215.2 Lipotes vexillifer
GTATGCGTTTTTTCCTGAATATATTCAGGAAAAAACGCATACGCCCCTTTTGGCCAACAAAGCAAGCTTGCAAGGGAAATCTGGCTACAATGAACTCTCAGTTCCCCCCGGTCAAAAATGCCATCTGAAAAAAGTGTAAAATCCAGAAAGGCAGGACAGGCCAGGGAGAACAGGGAGCGTTGTTATGCTGATGGGCGGGATGTAAATTGCCAACAGCCACCCTGGAGAAACGTATGGTATTTCCTGAAACATCGAAAAAACAAGGTACATAGCCTCGGGCACTAGGCTTAGGGAAACTGAAATCAAAAAGAGAGAGCCACCCCAAAGTTTGGGGCTGCCCTCTTTACAGGAACTCGTCCACAGTACAAGTTAAATACTCACGAAAGGAATAAATGGATCGTCAAGTTGCGGCACTTACGTGCCAT
>NW_006770135.1:0-252 GCF_000442215.2 Lipotes vexillifer
ATTCCCTCTATTAGTGATATCTTATGATAAATTTCTTTTTCTGTGTGACTTATTTCACATAGAATTATCGTACCTAAATGCACTCATTAAGCAGCTATGTGCCTGATGACATTGATTTCATTGCGGAGTGATATTCCATTGTACGTAAGTACTATAACTTCTTTAACCATTTTTCTCCTTCTGGGATATTTTTGTTGTACTGTAGTCGAGGTCCTTGTCAACACAGCAGCCCTAAATTTTGGGGTGGCTCTG
>NW_006770136.1:0-1052 GCF_000442215.2 Lipotes vexillifer
TGAGTCATTATTGTATGCAGTGTTAGGAATGTTGTAATTTCATTCTTTTACATGTTGCTGTCCGGTTTTCCTAACCAGTTATTGAAGAGCCTGTCTTCTACATAGTATATTCTTGCCTCCTGTGTTGTAGTTAACTGACCATAAGTTTGTGGATTTATTTCTGGGTCTCAATTCTGTTTCATTGTTCTATGTGTCTGTTTTGGTGCCAGTACCATACTGTTTTGATTTCTGTAGCTTTGTAGTACAGTCTGAGTTAGGGAGCATGATTCCTCTAGTTCTGTTCTTCTTTCTCAAGATTGTTTTGACCATTTGGAGCCTCTTGTGTGTCCATATAAAATTTTAAATTATTTTTTCTATTTCTGTGAAAAATACCCCTGGTATTTTGATAGGAACTGCATTGAATCTGTAGTTTGCCTTGGGTGTTATGGACATTTTAATAGTATTAATTCTTCCAATCCATGAGCACGGTATATCTTTCCATCTGTTTGTGTCATCTTCAATTACTTTCACCAGTGTCTTATAGTTTCCAAATACAAGTGTTTTACCTCTTAGGTAGGTTATTCCTAGGTATTTTATTGTTTTTGATGTTATTGTAATGGGATTGTTTCCTTAATTTCTCTTTCTGATAGTTCATTGTTAATGTATATAAAAGGAAAATAGATTTCTGGGTATCAATTTTGTATCCTGCAACTTTACCAAATTCAGTGATGAGATCTACTAGTTTTTTGGTGGCATCTTTAGGGTTTTCTCTGTATAGTATCATGACAGCTGCGAACAGTGATAGTTTTACTGATACTTCTACCTTTCCAATTTGGATTCATTTTGTTTCTTTTTCTTGTCTGATTGCTATGGCTAGGACTTCTAATATTATGTTGAATAAAAGTGGTGAGAGTGGGCATCCTTGTCTTGCTCCTGATCTCAGAGGAAATGCTTTCAGAATTTCACCTTTGAGTATGATGTTAGCTGTGGGCTTGAATATATGGGCTTTATTATGTTGAAATATGTTCCCTCTATGCCCACTTTCCAGAGAGTTTTTATCATAAATGGATGTT
>NW_006770137.1:0-218 GCF_000442215.2 Lipotes vexillifer
TGAGTGTGTATGTGTATGCTTCTGTGTGCGATTTTGTCTGTATAGCTTTGCTTCCACCATTTGTCCGAGGGTTCTATCTGTCCTTTTTTTTTAAAATTTTTTTCTTAATAATTACTTTCTATTTTATAACCTTATTTTATTTTACTTTATCTTCGTTCTTTCTTTCCTTCCTTCCTTCCCTCCTTTAGACAACGAATCATCCCAAATTGAGGAGGTGG
>NW_006770138.1:0-3023 GCF_000442215.2 Lipotes vexillifer
GCTCTGGACGCGCAGGCTCAGCGGCCATGGCTCACGGGCCCAGCCACTCCGCAGCATGTGGGACCTTCCCGGACCGGGGCACGAACCCGCGTCCCCTGTATGGGCAGGCGGACTCTCAACCACTGCATCATCAGGGAAGCCCCCTAAAATAGTATGTTTTATATTATGACTTTTACCACAATAAAAAAAAATGTTTTTAATGTAATAACCTATATGGGAAAAGAATCTAAAAAAGAGTGGATATGTGTGTATGTATAACTGATACACTTTGCTGTACAGCAGAAACTAATGCAACACTATATATCAACTATAATTGAAAATTTTTTAAAGGAAAAAAAATAATAAAATAAAAAGTACTGTGTAGGGGAATTCCCTGGTGGTCCAGTGGTTAGGACTCTGTGCTCTCACTGCTGAGGGGCTGGGTTCGATCCCTGGTTGGGGAACTAACATCCCACAAGCCACATTGCATGGCCAAATAAATAAATATAAAAAATAAAAATAAAAAAGTACTGTGTACAATAGCACCAAAAACATGCAGTACTTATGTATAAACTAACAAAATAAACATACTAATACCCAGTGGAAATGCAAAAGGTGCATTTTTAAACCTTTAAATTTTTAACAAAAGGAAGAATTCCTCTGCATAGAAAATGAAATGTATAAGAACCAATCCCTGTGCTTTGGCCTATTCTACAACACTAGGGAATTAAATACTGAACTGCAACTTCATTTTCTACTAAAGTTTTTTTTACCTCATGGGTGGATTTCAGAAATGACCTTTTCCCAAGCCCAGGGCGGATGGGGCCCCCATTGTTGTCTGACCTGGGACAGAGTTTTTTCTTTCCCCTGGCAGTGTATTCATGTAATTCACCCAAGAGTTGGTTCTTTCCCATCTGAAGGCATTTATCATACACTATTTGAAGTAATTTGCAAATTTCTGATTGCAAAAGATTTCAGATTATCAAATGCTAGAGCAGGATTGGGCAAACTACAACCTTTGGTCCAAATTTGGCCACCAGTCTTTGCCAGAGAATGTCCCTGTGTGCCATCTTGGGGAGGTGGTGTAGCACAGTAACTGCCTAAATTCTCTAGCCCTGTTTCCTCATTTCTAAAGTGGAGGTAATAATAGTACCTGCTTCATAGGGTTGTTGTACGGATCTAATGGACTAATGCATGTACAGCACTTGCCCAGTGCCTGGACGCAAACAGAGAGCCTTGGCTATTTGTGTAGTATTAGTTATTATCATTGGTTTCAGCATATACGCCTCCTGCTGGTTCTGAAGAACACACAGATTTGTCAACTTTGGTTATCTGACAAAAGTAAAAATATGAGTAGTCCTATACAGTACTCACAGAATAATCTCAAGTGTTTTTATTTTTTTAATTTAAATTTATTTATTTATGGCTGCATTGGGTCTTTTGCTGTGCGTGGGGCTTTCTCTACTTGTGGCGAACAGAGTCTACTCTTTGTTGAGGTGCATGGGCTTCTCATTGTGGTGGCTTCTCTTGTTACAGAGCACGGGCTCTAAGCACGTGGGCTTCAGTAGTTGTGGCACTCGGGCTCAACAGTTGTGGCTCGCGGGCTCTAGAGTGCAGGCTCTTAGTTGCTCTGTGGCATGTGGGATCTTTCCGGACGAGGGCTCGAACCCGCGTCCCCTGCATTGGCAAGAGGATTTTTAACCACTGTGCCACCAGGGAAGTCCTCAGGTGTTTTTAATCTTCCTAGAAAAATTTAATGCTCTGGAATGCTCTTAATGACCTGATTTGTGAGCATTTTCAAAACAACTGTAAAGCAGAATGCTCAAGTTGTCTTAGTTCTAAGACACCCCATTATGTGCATCAGTCTCACTGTTGCCAAAAGTCTCTTGGAGATACTATCATGAAGATGACTGGCTTAGTGGACCTCACCTTTTAGTATCATTATGTCCTTCTGATGGTATGTTATGCTGGTTCAAGGCCAGGGAGCACCCTTTGCAGGGATTTTCACTTTCATGGGAAAGTCAGCTTCAGCTTATTAAGTGTAATCAAGTGGCATCACAAGATCTATCATTACTGTTTTCTGTTACCTCTGATAACATGGAAATTTTGCCCTATATTCAGGCCGTTGCTGTTGCCATTCTTACCACTTTAATCACACAGGCAAGTACACTGTGAGTCACTGAGAACTTGGAGTAAGTTTGCAAAAACACTTCTCTCAGAAAGTGAATCGGATCTCTCTCGAGCCTCAGAAATCTCACAGATAAAAAGCCTGATCCAGAAAAACATTTGGCTTTTTGTACTGATGTATGGAGTCTTCCATTTAACTTTTTCAACAACTTTATTATGACCTTTGCAGATAAGCTCATTCCCCCCAGATGTTTGTTCTTCTGCAAGAATTATGTCCAGGACAGGGTTTATTTGCCCCCAGGTCACAGAGCTTCAGAAGCTGTGCACAGAGTTCTGGTCATATTTCTCCTGGATCCTTCTCCCTTGGCCAAATGTCTTCAATTCCCCCACTTGGCTCTGCAGATGAGTTTGTTAGCAGTCAGCCTTTTGATTCGTTTCTTCCAGTTCCCTCGCTCATAAACCTCTGGCACGCAGGTCATTCTTCCGCCGTAGAAGCTCCACCAGCTCAGTCAGACTCATTTTCCTGTAACTGCTCCTGACGGGTGGTGGCCATCTGCTTGAGCAGAAGCCTCCAATCCTGGGTTCCAATCCATTTAGGGCTTCCCAGGCTGGGTGGTCTTGCTAGGGGTCTCGTGTCAGACCACGACGTCTAGTTTCATCGCAATCTCCTCCACCAAGGTGCCCACTGGCATCCACGCAGGTCCTTCCCGGGACAACGGCCGCCATCCCGCCTCGCCTGCAGCCCCGGTTTCTCCCGGCCCCTCCAACCTCGGGCCGCACCTCCTAACCGGCCTCCGGACCCCCTGGGCCCTGGGCTCGCCGTGCGCCTCCCAAATCGAGGTACCCGTTTGTGAGCGCCCAGAGCGGCGCAAGCCCACTCCTAGCGTCTCAGCCTGGCTGACGAGTAGGTTCGGCCA
>NW_006770141.1:0-208 GCF_000442215.2 Lipotes vexillifer
ATGGTCACCTTATCTTTGACAAAGGAGGCAAGAATATACAGTGGAGAAAAGACAGCTTCTTCAATAAGTGGTGATGGGAAAACTGGACAGGTACATGTAAAAGAATGAAATTAGAGCACTCCCTAACAGCATACACAAAAATAAACTCAAAATGGATTAAAGACCTAAATGTAAGGCCACAAACTATCAAACTCTTAGAGGAAAACAC
>NW_006770142.1:0-975 GCF_000442215.2 Lipotes vexillifer
CCGTGTCCCCTGCATTGGCAGGCGGACTCTCAACCACTGGGCCACCAGGGAAGCCCCTGTGTATTTCTATCTGTGGACGGTGGTGAAAAAACTTTGAAAGCTAATATTAAAGACCAAGTCAAGATTTTGGAGTAGTAGGTACCACAGATCATCTTTGAGGATGGATGATGGAGTTGTGGAGAGAAAGGGGGACTGTGGACCAAGCAGTCCCTTTCACTGACATATTCTTCCAGAGGGTAGGATGTAAAATACTTTTGCTGTCAGAGTCATCTAGATTTGGGCAATGAGATAAATAAAATAACTCCATCCCCCTCCCCACCCCTCCACACACCCCATTTCATCTGGAGCCACTTGAGGCCTCGGGGGAAGGGTAGGGAAGAAAGAAAAACAGCTCTGCAATTGGGAACACAGCTGTTGTTCAAACTAGGGCACCCTGAGAATCTTGACATTAAACAAAGCACGCATCAACTAGTAAATATTGAATTGTCAGGGGATCAATCAGATCTTTCTTCTTTGTATCTGAAACTTGAATTTCACTGGTAGTAGAGACTAGAACCCAAGTCTGATCCCCAGGGTGGCATCTCTTTCTCCACACTATGACATTTTCCCAGAGAATGAACACAGCAGTTGACTCTCCATCTGTGGGTGTGGTGCAGTTCATAACGTCAGCAGCACTCAGGGATGGGAATGGGCTCTGGTTTGAAGGGGCCGGATGTGAATGGAACTGTGTTTGTTACACCAAAACATAAAGAGGTCTCCCCACACCTCCCAACACCCCAAACATTCTCTCCTCCATCTAAAACTCATGTTTCATCCATTATACCACTGAGCTAATTAAGCCCCTGAGTCTGGGCAGTGCTTTTAGTGGATTGTTTCTAGGTTTTTTTTGTTTTTGTTTTTTGCGGTACGCGAGCCTCTCACTGTTGTGGCCTCTTCCATTGCGGAGCACAGGCTCCGGACGCGCAGGCTCAGCCG
>NW_006770144.1:0-358 GCF_000442215.2 Lipotes vexillifer
TTGTTGAATATTTGCCTTATCCAATGAGGTTTTTCCTTTAGTAAGTTTCCTTTCCTAATTTTTGTGTTTCAGTCGTGGCCTTTTCTTTTACACTGAGAAAAGCCCCTTTAAGATTTCTCATAAAGCTGGTGTGGCGACGCTGAGCTCTTTGGGTTTTGCTTCTCTGTAAAACTTTGATCTCACCATCAAATCTGAAGGAGAGCCTTGCTGGGTAGAGTATTTTTGGTTATAGACTTTTCTCTTTCATGACTTTAAATACACCATGCTACTCCCTTCTGGCATGCAGAGGTTATCATGAAAAGTCAGCTGATAACTTTATGCAAGTTCCCATGTTTGTAACTTGTTGCTTTTCCTTTGC
>NW_006770145.1:0-1104 GCF_000442215.2 Lipotes vexillifer
ATTTAATTCAGTACATGAGATCAGTGAAAAGGAAATGATAAGGAATAAGGAAAATAACAATCAATCTGGCAATTATACCACCTATTCAATGAATGGATGCCCTCAAGTAAACCAAGATGAGTGTTGTCAGTCTGGCGTTCCCTCAGTCACTGTAAGTTCATATCTGTCTCTTAGAGGGCAAGCATCTTGCAAGGCTAAGTATCATTCTAGTGTTTAAAGTTATGTGTTTTTTTCTACAAAATAGCCCCTAAACACCAACTTCCATTGTTCTTCAACGGAAGAGACAGTTACCTCTTCCAACACTGGAGGAAAAACTGGCTGTCGTGGATGGAGATTTCCAATATGGCACCATTCTAAAGGGCTTTCAAGGATAATCTTGAGACCCCATTTTATCTGATGTGCCGACATTAGAAGCTAACCCCTGGATATGATGCAGCTCCACTGTAATGTAAATTAAAATGCCATGATTTAAAAAATGCCCTAATATTGTCAGTATAATTTCATTTCCAGTTTAGTTCCTTCCTCACATTTAGCACAGTGTGTTTCTGTGATGCTCTCCTGGTGCCAGCACTTCAGAATTTTATCCATCACTGGCTGAGAAAAATCTCATGATGAAAAGATTAGTGTGTCATAAAATCTGAACAAAAAAGCTACCAAAGTTGATCAGTCTCACTATGATTCGGGATAAGATTTTCAATTAGCAAATGGTGTGACTGAAGCACAGAGTAACTGTTTTGCTACACTCGGAGCTCCCAAGGATCTTCTTTAGCTTTTCTTTCCCTGGGTTTCTAAATTGGCAGCTACATTCTACTTCTTAAACACTTGGCCTTAACCTCAGCACCGCCCTGGTTCAGTTTCTATTTTTAAAAGCACCATTCTAATGGAAATGTCCCTGCTCTGAATTAAGCTGCTGCTGTGAATTTTACCACTAGCGAGAGCCATTATGTCATAGAGTTTAGGTTAATTTGGTAGGTATCGATTTCCTTGACTACGACTTCGAAACTTGCTTCAGCTTCTTCTAGCCATGGAGGATTTCTACCTGGGCTGTAGGTGAGGGTAAAATATCCCATGGAGAACTCCTTCAATAACCACATTTGGAAAATC
>NW_006770146.1:0-2669 GCF_000442215.2 Lipotes vexillifer
CACGGGTTCGTGCCCCGGTCCGGGAAGATCCCACATGCCGTGGAGCGGCTGGGCCTGTGAGCCTTGGCCGCTGAGCCTGCGCGTCGGAGCCTGTGCTCCGCAATGGGAAAGGCCACAACAGTGAGAGGCCTGCGTACCGCAAAACAAAACAAAACAAACAACAACAACAACAAAAAACATGTGGTTCTACTTTTTAGCAAAATATTTATCAATTGCCTCTGTAGCAGAAACTGCTAATTGTTTTTCATTATCCATTCTCTCCTTCCTTTTAGTGATAGAGTCTCCTGAATTTTAAAGGGGTACGGGAATGCCTGACATATATCATTTTTCCTGGTCTCCCTTGCAGTTACTTGTGTCTGTACTACCAAGTTCCAGGCACTGAGGTATAAGCAGCGGTGACGTGACTGCCTTGGTTACGTCCTTTAAAGAGGAAAGGATTTTCTCTTCCTGAAGGCTAGGACAGAGAAGTGATACTCATCAACCAATTTGAAGTATGAATACCATAGAGAATGGTATATTTGGAGTAGTCCCAGAGCACCTAATGGAGCAGAGCCACTTACATGTCTCCAACCTCCTGTCTATCTCAGGAGCATTAGGTGACAGAGATACCTGGAAATATACATATATAGGAAAATGACATAAAACAAAGTGAACTATTTTAAAGTGTGCAATTCAGCGGAATTTAGTACTCTCACACTGTTGTGCAACAACTACCTATATCTAGTTCCAACGCATTTTCATCACCTCAGAAGAAAACTCCACACTCATTAAACAGTCAGTCCTCATTCCCACCTCCCATTGTCCCCTGTCAACCACCAATCTGCTTTCTGCTAATCAGCACTTTGCTTGCCTATTCTGCATATTTCATATAAATGGAATCATACAATATGTGACTTTTTGTGTCTGACATCTTTCATGCAATGTAATGTTCTTGAGGTTCATTCACATGTGGCATGTATCAGCACTTCATTCCTTTTCATGACTCAATATTAGTGTGTGGTGTGTGTGTGCTGTGTATGCTACATTTTGTTTATCCATTCATCTGGTAACGGACATTTGAGTTGTCTTCAGCTTTTTGCTGTCATGTATTAGTAGTGCTGCTATGAAGACTCTTTTACAAGTGTTAGCAATGACTTTCACGGTTTCTTTTTTCACTTGTGGAGGCCAAGGATAAGAGACATCAGTATAAATCTTCCCTAAGGTAGCATTCTTTCATTCAGTTTATCACTTACAGAAAATCCATTGAGTTCTATGGACTGTAATGGGTGCAGAATGGATGCAGGGATTAGTGACATATGGATTCTTTCAGAAATTCAGAGCACAAGAATAATCTAAATACATATTCTATTTTGCTATGATATTTTATCCCAAAGGAGTTGCAAACAAAGTCTATACTGATTGTTTCGTAGGAAGATAAGGTCACTATGGCAGATTGGGTGTATTTTATTTTGGACATTTTAACTTTGTGATTTATATTATATTTGCAAGTGGAGGTATCAACGAGGCATGTGGATTTTTCTAGCTTGAGTCTGGAGGCCATTGGAGAAGTCTGAGCTAGAGTCCACAGCTGGAATCATAAATACAGAGTAAACACAGAAAGATGCTATTTAAAGTCAACAAGTTGTATGAGATTGCCTAGGATGAGCTTATATATGGAAAAAGGAATTTAGGACTTAGTCCTGCAGCACTCAAAGATTTATTTGTTGAGAAGGAAGAGTCAGAAGTGACTGAGATGGAAGTGTCACTGAACAAAATGGAGCCCAGGGAAATGCGATCCCCTGGAAGCCAAGAAAACAGTGTTTTAATGAGAAGGCAATGAGTAAAAGTGTTAAATGTTACTGAGATGTTAAATAATATATGGATCACAAATGACTTTTGGATTTGGCAACATGGAGGCCATGGGTGATTGTGGCAAAAATAGTTCTAGTGGAAGGGTAGTCATGGAAAATAGGATAAACATCTAAAGGAGGAAAGGAAATAAAGACATCATTATTGATCACTCAAGAAGTTTTCCTATGAATAGAGGCTAAAGACATGGGAGAGTCTTAAAGTGGTGTGAGATCAGTGAATGACTAACAGCTAACTCTTATAAAGCAGAACCACATGTGGGGGTTGTTCAAACTATGTTTACATATATTAACTCATTTCATCATACTTCAGCTCTATTAGGTAGATATTATTCCCATTTTACAGATGAGGAGACTGAGGCCTTGAGCATTCAAATAATTTGTCCAAGAGCATGTGGTAATAAGTGGCAGAGCTGAAATTCAAATCCAATGAGTTTATTATTCTAGAGTCCATACTCTTAACTAATTTTATTGTTTTTCACAGACAGTTAGGTCTCTTTGATAACACATTTTTATTCCATTGCCTTTTACTTGACAAGGACCCACCTCCTGGACCACGGAAAACAGCTAAGAAGTAGAACTGCAAAGCTGATGGTTTGATAATGAAATGAAGTTCAGACCTATGGTCTTTGATCCTGGCTGACTTTTTTTTTGGAGGGGGGAGTCAGTTTTATAGTTTTTATTGAAGCTATATATGCTTGGGCCTATTTTATAATTTTTAGAGAAAAATTGACATTCCAAATGGCCTCACTGTTGTGGCTCTCCCGTTCTGGAGCACAGGCTCCGGACGCGCAGGCTCAGTGGCCATGGCTCACGGGCCCA
>NW_006770148.1:0-625 GCF_000442215.2 Lipotes vexillifer
GCTCCACGGCATGTGGGATCTTCCCAGACCGGGGCACGAACCCGCGTCCCCCGCATCGGCAGGTGGACCCTCAACCACTGCGCCACCAGGGAAGCCCTTAATTTTAACATCAAAATTATGAGTGGCATTATCAACTTTATTAAGGAGAATGCTGTTCTGCAGCTGAGGTCAGTACGTCTGCATGCAATCTCCTCTCAAACTCATCTAGCAAAATTAACAGACGTATATATCCCACAATGGCAGCAGTGGTAGACAGAAATGCAGCATAACCTAGAATCACTTTTGTACACTTCGACATGTGAAACAGTCATTTCCCCTCTGGATTTCAACAATTTTGGCAGTGTAGGAAACAGGATTGTACAACAGTAAATAAAAGCTTATATGACCGAAGAACTGAGTATATAGACAACTCTTCCCTTGTTCAATCTGCCCTCTCCCCAGCCCCTGCCAAGATAAATGAGAGGCAGCTGGGCAGGTTTTGGTTTTGTGATTTATAACCAAACCACAGACCTGGGAAAAGGGCCTTTCACTTCTTCCACAGAACTGTTTAAAACATTAACTCTGTGGGGGCTTCCCTGGTGGCGCAGTGGTTGAGAGTCCGCCTGCCGATGCAGGGGATGCGGGT
>NW_006770149.1:0-306 GCF_000442215.2 Lipotes vexillifer
CCTGTGCAGCCCGCCACTGCCAGGTTCCCGGGATCCAGGGACAACTTCCCTGGGAGAACGCACAGCGGGCCTCAGGCTGGTGCAACGTCCCGCCGGCCTCTGCCGCCGAAGGCTCGCCCCGCACTCCGCGGCCCTCCCTCCCCCCGGCCTGAGTGAGCCAGAACCCCCGAATCAGTGGCTCCTTTAACCCCGTTCTGTCTGAGCAAAAAACAGGCGCCCTCCAGCGACCTACACGCAGAGGCGGGGCCAAATCCAAAGCTGAGGCCCTGTGAGCTGTGAGAACAAAGAAGAGAAAGGGAAATCTCT
>NW_006770150.1:0-402 GCF_000442215.2 Lipotes vexillifer
CCCCGGCCCGGGAAGATCCCACATGCCGTGGAGCGGCTGGGCCCGTGAGCCATGGCCGCTGACGCTGCGTGTCCGGAGCCTGTGCTCCACAACGAGAGAGGCCACAACAGTGAGAGGCCCGCGTACAGAAAAAAAAAAAAAAACTGTCCCTGAGATATACAAATTTCTTCTGGTATGAGCTGAAGTGTATATAATTGTGTGTCAAAATAATTAAAATGTTACTTTAAAAAAAATAAAGGAGCTCCTGAAACTTGTTTTTCGTCTTGGTCAACTTGGCTTTCTCATTCTGAGTGTTTCATCCCAAAGGCTGAGGGATTTGAATGCATCACGCACGTTTCATGCAGTAAAACGGTGAAATGCCCCATAGGGTAATTTTTTCTCGGCCTTGGCTGTCGTGTTGTT
>NW_006770152.1:0-244 GCF_000442215.2 Lipotes vexillifer
CGGAAGATGGACAGGAATGGGCAGAACCAATGAGAGACTAGCTGTAGGTGTTTGGACGGGTACGTTGAACTCTAATTTCCCACCAGCAAGAAGAATTAAGCAATGGCTCAGCACCCCGTGGCTCATACAGAGTAGGGTCTGTAGCAATCGTGCAGTTTTGTGGCCAGCTCACAAGAAATCAAGTTGAAAAAAGGAGCTCAGGGTCACTGTAATTCACAAACCTGCAGAGTTATAAATGACATCT
>NW_006770153.1:0-649 GCF_000442215.2 Lipotes vexillifer
GTGAGCAGAGCTCCCCTGACAGCCCATGACAGAAATGTAGCCTGAAACAAATCTTGGTCGTTTCCAGCCACTGAGATTTGTTACTACAGCATAACCAAGCCTATCATGACTAATGCTCATGTTTACTGTAACTTCATTAGTTATCAGGATATTTTCAAATAAGAACTAAAACACTTGTACAAAGTTAATTGAGTTTAAAATCTTAGCTCTATGAACTATCAAGCACTTTATATTGCTTCTCCTCTTCAGTCAAGAATTTCAAATAGTTATTTCATGATGTGGGAAAACATCCTTGAGCTATTAAGTGAGGAAAACTAAGTTTTAAAGACAAAGTGCTAAAATTTTAGTGGTTATGTCTCCCTTTTGGGTTGGATTTTTATTTTTTCTTCAGAGCTTGTCTGTATCTTTACATTTATTTTTATAATTTTATACTCAGAAAAAAATACTAGTGTATTTAAAACATATTTCCACCTTAGAAATGGCATTTACATATATTTATTAGAAAAATCTAGCCTGAAAGATGTCTGCCATTCTCTACAGTCTTTTCATTTATTGGAGCACAATTGATGTACAGTATTACATAAGTCACAGGTGTACAGCATTGTCATTCACACTTTTTAAGGTTATATTCCCTTTATAGTTACTACAA
>NW_006770154.1:0-2803 GCF_000442215.2 Lipotes vexillifer
GAAAAAAAAAAAAAAAAAAAAAAAAACCCAAAACTAATATGGCTACTACAGTTTTCTTTTGAATTATGTTAGCATGGAATATTTTTCTCCATCCCTTTATTTTTTAGCCTATCAGAGTCTTTATATGTAAAGTGGGATTCTTATAGACAAAATATAGTTAGTTTTGTTTTTTCAGTCACTCTTACAATCTCTTTGAATTAATGTGTTTATACCGCTAACATTTAAAGTGATGACTGATATACTTGGATTAATATCTACTATGTTTGTAACAATTTTCTATTTGTTGCCAGAAACCACCTTCTCCAATATTAATTGATCATATTATATAATTTTATTTTCTCTCTTCTCTTAACATATATTTAAATTATATTTCTTTTGAAAATTATTTTAATGGTTTCCCCAGTATTTATAATGCACACTTTTAATTAATATAAGTCCACCTTCACATAACACTATTCTGCCTTGCAGGTAGTGCAAATGCCTTATAATATGGTATTATCAATTCTCCTGTCCCTTATAACATTTGCTGTCATTTGTTTCACTTATCTATATGCTATAATCACCCAATACATTGTTACTATTATTACTTTAAAGAGTTATTTCTTAAACTAAATATTTTATATTGCCTTCAATTATTCCTCCAATACTCTTATTTTTTTTATGTACATACAAGTATCCAAATTAATAACGGCGAAAAGGTTCCTAGACCGAATTCCAACCTCTGTATTTGGAGGCTTCCCCACACTAACAAGCAATTCTTGAACACCAGCATAATGTCCAAGAATTCAACTCAATTTTTACACTATTTAACTGGAGGTAACACAGATTTCACAGGTTGAGGGCTCAGTCCTTCAAGACTACACACTCACTCACCCCCATCACCACTTTAGACACCAGTCACAAGCCCATATTTTTTCCTGTGCTTTTGACTGACTGCCTACAAAATAGAGGTTTTGATGACCACCTCCTTGGGTTTAATTAATTTGCTAGAACAGCTTACAGAACACAGGGAACTTATTTACTCACTATATTACTTATTTATTATAGGATGTTAAAGGAGATGAATTAATAGCCAGATGAAGAGATACATAGGGCAAGGTCCCAAACAAAGGGCCTTATGTCTTTGAAGCTTGGGGTTTGGCACAGCGACATGCAAAAGCGTTCTGCTTCCAAAATGTGGAAGTTCTCTGAAAAAGGGACCAAAAAGCTCTCCCTCTGCGTTTTGTGGAGGCTTCAATACATAGTCATGATTGACTAAATCATTGGCCAATGGAGACTGATTCAATCTTAAGCCTCTCTCCCCTCCAGGGAAATATGGGAGTGGAACTAAAATTTCCAACCCATTAACTCATTGGATCATTCTCCTGACCAATAGCCCCCATCCTTAGGTGCTTCTAAAAGATACCTCATTCACATAACTAGAAACACCTTTACCATTCCCAATACATAGAAAATTCCAAGGGTTTGGGGAGCTGTGAACCAGGAACTGTGGGCAAATACCAAATATATGTGAAATATATTTTGTTCATCCAAATGACCAAATATATATTTCTTATAAATCACAATATCACAATGACCTATATCAGTTTCTTTATGCCTGAAGAAAAGATTTTACTATTTTTTGCAGAGCTGGACTACTGACAATGAATCCCCTTAACTTTTGTTTGTTTGAGAAAGTTTTTATTTCTCCTTCAATTATGAAGAAAATTTTCTGCATATACATTTCTAGGTTAGTGGATTTTTCTTTTTCTTTCAACACTTTAAATATTTCACTCACTTTCTTTTTGCTGGCATGGTTTCTGAGGAGTAGACCACTATAATTCTTATCCTTGTTTTTCTATAGGCAAGACATTTTTCCTCTGGCTCCTTCCAAGATTTTTTCTTTTTCCTTGCTTTTCTGAAGTTTGAATATTGTATGCTTACATGTAGTAATTTGAAGTATTTCTCCTGCTTGGTGTTCACTGAGATTCCTGAATCTGTGGTTTGATGTCTGTCATATAGTTCCCAGCCATTATTACTTCAAATATTCTATTTATTTTTTTTGTTGTTGTTGTTTTTATCTGTGCTTTTCAGTTTGGGAACTTTCTATTGATCTATATTCCAGCTCACTGATTCTTTTCTTAGCCACATTAAGTCTATCTTTAAGCCCAGCAAAAGTATTCTACATATCTATGGTGATTTGATTTCTACCATTAAAAAAATATATTTTTTTGTTAGACTTTCTATCTCTCTGCTTACATTACCCATTTCTTCTTGCATGCTGTCTATAATTTTCACTAGAGTTGCTAACTTATTAATCATAGTTATTTTAAATTTCTTCTCTGATAGTTTCAATATCTGTGTCATATCTACATCTTGTTCTGCTTGCTTTGTCTTCTCAGGCTGTGTTTTTGTCTTATCTTTTGTTGTGCCTTGTAATTTTTTGTTTAAAGCCAGACACATATTAGGTAATAGGAACTGAAGTAAATAGGCATCTGGTGTGAGAATTTATGTTAATCTGGCTAGGAGTTGGTCTTTCTTAAATATTTGCTATAATCTATAAGTGCCAGAGACTTCAAATTATCTAGTGTCATTTTTTTCTCTCCTCTTGACTTTGGGTTTCCTTAATTATTCCTCCTCAGAGAGATTCTATATCTGACAGCTCTTTCATTTTTAATCTACTGTTATAATGCTGAAGCCCTGTTGGTGAGGTGGTAAGAGGTGTGAGAGAAAGAGTATTCTGTGTTCTTTCAATTAAATCTTAGTCTTTTAGTGGGCAGTGTCTCTGGCTGTGACCTTCATAAGTGTTTCTTCTTGTATATAT
>NW_006770157.1:0-539 GCF_000442215.2 Lipotes vexillifer
TCTTACGCAGAAATCGCAAAGTGTGCCAAACAGGGCGTTGAAGGCACTGACTCTGCAAGTTTGCGAAGTGTCAGGAAAGCGTCTTGAAGGGCCAACACGTGTTCCAGGGCACGTAAACTGAGATGCATTTTAGGAACGTTGCTCAATCACACGGTGGACCATACTCCGGGTTTCCCATGCATGTTTCAGCAGAAGGAAGAATCCATTAAACCTGGGGAGTTGGGCCCCATGGAATGGATACCATGCATTATGACTTCAAAGGCTTTGCCTTTGCTTACCAAACCTCACCAATCCTGTCAGCCCCTAGTGTCCAGCCTTATGTCTCACACAGCTGTGGGTATAGATGTGGTAAATCCAGGTTTCATCCCGAGCCGTGAATGAATTAAGTAAGAATGTCTCTCTATTTCACTGCCATTGTGTTTTGGTTTTGAAATTTATTTTTATAATTGTATTTGGCTGATTTTCACTGCTGAACTTATGTCGCTCTACGCACGCTCGATTCTCTTTCGGATACGTATAGATACATAGGTTTTTAGATT
>NW_006770158.1:0-206 GCF_000442215.2 Lipotes vexillifer
CATGGCTCACGGGCCCAGCCGCTCTGCGGCACGTGGGGTCTTCCCGGACCGGGGCACGAACCCACGTCCCCTGCATTGGCAGGCGGACTCTTAACCACTGCGCCATCAGGGAAGCCCTGGTGTCCCTTTAAGAAGAGGAGATAGAGGACTTCCCTGGTGGCACAGTGGTTAAGAATCCGCCTGCCAATGCAGGGGACACGGGTTCA
>NW_006770159.1:0-216 GCF_000442215.2 Lipotes vexillifer
CAACTGACAAAGGATTAATCTCCAAAATATACAAGCAGCTCCTGCAGCTCAATATCAAAAAAAACAAACAACTCAATCCAAAAATGGGCAGAAGACCTGAATAGACACTTCTCCAAAGAAGACATACAGATTGCCGACAAACACATGAAAAGATGCTCAACGTTACTAATCATTAGAGAAATGCAAATCAAAACTACAATGAGGTATCACCTCACA
>NW_006770160.1:0-225 GCF_000442215.2 Lipotes vexillifer
CCAAGAACATGGTATATCTCGCCATCTATTTGTATCATCTTTAATTTCTTTCATCAGTGTCTTTTAATTTTCTGCATATGGGTCTTTTGTCTCCTTACATAGGTTTATTCCTAGATATTTTATTATTTTTGTTGCAGTGGTAAGTGGGAGTGTTTTCTTGACTTCACTTTCAGGTTTTTCATCATTAGTGTATAGGAATGCAAGAGATTTCTGTGCATTAATTTT
>NW_006770161.1:0-29685 GCF_000442215.2 Lipotes vexillifer
GAACCCGTGTCCCCTGCATCGGCAGGCGGACTCTCAACCACTGCGCTACCAGGGAAGCCCCAGTGTGTGCATTACTTTTTACACATAATGCTGTTGTATACATAATAGACTGCAGTATAGTATAAGTTTTACATGCACTGGAAACCAAAACATTTGTGTGACTCACTTTATTTTGATATTTGCTTTATTTTGGTGGTCTGGAGCTAAACCCACAATATCTCTGAGGTAATTACTTCAGAAACTCACCTAGCTTTCCCAGAAGTACCCCTGGGTAGTGGTTTTTAATCCCATAGGTTACCACTTTGCATATATTTTGCATGCATAGTGAAAGAAATCCAGGTTTTAACATTTTACATTCTAGGAGGATTCTGAGTGTCTCCCTGCATTTTCTGAGCTGTAGAAGTGTTATTTTAATAAGACCATATTTAAAATTCACCCCAGTGGTGCATCAAGATCCTTGCTGGGAAAGACGTACTGAGATGTTTGCTATAATCCACTCTAAAACCTTTCTAAATATTTAAAGACTTTGTAATAGTGAAGGATGCTTTATTTGAGGAAGATGATCTGCCTGTGGGATCACTAGAGAATTTGTTTTTGTCTGGGGGGTAGTAATGTTGTCAGAGTTCTGATGCTCACATGCACAGCTATGCCTGAAACTCTCACACATTTCTTGTGCTTCTGGGGGTGCCATAACTCTAGCTGATTTAATTCCATCAGCTGATTCATTTTGTTTTTCTCTCTGAGCTGAACTGGTGTGCAGAGGACATTTAAACACACTTGATTGTTTCATCTCCTGGTTTCTTGTTTTAGATGCTAATGTTACATGTTTTCCCAACCATTTTATGGACTTTGTTAACCAAATAGACAAGGCATGCTGTACCCATTTTATAGGTGGTAAGCTGATTAAGTGGCTTGTCATGTTGCATTATAAATGATGCCACTTTAAGCATTACCAGTTTCAACTTGTCTCTGTGCTGAAAGAAATCACTAGAGTAATTCTAATTTCTTAAGTGAGAGACAGGTGGATGGTCATTTTAGGGGAGGGACTTGACAAGGTAGCCCCTCCAAATTCCCCTTGATATGTGCAGCTGACATTGAGGCAGGGATCAGTAAATTTGCAAGTGAGAGAAGAAACCTCCTGAGAAGAAAAATATCTAGATTCTGACCCCTTTCTCTTTTAAGGGCCACTATCTGAGAGTGTCTCTGTTGGATTAAGAAGGTCAGAAGTAAAAGTTGCTAGTGGTAAAGAGCACCAAAGGCCACCACAGAGGAAATCATCATGGAGAGAAGTAGTTTGACAAATAATCTGAAAACACCACAGGCTAAACTAGTAATAGTCAATAGAAATATACTGCAAATCACAAATGTAATTTTAATTTTCTAGTTTCCACATTAGTAGGAAAAGAAGTGCCTAATTTTAGTACATTTTATTTAACCCAATACACCAAAAATATTATCATCTCAAAATAATTCATATAAAAATTGTTGAGATATTTTTATATTTTTATTTGTTAAATATTTTAAATAAAATGTGTATTTTCTTTTTTATTGAAATATAGTTGATTTACAATATTATGTTAGTTTCAGGTGTACAACAAAGTGATTGTTATATTTATGTATATATATATATTTTTTCAGATTGTTTCCTAAGTTACTACAAGATATTGAATATAGTTCCCTGTGCTCTACAATAAATCCTTGTTGCTTATTTATTTTGTATATAGTAGTTTGTATCTGTTAATCCCATATTCCTAATTTATCCCTCCCCCACTCCCTTTCCCCTTTAGTAATCATAAATTTGTTTTCTATGTCTGTGAATCTGTTTCTGTTTCACACACAGATTCATTTGTATTATTTTGTAGATTCCACATATGTGATATCATATAATATATGTTTTTCTCTGTTGACTTACTTCACTTAGTATGATACTTGCTAGGTCCATGTTGATGCAAATGGCAATATTTCATTCTTTTTTATGGCTGAGTAATATTCCATTGTATCTATCTATCTATCTATCTATATATATATTTTTTTCTCTTAAACCAGTCTTCTGTTGATGGACACTTGGGTTGTTTCCATGTCTTATCTATTGTAATTAATGCTATTATGAACATTGGGGTGCATGTATCTTTTATAAGTAGAGCTTTCATCTTTTCAGAATATATGCCCAAAAGTGAGATTGATGAATCATATGGGAGCTCTAGTCTTAGTTTTTAAGGAACCACCATATTGTTTTCCATAGTGGCTGCACCAATTTACATTCCTACCAACTGTGTAGAAGGGTTCTCATCTCCCTACAAGGAGTGTATTTTCTGTAAGTACACCTTTATTTGAACTAGCCACATTTCAGGTGCTCTAGTCACTGAGTAGCCACCATGTTGGACAATTCATAAGAGAAAGGTAAGAAATGTCCTCTTAGCAGCTACTCTCACAAAGCTGTTGTGCTTTAGAACCATAGAGTATAAGCCAGAGAGCTGTAACTATGAGATGTTGCTGGTTCTACATCAGGGACACAAAGGATAGTGAAGATGACACCAGAGGGCAGTAAAGAAGCACAACACCACGTGGTGGACCACAAGTGGACTGCTAATTTTGCTTTGTTCTCTTTGTTGTATGGAGATAGAGTTAATCCCATAATTCTTGACTAGTTACTGTAAGGGGAAGAAGAAGAGCTCAGGTGAGAATTTGATCTAATGGCAAATCAATGCAAAGAGACTTCAGCTAAGAATCTGAAGAACCAGATAAATATAACAATTTTGTTCTGGAAACCTGTGAAGTGGGTCAAATCAGTCACAATTATTTAGTTGTGTGTCAGCCTTTCCTTCCCAATATGTCATGAGCCCCTTGAGGGGAGAAATTAGGATTTACTCTTTTATGGTAGATCCTGGGCCTTATGCAACAGCACAATTGTGTTAAGCAGGGTAAGTGTAGTCTTCTTCAACCTCTTTCCAGCATCTGAAGAGCACTCAGCACAGAGTCTTATAGGTAAAAAAAAAAAAAAATTGTCAAAAGACTGAGCAGAAAGACCTGAGCTTCCTCCCTCTCCAATGGCAGCTTCCTCCTTACAAAATGCATGTAACCAGGAGGCTTACTCTACACATGTCTCAAGTAAGTCTGTAGGTGTTACTATCTTTACCTACCTCACTAAGTCAGTGGGAAGGAAAATACAAGAAAAAAACAATAGGAATTAAAAAGGTTACATTTGCATAGTGTTTTAGATTGTATCAACAGATTTCACATGCAAATCTCATTTAGATCTACACATTTTACTAATTCAGAAAGGGTAGAACACTAGGTCCAGTCAAGTCACTAACAAGTCATTCAGCTGGAAATTGAATCTAAGGTGTCTGACTTCAAATCCAACTCATTTTCTATCTTCCTGCCCCTGCACCACAGCTGCATCCAGATGCAGAACCACATTGTGCTGACAATAAAATACTCTAAGTAAATGTGTGATATTTCCATCATGTTGTTATCAGGAGGGGCTTAGTATGCCCAGACTAAAATGTCATCATTATTTGAAACTGCCTTTGGCTTATCTTTACATATATTAAATACAGCTATTGACCCATCAGAAAACCCAGAGTGGTTCCAAATAAAGATTTTCATTTTCCAGTTGTACCATTATAGTTTGTCTTCCAGAATAAAATGACTTCTTTAGAAGCAAGGCAGAATTGATTTCTTAAATCTGACCCAGACGTCAGATTGGTGTGCTTTATTGTGTGAATCTAACTGAAAGTTTTCTTAGCAGGATCTCCTGTTACTAAAGCAAGTAGATTTTACACAATTTTGTCTTCAAAGCTATGGGGGAAAATAGGCCAGACCACACAGCTGTCTTGGAAAACAATGTAAATGCATTTTTGTCCAGTAAACAATTAAAAAGAGAAAATAATTTCCTCCTAAGCCAACAGAAAGTGGGAAAGGACAAACATTTGTTCTTGCCAAATTCAGTCTGAATTATTTATTACCTGCTACAGATTGGGATATGGTAATAATATTGTAAGAAGCAGAAAAATTATGATACTGTCTCAAGAAATAGCTTGTAAATATCAGTAAGTTATCACACATCAGCCATTGCAAGGGGTGGGTCATGGACTGATGTGACTCTCCTAGATTCTGCATTTGGGGGAAAAAAATCTTAATACTTCTCAACATGCTGTTGAGAAAGGAGAGAGGACTTGAAACCCAAAGATCTGGCATCATCTTTTGCAAATCACTGAAACTTACTGAGTTTCCCCTCCCCATTGTTAAGCAGGCTAATATCTACTTCAGAGGGTTGCAATGAGAATTAAGTGAGCTAATAGAAGTCAGTTGTCCAGGTACAATACCTAATCTATTGTAGAGACACCCACAGATCCCTAGGGAAAACATACATTCCTAAATATTATTTTTTTTATTTAAATATGATTGAGAAATAGATATTTAAGGTCTGGTAATGTGATACCATAGCTGTTTCAACACTGGATTTGAAATGATTTAAAATAATACATCAGTTCATTTGTATCATTTTTTCTTTAGATTCTGCATGTAAGCAATTTCATACAATATTTCTCTTTCTCTGTCTGACTTACTTCATTCAGTATGACAATCTCTAGGTCCACTCACAGACTTAGAGAATGAACTAATGGTTACCAGGGGGGAAGGGGGGGATAGTTAGGGAGTTTGAGATTGATATGTACACAGTGTTATATTTAAGATGCATAACCAACAAGGACCTACTGTATAGCACAGGGAATTCTGCTCAATATTATGTAACAGCCTAAATGGGAAAATAATTTGAAAAAAGAATAGATACATGTATATGTATAACTGAATCACTTTGCTGTACACCTGAAACTAACACAACATTGTTAATCAACTATACGCCAGTATAAAATAAAAAGTTTTAAAAAATTAAAAAATTAAAAAAATTAAAAATAAGCAAACAAAAATAAAGTAATATATCATTCGTTTATCCTTTCACACTCATGACCACTAAACGAAGTTTTAGTTTATTACCTGCTGTATGTAAGGCACTT
Organism: Lipotes vexillifer; assembly: GCF_000442215.2. Taxonomy (NCBI): domain Eukaryota; kingdom Metazoa; phylum Chordata; class Mammalia; order Artiodactyla; family Lipotidae; genus Lipotes; species Lipotes vexillifer. The sequence continues at coordinate 5,019 of NW_006770161.1, forward strand.
TACTAGACCCTGAATATGTACTATTTAACAAAGCAGACAATAAATCTATCCACCATAGTCTACAACCAATAGGCTACAGTTTGGGGGTGGGGGTGAGAGTGGTAAAAGTTGTTAGAAAAGAAGGGCCTTGGCTTCCTAATATAAGAGTGATGATTTTAACATTCACTATGAATGGCAAACGATGTTCTTCAAAAAGATGTTTAAGACACCCATCCCCAACACTCCAGCTTGCAATCACAGAGTACCAGGCTGCCATGTCTGACAGCATTCCTTTCCAACAAACCCAGTAGGCAACAAGCTTGCATGACATGTTAAGGAGAAGCTAGAGTTTATTGTCAATCAAATTATAAAAAACACATATTTAACTAATATTCTTTGAGCAAAAGCAAAATAAAAGTCTAGGATCTTAATTTTATTTATTTATTTTTAAATTTTAATTTAATTAATTAATTAATTTGGCTAAATTGGGTCTTTGTTGCTGTGCATAGGCTTTCTCTAGTTACAGTGAATGGGGACTACTCTTCGTTATGGTGTGCAGGCTTCTCATTGAGGTAACTTCTCTTGTCATGGAGCTAGGATCTTACTTTTATAAATAATGAAGGCTCTACAGCAGAAAGCAGATGACCCAGAACACAGTGATCAAGATAAACTCCAGGCAAAGATGGATTTTTAAATAAATTGTTCTGGGACAATTGGGTAGCCATTTGGGAAAAAGGTAAAATTAGATTCATATCTCACACCATACACAAGAATAGAGTATAAATGGATTATAAATCTAAATATAAAAAAAATGAAATCATCATGTACTATATGGGTGAATTCCTCTTTAAACTCAGAGTAGGATAGAATTTCTAATTATGACTTAAAACCTAGAGGCAATAAAAAGATTGATAAAGCTGACTACAGAAAAAAAAAAACTGTAAAAATTCATAGTACAAAACACCATAAAAAATCAAAAGACAAACTGAAAAACAGTGAGAAAATATTTGTAATGTGTACCATCTACAAAAGTTTGATTAATAATACAAACAGAATTATTAAAAATTGAAAGACAAAAGACAAAAAATGACAGAAAATAGAAAAAAATATATGGACAGACAACAACTCACTACATATATATATATATATATATATATATATATACAAATTACCTTCAAACATATAAAAATGTAATAATAAAAGAAATGTAAGTTATAGCAACACTGAGGTATCATTTCTCATGTCCCAGATTGACAAAGACTAAACAGTAGGAAAACAAAGTTGCTGGAACAACTGGACATCCACAAGCAAAATATGAATCTAGACACAAACATTATGCTCTTCACAAAAATTAACTCAAGATGGATCATAAACATAAATGTAAAAAGCAAGACTGGGAAGCTCCTAGAAGGTAACATAGGAGAAAATATATGTGACCTTCGATATGTTGATGACTTTTTGGATTAACCATCAAAGACATGATCCATGAAAGAAATAATCGATAAGCTGAACTTTATTAAATTAAAAATGTCTGCTCTATGAAAGACACTGTAAAGAGAAAGAAAACAGAAACCACACTGGGAGAAAATATTTGCAAAAGATATATCTTATAAAGGACTGTTATTCCTTTATACAAAGAATTACATAGAGACAGACCTTCAAGATGGCTGAGAAGTAAAACGTGGAGATCAGCTTCCCCCCAACAAATACATCAGAAATACATCTACATTTGGAACAACTCCTACAGAACACATACTGAATGCTGGAAGAAGACCTCCCAAAAGGCAAGAAACTCCCCACGTACCTGGGTAGGGCAAAAGAAAAAAGAAAAAAACAGAGACAAAAGAATAGTGACAGGACCTGTACCTCTGGGAGGGATCTGTGAAGGAGGAAAAATTTCCACACACTAGGATGCCCCTTCACTGGTAGAGATTGGGGGTAGCAGGGTGAAAGCTTCAGAGCCACGAAGGAGAGCATAGCAACAGGGGTGCAGAGGGCAAAGCAGAGAGATCCCCTCACAGAGGATTGGTGACAACCAGCACTCACCAGCCTGAGAGGCTTGTCTGCTCACATGCCAGGGCGGGTGGAGGCTGGGAGCTGAGGCTCAGGTTTCAGAGCTCAGACCCCAGGGAGAGGACTGGGGCTGGCTGCATGAACACAACCTGAAGGGGGTTGGTGCACCACAGCTAGCCGTGAGGAAGTCCAGGAAAAAGGCTGGGACTACCTAAAAGGCAAGAGACCATTGTTTCAGGGTGCGTGAGGAGAGGGGATAGAGAGAACAGCAAAAATGATCTCCAGAGACAGATAAGAGCTGTGACTATCAGCATGGAGCCCAGAGATGGGCATGAGACTCTAAGGTTGCTGCTGCAGACAGCAAGAAGCCTGTGTGCAAGCACAGGTCACTATCCACACCTCGCCCACCTTCCCTCCTGCAAGCCTGTGCAGCCTGCCACTGCCAAGGTCCCGTGATCCAGGGACAACTTTCCTGGGAGAACACAAGGCATGTCTCAGGCTGTTGCAACGTCACACTAGCCTCTGACACCACAGGCTAGACAAGCACTGAGTGAGCCAGAGTCCCCTAATCAGGTGTTACTTTAACACCGTCCTGTCTGAGGGAAAACAGATGCCCTCAGACGACCTACACACAGAGGCAGGGACAAATGCAAAGCTGAACACCAGGAGCTGTGCGAACAAAGAAAAGAAAGGGAAATTTCTCCCAGCAGCCTCAGGAGCAGCAGATTAAATCTCCACAGTCAACCTGATGTACTGGGCATCTGTGGAATACCTGAATAGACAATGAATCATTCCAAAACTGAGGAGGTGGACTTTGGGAACAACTGTAGACTTGGGGTTGGCTTTCTGTATCTAATTGGTTTCTTGTGTTATGTTTATCTAAGTTTAGTATTTAGAGTTTATTATCATTGGTAGATTTGTTTATTGATTTTGTTGCTCTCTTCCTTTTGTTTAATATATAGATATATATAATTTTTCCTTTTTCTATTTTGTGAGTGTGTATGAGTATGCTTCTTTGCATGATATTGTCTGTATAGCTTTGCTTTTACCATTTGTCCTAGGGTTCTATGTGTCCATTTTCTCTTTTTCTACAGCTTTTACCTCTTGTTATCATTGGAGGATTTGTTTTTTAGTTTGGCTGCTCTCTTCCTTCTTTCTTTCTTTTTTTTTAATATTACTTTGTAATTTTAAAAATTTTGTTTTTAATAATTTTTTTTTATTATTTTTCTTCTTTGTCATGTGGCTGACAGGGTCTTTGTGCTCTGGCCAGGTGTCAGGCCTGTGCCTATGAGAAGAGAGAGCCGAGTTCAGGACATCGGTCCACCAGAGACCTTCTGGCTCCACACAACATCAAACAGGGAAAGTTCTCCCAGAGATCTCCATCTCAACACTAAGACCCAGCTCCACTCAACAACCAGCAAGATACAGTGCTCGACACCCTATGCCAAACAACTAGCAAGACAGGAACAAAACCCCACACATTAGCAGAGAGGCAGCCTAAAATAATAATAAGGTCACAGGCACCCCAAAACACACCACAGGACATGGTCCTGCCCACCATAAAGACAAGATCCAGACTCATCCACCAGAACACAAACACAAGTCCCCTCCACCAGGAAGCCTACACAACCCACTGAACCAACCTTACCCACTGGGGGCAGAAACCAATAGCCACAGGAACTACGAAACAGCAGCCTATAAAAAGGAGACGCCAAACACACTAAGTTAAGCAAAATGGGAAGGCAGAGAAACACACAGCAGATGAAGGAGCAAGGTAAAAACCCACCAGACCAAACAAATGAAGAGGAAATAAGAGTCTACCTGAAACAGAATTCAGAATAATGATAGTGAAGATGATCAAAAATCCTGGAAATAGAATGGAGAAAAAACAAGAAACATGTAACAAGGACCTAGAAGAACTAAAGAATAAATAAACAATGATGAACAACACAATAAATGAAATTAAAAATTCTCTAGAAGGAATCAACAGCAGAATAACTGAGGTAGAAGAATGGATAAGTGACCTGGAAGATAAAATAGTGAAAATAACTACTGCAGAGCAGAAAAAAGAAAAAAAAAATGAAAAACTTGAGGACAGTCTCAGAGACTTCTGGGACAATATTAAACACACCAACACTTGAATTATAGGGGTCCTAGAAAGAAGAGAAAAAGAAAGGACTGAGAAAATTTTTGAAGAGTTTATAGTTGAAAATTTCCCTAATATGGGAAAGGAAATATTCAATCAAGTCCAGGAAGGACAAAGAGTCCCTTGCAGGATAAATCCAAGGAGAAACATACTAAGACACATATTAATCAAACCATAAAAATTAAATACTGAGAAAAAATATTAAAAGCAGCAAGGGAAAAAAAAATCAAATAACATACAAGAGAATCCCCATAAGGTTAACAGCTGATCTTTCAGCAGAAATTCTGCAAGCCAGAAGACAGTGGCAGGACATATTTAAAGTGATGAAAGGGAAAAAACTACAACCAAGATTACTCTACCCAGCAAGGATCTCATGAAGATTCATCAGAGAAATTAAAATCTTTACAAAAAAGGAAAGGCTAAGGGAATTCACACACCAAACCAGCTTTAAAACAAATGCTGAGGGGCTTCCCTGGTGGCGCATTGGTTGAGAGTCCACCTGTCGATGCAGGGGACACAGGTTCGTGACCCAGTCCGGGATGATCCCACATGCCGTAGAGCGGCAAAGCCCATGAGCCATGGCCACTGAGCCTGGGGGTCCGGAGCCTGTGTTCCACAATGGGAAAAGCCACAACAGTGAGAAGACTGTGTACCGAAAAACAAACAAACAAACAAACAAACAAACAAAAACTGCTGAAAGAACTGCTCTATGCAGGAAAAACAAGAGAAAGAAAAGACCTACAGTAACAAACCCAAAACAATTAAGAAAATGGTAATAGGAACATACATATTGATAACTACAATAAATGTAAATGGATTAAATGATAAAAGAAAAGACATAGACAGGCTGAATGGATATAAAAACAGAACCCATATATATGCTATCTACAAGATACCCACTTCAGACCTAGGGATACATACTGACTGAAAGTGAGGGGATGAAAAAAGATATTCCATGTTAATGCAAATCAAAAAAAAAGCTGGAGTTTCAATTCTCATATCAGAAAATAGACTCCAAAATAAAAACTATTACAAGAGACAAAGAAGGACACTACATAATGATCAAGAGATCAATCCAAGAAGAAGATATAACAATTGTAAATATGTATGCACCCAACATAGGAGCACTTCAATACATAAGACAAATCCTAACAGCCATAAAAGTGGAAATTGACAGTAACACTATCATAGTCAGGGACTTTAACACCACACATTCACCAATGGACAGATCATCTAAAATTAAAATAAAGAAAGAAACACGAAAATAATAAGGCAACACAAGCTTTAAATGACATATTAAACAAGAGGGACTTAATTGATATTTAGAGGACATTCCATCCAAAAATATCAGAATACACTTTCTTCTGAAGTGATCATGGAATATTCTCCAGGATAGAACATACCTTTGTTCACAAATCAAGCCTTGGTAAATTTAAGAAAATTGAAATCATATCAAGTATCTTTTCTGACAACAATACTATGAGACTAGATATCAACTACAGGAAAAAATCTGTAAAAAATACAAATACATGGAGGCCAAACAATACACTACTAACTAACCAAGAGATCACTGAAAAAATCAAAGAGGAAATGAAAAAATACCGAGAAACCAATGAAAATGAAAATACGAGGACCCAAAATGTATGGGATGTAGCAAAGGCAGTTCTTAGAGGGAAGTTTATAGCAATACAATCCTACCTCAAGAAACAAGAAATATCTCAAATAAACAACCTAAACTTAAAACAAAAGAAAATAGAGACAGAAGAACAAAACCCCCCAAACTTAGAAGAAGGAAAGAAATCATAAAGATCAGATCAGAAATAAATGAAAAAGAAATAAAGGAAACAATCGCAAACATCAATAAACCTAAAAGTTGGTTCTTTGAAAAAGTAAACAAAATTAATAAACCATTAGCCAGACTCATCAAGAAAAACAGGGAGAAGTTTCAAATCAATAGAAATAGAAATGAAAAGGGAGAAGTAACAACTGTCACTGTAGAATACAAAAGATCATGAGAGATTACTACAAGCAACTTTTTGACAATAAAATGGACAACCTGGAAGAAATGGACAAATTCTTAGAAATGCACAACCTTCTGAGACTGAACCAGGAAGAAACAGAAAATATAAACAGAACAATCACAAGCACTGAAATTGAGACTGTGATTAAAAATCTTCCAACAAACAAAAGCCCAGGACCAGATGGTTTCCCAGGTGAATTCTATCAAACATTTAGAGAAGAGTTAATACTATACTTCTGAAACACTTCCAAAATATAACAGAGGGAGGAACACTTCCCAACTCTTTCTATGAGGCCACCATCACCCTGATACCAAAACCAGACAAAGATGTCACAAAGAAAGGATACTACAGGTCAATATCACTGATGATATAGATGCAAAAATCCTCAACAGAACTCTAGCGAAGAGAATCCAACTGCACATTAAAAGGATCATACACCATAATCAAGTGGGGTATATCGCAGAAATGCAAGGATGCTTCAATATACATAAATCAATCAATGAGATAAACCATATTAACAAATTGAAGGAGAAAAGCATATGATCATCTCAATAGATGCAGAAAGTTTTTGAAAAAAATCAACACCGAATTATGATAAAAACTCTCCAGAAAGTAGGCAAAGAGCAAACTTACATAATAAAAGCCATATACGAAAAACCCACAGCCAACATCATTCTCCATGGTGAAAATCTGAAACCATTTCCTCTAAGATAAGGAACAAGACAAGGCTGTCCATTCCCACCACTATTATTCAACAAAGATTTGGAAGTTTTAGCCACAGCAATCAGAGATGAAAAAGAAATAAAAGGAATCCAAATTGGAAAAGAAGAATTAAAGCTGTCATTGTTTGCAGATGACATGATGCCACACATGGAGAATCCTAAAGATGCTACCAGAAAACTTCTAGAGCTAACAAATGAACTTGGTAAAATAGTAGGATACAAAATTAATGCACAGAAATCTCTTGAATTCCTATACACTAATGATGAAAAGTCTGAAAGAGAAATTAAGGAAACACTCCCATTTACCATTGCAACACAAAGAATAAAATACCTTGGAAATCAACCTACCTAAGAGATGAAAGACGTGTATGCACAAAACTATAAGACACTGAGGAAAGAAATTAAAGATGATACAAACAGATGGAGAGATGTACCATGTTCTTGGATTGGAAGAATTAATGTTGTGAAAATGACTCTACTACCCAAAGCAATCCACAGATTCAAGGCAATCCCTATCAAACTACCACTTTCATTTTTCACAGAACTAGAACAAAAAATTTCACAATTTGTATGGAAACAAAAAAGACCCTGAATAGCCAAAGCAATCTTGAGAAAGCAAAACAGAGCTGGAGGAGTCAGGCTCCCATAACTCAGACTATACTACAAAGCTACAGTAATCAAGACAGTATGGCACTGGCACAAAAACAGAAATATAGAACAATGGAACAGGATAGAAAGACCAGAGATAAACCCACTCTCATATGGTCAACTTATTTTTGATAAAGGAGGCAAAGAATATATAATGGAGACAAGAAATCCTCTTCAATAAGTGGTGCTGGGAAAACTGGACAGCTACATGTAAAAGAATGAAATTAGAACACTCCCTAACACCATACACAAAAATAAACTCAAAATGGATTAAAAACCTAAATATAAGGCCAGACACGATAAAACTCTTAGAGGAAAACATAGGCAGAACACTCTATGACATAAATCACAGCAAAATCCTTTTTGACCCACTTCCTAGAGAAATGGAAATAAAAACAAAAATAAACAAATGGGACCTAATGAAACTTCAAAGCTTTTGCACAGCAAAGGAAACCCTAAACAAGAGGAAAAGACAACACTCAGAATGGGAGAAAATATTTTCAATTGAAGCAACTGACAAAGGATTAATCTCCAAAATTTACAGGCAACTCATGCAGCTCAATATAAAAAAAACAAAAAAAACAAATCCAAAAAGGTGCAGAAGACCTAAATAGACATTTCTCCAAAGAAGATATACAGGGACTTCCCTCATGGCTCAGTGATTAAGCATCCACCTGCCAATGCAGGGGACATGGGTTCAAGCCCTGGTCCAACATGATCCCACATGCTGTGACACAAATAAGCCTGTGAGCCACAACTACAGAGCCTGCACTGTAGAGCCCATGTGCCACAACTACTGAGCCCAATTGTCACAACTACTGAAGCCTGTTTGCCTAGAGTCTGTGCTCCACAACAAGAGAAACCACTACAATGAGAATCATGCATCACAACGAAGAGCAGTCCCTGCTCACCACAAATAGAGAAAGCCTGTGAAGAGAAACAAAGACACACACAGCCAAAAAATAAATAAATTTAAGAAAAAACAAACAAAAAAAACAAGAATATATATAGATGGCCAACAAACATGTGAAAGGATTCTCAGCATCACTAATAATTAGAGAAATGCAAGTCAAAACTACAGTGAGGTATCACCTCACACCAGTCAGAATGGCCATCATCAAAAAATCTACAAACAGTTAATGTTGGAGAGGGTGTGGAAAAAAGAGAAGCCACTTGTACTGTTGGTGGAATGTAAATTGATATAGCCAGTATGGAGAACACTTGGAGATTCCTTTAAAAAACTAAAAATAGAAATACCATACAACCCAGCAATCCCAGTACTGGGCATATACCCTGAGAAAACAATAATGCAAAAATAATCATGCACCACAATGTTCATTGAACCTCTGTTTACAATAGCCAAGACATGGAGGCAACTTAAGTGTCCATTGACAGGTGAATGACTAAAGAAGATTTGGGACATAAATAGAATGGAATATTACTCCGCCATAAAAAAGCGAAATTGAGGGGTTTTTTTAGTCACGAGGATGGACCTAGAGTCTGTCATACAGAGTGAAGTTAAGTCAGAAAGTGAAACACAAATACCATATGCTAATACATATATATGGAATCAAAAAAAGAAATAAAGGTTCTGAAGAACCTATGGGCATGACAGGAATAAAGACCCAGGCATAGAGAATGGACTTGAGGACATGGGGAAGGGGAAAGGTAAGCTGGGACGAAGAGAGAGAGTTGCCTGGAAATATATACACTACCAAATGTAAAATAGGTAGCTAGCGGGGAGCAGCTACATAGCACAGGGAGATCATCTCGGTGCTTTGTGACCATCTAGAAGAGTGGTATAAGGAGGGTAGGAGGGAGATGCAAGAGGGAGGAGATATGGAGATATATGTATACGTATAGCTGATTCACTTCGTTATACAGCAGAAACTAACACACCATTGTAAATCAATTATACTCCAATAAAGATTTAAAAGAAAACAAATATTACACAAATAACTCTTAAATAAGAAAACAAAAAGCCCAATTTAATAAATGGGCAAAAGACCTGGACAGACACCTCTCCATGGAAGATATACAGATGGCACATAAGCACATGAAAAGATATTTAACATCATATATTATTAAGGAATTGCAAACTATAACAATGAAATAGCACTATACACTATTAAAATGTCCATGAATCAGAGCCAAGGTGGCAGAGTAGAAGGATGTGCTCTTACTCCCTCTTGCGAGAACACCAGAATCACAACTAGCTGCTGTACAATCATCTACAGGAAGACACTGGAACTCACCATAAATGATACCCCGCATCCATAGACAAAGGTGAAGCCACAATGAGATGGTAGGAGGGGCACAACCACAGTAAAATCAAATCCCATAACTGCTGAGTGGGTGACTCACAGACTGGAGAACACTTATACCACAGAAGTCCACCTACTGGAGTGATGGTTCTGAGCCCCAAGTCAGGCTTCCCAACCTGGGGGTCCAGCAACAGGAGGAGGAATTCCTAGAGTCAGACTTTGAAGGATAGTGGGATTTGATTGAAGGACTTTGACAGGACTGGGAGAAACAGAGACTCCACACTTGGAGGGCACACACATAGTAGCGTGTGCATTGGGACCCAGGGGATGGAGCAGTGGCCCCAGGGGAGACTGAAACAGACTTACCTGTTAGTGTTGGAAGGTGTCCTGCAGAGGTGGAGGTGGCTGTGGCTCACTGTGAGGACAAGGACACTGGCAGCAGAAGTTCTGGGAAGTACTCCATGGCATGAGCCCTCCCAGAGTCTGCCATTAGCTCCACCAAAGAGCCCACGTAGGCTCCAATGTTGGGTGTCCTCAGGCCAAACAACCAACAGGGAGAGTACCCAGCCCTACCCATTAGCAGTCAAATGGATGATAGTTTTACTGAGCTCTGCCCATGAGAGCAACAGTCAGCTCTACCCTCTACCAATCCCTCCCATCAGGAAACTTGAACAAGCCTCTTAGGTAGCCTCATCCACCAGAGGACAAACAGAAGAAGAAAGAAGAACTACAATCCTGCAGCCTGTGGAACAAAAAACATGTTCACAGAAAGATAGACAAGGTGAAAAGGCAGAGGGCTATGTACCAGATGAAGGAACAAGATAAAATCCCAGAAAAAATACTAAATTAAGTGGAGATAGGCAACCATCCAGAAAAAAAAAATTCAGAATAATGATAGTGATGATGATCGAGGACCTGGGAAAAAGAATGGAGACAAAGATCAAGAAGATGCAAGAAATGTTTAACAAAGACTTAGAAGATTAAAGAACAAACAAACAGAGATGAACAATACAATAACTGAAATGAAAATTACACTAGAAGAAATCAATAGCAGAATAATTGAGGCAGAAGAACATATAAGTGACTGGGAAGACAGAATGGTGTCATTCACTGCTGCAGAACAGAATAAAGAAAAAAGAATGAAAAGAAATGAAGACAGCCTAAGAAACTTCTGGGACAACATTAAATGCAACAACATTCACATTATAGGGGTTCCAGAAAGAGAAGAGAGAGAGAAAGGACCAGAGAAAATATTTGAAGAGATTATAATTGAAAACTTCCCTAACATGGGAAAGGAAATAGCCACCCATGTCCAGGAAGCACAGAGAGCCCCATACAGGATAAACCCAAGGAAAAACATGCTGAGACACATAGTAATCACACTGGCAAAAATTAAAGACAAAGAAAATTTATTGAAAGCAGCAAGGGAAAAATGACAGATAACATACAAGGGAACTCCCATAAGGTTAACAGATGATTTCTCAGCAGAAACTCTACAAGCCAGAATGGAATGGCATGATATACTTAAAGTGATGAAAGGGAAGAACCTACAACCGAGATGACTTTACCCAGCAAGGATCTCATTCAGATTCGATGGAAAATCAAAAGCTTTACAGACAAGCAAACACTAAAAGAATTCAGCACCACCAAACCAGCTCTACAAAAAATGCTAAAGGAACCTCTCTAAGTGGGAAACTCAAGAGAAGAAAAGGACCTACAAAAAAAAAAAACAAAAAAAACAAAACAATTAAGAAACTGGTCATAGGAACATACATACCAATAATTACCTTAAATATGAATGGATTAAATGCTCCAACCAAAAGAAACAGGCTTGCTGAATGGATACAAAAACAAGAACCATCTATATGCTGCCTACAAGAGACCCACTTCAGACCTAGGGACACATACAGACTGAAAGTGAATGGATGGAAAAAGATATTCCATACACATGGATATCAAAAGGAAGCTGTACTAACAATACTCATATCAGGTAAAATAGACTTTAAAATAAAGAATTTTGCAAGATACAAGGAAAGACACTACATACTGATCAAGGGATCAATCCAAGAAGAAGATATAAAAATTATAAATATATATGCACCCAACAGAGGAGCACCTCAATACATAAGGCAACTGCTAACAGCTATAAAAGAGGAAATCGACAGTAACATAATAATAGTGGGGGACTTTAACACTTCACTTACACCAATGGACAGACCATCCAAAATGAAAATAAATAAGGAAACAGAATCTTTAAATGACACAATAAACCAGATAGATTTAATTGATATTTATAGGACATTCCATTCCAAACCAGCAGATTACACTTTCTTCTCAAGTGCAATCAGAACATTCTCCAAGATAGATCACATCTTGGGTCACAAATCAAGCCTCAGTAAAATTAACAATATTGAAATCATATCAAGCATCTTTTCTGGCCACAACACTATTATATTAGAAATGAATTACAGGAAAAACAACACAAACACATGGAGGCTAAACAATACATTGTTAAATAACCGAGATATCACTGAAGAAATCAATGAGGAAATCAAGAAATACCTAGAGACAAATGACAATGAAAACACGACAATCTGAAACCTATGGGACACAGCAAAAGCAGTTCTAAGAGGGAAGTTTATAGCTGTACAAGCCTACATAAAGAAATAAGAAAAAACACAAATAAACAACCTAACCTTACATCTAAAGGAACTAGAGAAAGAAGAAGAAACAAAATCCAATGTTAGCAGAAGAAATCATAAAGATCAGAGCAGAAATAAATGAAATAGAAACAAAGAAAACAATAGCAAAGATCAATAAAACTAAAAGCTCATTCTTTGAGAAGATAAACAAAATTCATAAACCATTAGCCATACTCAAGAAGAAAAATAATCAATAAAATTAGAAATGAAATAGGAGAAGTTACAACAGACACCACAGAAATACAAAGCATCCTAAGACACTACTACAAGCAACTGTATACCAATATAATGGACAACCTGGAAGAAATGGACAAATTCTTAGAAAGGTATAACCTTCCAAGACTGAACCAGGAAGAAATAGAAAATATGAACAGACAAATCACAAGTAATGAAATTGAAACTGTGATTAAGAATCTTCCAACAAACAAAAGTCCAGGACCAGATGGTTTCACAGGTGAATTCTATCAAACATTTAGAGAAGAGTTAACACCTATCCTTCTCAAAATCTTCAAAAAATTGCAGAGGAAGGAACACTCCCAAACTCATTCCATGAGGCCACCATCAACCTGATACTAAAACCAGACAAAGATACTACAAAAAAAGAAAATTGCAGACCAATATCACTGATGAATATAGATGCAAAAATCCTCAAAAAAATACTAGCAAATAGAATCCAACAACACATTAAAAAGGTCATACACCATGATCAAGTGGGATTTTTCCCAGGGATGCAAAGGTTCTTCAATATATGAAAATCAATCACTGTGATACACCATATTAACTAATTGAAGAATAAAAACCATATGATCATCTCAATAGATGCAGAAAAAGCTTTTGAAAAAATTCAAACCCATTTATGATAAAAACTCTCCAGAGAGTGGGCATAGAGGGAACCTACAGCAACACAATAAAGGCCATATATGACAAACCCACAGCAAACATCATTCTCAATGGTGAAAATCTGAAAGCATTTCCTCTAAGATCAGGAACAAGACAAGGATGTCCACTCTCCCCACTATTTTTTTTTTTTCAGTACGCGGGCCTCTCACTGTTGTGGCCTCTCCTGTTGTGGAGCACAGGCTCCGGACGCGCAGGCTCAGTGGCCATGGCTCACGGGCCCAGCCACTCTGCGGCATGTGGGATCTTCCTGGACCAGGGCACGAACCCGTGTCCCCTGCATCGTCAGGCGGACTCTCAACCACTGTGCCACCAGGGAAGCCCATCACCACTATTATTCAACATAGTTTTCAAAGTCCTAGCCACAGCAATCACAGAAGAAAAATAAATAAAAAGAATACAAATTGGAAAAGAAGAAGTAAAACTGTCACTGTTTGCAGATGACATGATACTATACATAGAAAATCCTAAAGATGCCACCAGAAAACTACTAGAGCTAATCAATGAATCTGGTAAAGTTTCAGGATACAAAATTAATGCACAGAAATCCCTTGCATTCCTATACAATAATTATGAAAAATATGAAGGAGAAATTAAGGAAACACTCCCATTTACCATGGCAACAAAAAGAATAAAATACCTAGGAATAAACCTACTTAGAGAGACAAAAGACCTGTATGCAGAAACTGTAAGGCACTGATGAAAGAAATTAAAGATAATACCAACAGATGGAGAGAAACACCATGTTCTTGCATTGGAAGAATCAATATTGTGAAAATGACTATACTATGCATAGCAATCTACAGGTTCAATGCAATCCCTATCAAATTACCAATGGCAGTTTTTACAGACCTAGAACAAAAAAAATCTTAAAATGTGTTTGGAGACACAAAAGACCCCGAATACCAAAAGCAGTCTTGAGGGAAAAAAACAGAGCTGGAGGAATCAGACTCCCTGACTTCAGACTGTACTACAAAGCTACAGTAATCAAGACAATATGGTACTGGCACAAAAACAGAAATACAGATCAATGGAACAGGATAGAAAGCCCAGAGATAAACCCATGCACCTATGGTCAACTAATCTAAGTCAAATGAATGCAAGGATATACAATGGAGAAAAGACAGTCTCTTCAATAATTGATGCTGGGAAAACTGGACAGCTACATGTAAAAGAATGAATGTAGAACACTCCCAAACACCATACACAATAATAAACTCAAAATGGATTAGAGACCTAAATGTAAGACTGAACACTATAAAACTCTGAGAGGAAAACATAGAAAGAACACTCTTTGACATAAGTCACAGCAAGATCTTTTTTGAGCCATCTCCTAGAGTAATGGAAATAAAAACAAAAATAAACAAATGGGACCTAATGAAACTTCAAAGCTTTTGCACCACAAAGGAAACCATAAACAAGATTAAAAGACAACCCTCAGAATGGGAGAAAATATTTGCAAATGAATCAACAAAGGATTTATCTCAAAAATATATAAACAGCTCATTCAGTATTTGCAAACAACAAAGGATTTATCTCAAAAATATATAAACAGCTCATTCAGCTCAATATTAAAAAAAAACAAAAACCCAATCCAAAAACGGGCAGAAGATCTAAATAGACATTTCTCCAAAGAAGACATACAGTAGGCCAAGAAGCACATGAAAAGCTGCTCAACATCACTAATTATGAGAGAAATGCAAATCAAAACCACAATGAGGTATCACCTCACACCAGTTAGAATGGGCATCATCAGAAAATCTACAAACAACAAATGCTGCAGAGGGTGTGGAGAAAAGGGAACCCTCTTGCACTGTTGGTGGGAATGTAAATTGATACTGCCACTATGGAGAACAGTATGGAGGTTCCTTAAAAAACTAAAGATAGAATTACCATATGATCCAGAAATCCCACTACATGGCATATACCCAGAGAAAACCATAATTCAAAAAGACACAAGCACCTAAATGTTCATTGCAGCATTTTACAATAGCCAGGTCATGGAAGCAACCTAAATGCCCACTGACAGATGAATAGATAAAGAAGATGTAGTACATATATACAATGGAATATTACTCAACCATAGAAAGGAACAATATTGGGTCATTTGTTGAGATGTGGATGGATCTAGAGACTGTTATACAGAGTGAAGTAAGTCAGAAAGAGAAAAACAAATATCGTATATTAATGCATATATTTGGAACCTAGAAAAATGGTACAGATGAACCAGTTTGCAGGGCAGAAATTGAGACACAGTTGTAGAGAACAGACATATGGACACCAAGGGGGGAAAGCTGGGATGGGGGGTGGGTGTGGGGGTGTGATGAATTGGGCAATTGGGATTGACATGTATACACTGATGTGTATAAAATTGATCACTAATAAGATTCTGCTGTATAAAAAAATAAATAAAATTTAAAAATTAAAATAATAAAAATAAATAATTAGATAGATAAATAAGTAAAATGTATAAAATCCAAAACACTGATAATATCAAATTCTTGCAAAGGAGGATGTGGACCAATAGGAACTCACTCACATTCATTGTTGGTGGGAATGAAAAATAGTACAATCATGTTGAAAGACAGTTTGGCAGTGTTTTACAAAACTAATCATACTCTTTCCATATGATCTAGCAATCACACCCCCTGGTATTTATCCAGAGGAGTTGAAAACTTACATCCACACAACAACCTAGACACACATGCTTATAGCAGCTTCATTCATAATTTCCAAAACTTGGAAGCAACCAAGATGTCCTTCAGTAGGTGAATGGATAAACTGTAGTAGATCCAGACAATGGAATATTATTCAGTGCTTAAAAAGAAGTGAACAATTAAGAAATGAAAAGATATGGAGCAACATTAAATGCATATTGCTAAATGAATGAAGCCAATCTTAAAAGGTTGCATATTGTATGATTTCAACAATATGACATTCTGGAAAAGGCAAAAGTATGGAGACAGTAAAAAATCAGTGGTCTCCAGGGTTTAGGGAAGAGGGAGGAATGAATAGGCAGAGCATGGAGAATTTATGGGGCTGTGAAACTTCTATATAATATTATTGTGGTGGGTACAGGTTATTATATATGTGTCAAACCCATATAACACACAATACCAAGGTGAAACCCAATGAAATCTATAGACTTTGGTTGATGATGAAGTGTCAATATAGGTTTATCAATTGTAACAAGTGTACCACTGTGGTGGGGGATGTTGAATGTGAGGGAGGCTGTGCAGTGTGTAGGGCAGGGAGTATATAAGAACTATATACTTTCCACTCATTTTTTCTGTGAACCTAAAACTACTTTAAAAGGCAAAGTCGGTTTACAAAAAAAAAAAAGTAGGATAACCCATCCTGTTAGCAAACCAATGAGACAACACACTCTCTTCAAACATTACTGGCCAACATGCCAACCAATACAACCATTCTGGAGGGGAGTTTAGCAAGACCCAACAAAACTACCTATGAACTTATATTTTGAACACACAAATCAACTCCTAGGAATTTACAGCATGAAATACATATATGCACAAAGTTAATCATTGCAGCATTGTTTACTATTACAAAATATTAGAAATGATCTAGATACTTCTACAAAAATTATTGAAAAAATTATGGTACATCTACACAATGGAATAATAGGTAGTTATAACAAAAATAGTGGAAGACATTTTTAACTAAAGTGACTTTCAGAACATAGTGTTATGTGAAAAGTGCAAAAGTTTTACCTATAGTAAACTACCCTTCATGTAATAAAGGAAAGGATATAAGAAAATATACACACACGATTTTGCAAAAGATATACAGTAAGGGTAAACCAAAAAATAAAGAGGTTGGTTACATGCAGAAGTTAGATAGGAAAGGGCTGGAAAGTAGCATGGAACAGGAACAGGTAGTAGGATTAAGAAGAAAAGGATACCTCTTGGTATAGCTCTAACCCTTAGAATCACAGGAATATGTCACAAACCCCCACCATAAATAATAAATAATTAAAATCAACCAGAATGCAAGGGAATCCAAAGTGAAATAGAAACAATACCAAATGAACTTAATTTCATTTAAAAAATTTGAAGAAAAAAAATAACACTGAAGGGGTTGGGAAAGCAAAGAACCAGTCTAAATGATCTTTGAAAACCTAGAATTTGGATGAAATACTTAGTAAAGTGAAAGACGATAACTGTACACGAATGCTGTAGTTTAGTTAGTAAATGTGTTTCTCATAAGGAGTAGGTTAGCAGTTCTGGAAAATAGAGATATCATTAATATTTCAGAAAGAAATGTAATTGTTGAGGGCAAAAAACAAAGTTGACAACCAGATGTATGCAAATAGGCTATCTGTGCCAATGAAATTCCAGCCCTATTGTTCAAAATGTCATTTCTCTGTTGATAGATGTTCTTTCCACATAAGTCAAATAGTAATTGTAAATAACACAGAAACACACAAAAAAGTCTACAGTATACATTTATTTACATAGAACTGATTTTTATTTTCTAAAAGTAAAGTTCTAAGATGATCTTAAATATCAATTTCTAAAATTAAATAGAAAAATAAAAGGCTATTCTTTCACTAAATTCTTCAAGTTGGAGATCTTGGTTATTCTTAGAAGGAAGGAACAAAGAATTTGGGGAATAAGATAATTTTTTCTAGCAGCTTCAAAACTCTAGTTTTTCTTTAGAAATGGTTGAGACTATTATCATTCCAGGATAAACATCTGATATAAAAGTATCATTTTAAAAAAACAGCAATTATTAATGTGTAAAGAAAAATCTATTTTATAAAAACTAAAATGAGTAGAGAATTTTCTGAAAAATTTAGTTTGCTTTTAGGTTCCATTTATCAATATGTGTATTCAACAAAGACACTTTAAGCATTTGCTTCGGACTGGCCCCACTCTCCTTCTGGTTCTGAGCACACATCAATGAATGAGACCAAAAGAGCTTGAACTGTAAGAAATTCTTACTGATCCAGCCCCAGGAATTTAGAAAACAGACACATCTTTCTTCCATATTGAAGGAGGGGTTATGGTGAATGTGAAGAGTCTTCACCCTCCTTTATTCAGCATGTAAAGAGAAAGGGTACTAACACTGGCTAAAACCCCAAGCACTTCACAGATAGCACTTTGTCATAATCATGACCTTTCTCTATGGCACGTAATTTCTCTGGACACTATGGTTCAGAAGCTCAAGTAACTAATAAAGATTAGATGAAAGTAGAGATAGAGACATTTAAAGAATGATGAGAAGTTTCTGGCTTGAGCAGTAGGTCTTTCACTCTCATTATCATGTTCAAGAAAAAAAATGAATCAATCAATCAATCAATCACTCACTCACTCAATGAAAGGGCATAGGTATCCCATTCTACAGCTATTCATTGCCCATGTATGGGTGAGTTTCAAGTTTTACTTTGGAGAATAAATGGTTGTTCCTTAAGTTCTGGGAAGGGAACTTCTATGGAGGTATTAAGAAGTTAGAAAAAAAAAGATACAATTTTTGTACAAGTCTGATGAAGTGTCAAGGAAGCAGACAACCTGGGCACTGTCTCTATCTTATTTCCAATTACTACCTCTTGGTTGAAGAGTTAACATCTTGGACTTCAAAGCCTCATCTGTAAAATAAAAATAATGAAACAGGTCTTGTAATACAGTTGTGAGAGACAGAGAGAAAGAAAGAGGGAGAGAGAGAGGAAAAAAACAAAACAAAACATAACATAATTGAAAGCAAATTGTCTGGGGGACAGTTAGCATTTGGTTACCAGTAGCTCCCTTCATGGGTCCTGAGCAGAGGTCAAAGCAGAACCAGCAGAGACACTGACTTGGCTGCAGGCTGCTTGACCTGGAACAAGTCCCTGGGGGAGAGGGCTATGGAGGAAAGAAGCTGAGAGAATAGGATCTGGGTGAGCAGAGTCTACATGGCAACATTTTTGGACAAAGCCACAGATATCATGATTGAATTTTTGAGTCATCCTCTGCAGGTCTTCAAAGTCAAGCTGACTCTAATCCAATGAGCTTTCACCCAGAAAGAACAGATGGTCTTGATGTTTTTTTAAGACACCTTCTAACCCTCAGGCTCTGTGATAGAATCATCTTTAAAAGAGCCAGTCTTTAATTTTTTTTCCAGTGCTTTCTTTTGTAAAGTTGGAGCGTGCAACTGATTGCTTACCTTCCATTGCCTCTCAGTGGGGTTTATTATAGAATAACCACATGACAGCTAGAAATACCTTCAGATCAGGAAGGACACTGACCATCTGTTCTTCAGATAATGTGCTTCGAGTGATTTCTCCAGGATTCTGGTACTTAACAAAATGTAGCCACAGCATCATCCAATCTGCGTATTTATAGGAAGGAGAATGTGTGTACATTACATATTTGGACTTGTTTCAGCCTAAGAAATATAGCCTCTGCCATATGTTTGCAATATACATAATTACCTTCCCACTCCATATATCCAATTTTAAATATTTCACTTTTCATACAGTAGCAGGTTAGAATCTTCCCCTTGAGTCCAGATACTCTTAAACTCATCATCTTGGAAAAGAAACCCTTTGTGCAATTATCATTAATCAGATAATTACTAACTTTCAAGCTGATTCTCTAAATAAGCATTCACTATCTTGGAGCTAGGAGAGAAAGCCATGGGTCCCATGTTGTTTCTAAGACATGTGTTTTCACAGTCTCCCTGGTTTCCCCCAAGCCCTACTGCTCCTTTTGTGTAAATAAAAGAGTTGTTGATAGTAAGGAAAATCATAACTTTTCTGACTGAGCTTGTCCCTTATGCCATGCTATGATATACATGCTATGTGCATTATCTGATTTTACTTAGCACAAGAGCTTTGGGGGGGTGGGACTCAGTATTCCCATCCTACAGATGAGAAAACTGAGGCTTAAAGGGGGTAAGCAGATCATAAAGAACAGGGCTGGCTTTCAAGCCATCTGTCTTTCTAGGGGGATTTAATTTTGTTGAATACTTTCAACATTCATTGATTCAACCAATATTTACTGAAAGCACCAAACATTGCTTTAGTCTCTGGGAATACAGTGTTCCATAATGAAGGCAGAGTCCCCTCTCTCATGGGACAAGTAATTCTGGTAGAAAAGGACGGACAATAAATGAAGAAGAAAACAGCAGGTAGTCATAAAATTTGTTGCCCAGTAAAATAGGAACAACAGCATAGAAAGCATTTTTCTTTCATAGCACTAACAGCTAAAAAACATATAGCATATAATATTTTGACCTTGAAGTGAGTAATCATGGAAGTTCCAAGATTATATCCACTAGGTTAGCCTGAGTATTCATCTATAAAAATATTTTTTTCAAAAACATGTTAATGAAAATTATTGAACTAATGGGATTACATCAGAACCAGCAGAAGACAGTGATACAAAACTGAACATGTAAGACTAGGTATTGATTTTCACATGTACTTTTTAGGTAAAGGAAATCTCTCTAAGTTGATTCCTGCAGCCAACACTAGCTGTGATAATAGGATTTTCAGAAATCTTGAGATGGGCAGTTAGCTTGAGTTAAACCCTAGATAAGTACTCCCAGTCAAAAACCCCATTAAGGCTGCAGGACTGAAGTAGCTTTTCTGGTCATCTGTCTGCTTGGATTTAGTACATTGGTTTAGTACAATGTTTGTTAGAACATTACTGACCAGAAAACATGATGTCATATCTCTAGAAAGAAAAAAACAGTAGTTCAATTCCCAATGTGTACCTTAGTTTTGTTTTTATTTTAAAATAAGAATCCCTAAAAAAAATCATAAAGGTTGTGATGGAAGGAATACAGGGCAATTCCCAGAGACAGTCCTGTGACCACTTCAATTTTTGTTTTGATGGAGTGAGCTGAGACCAGAATAAGAAGAGGTCAGGTAAGTGAAGCTCCTGGGGAAGAATATTCCAGACAGAGGGATCAGCTCATGTTTGGGGTAGGAACAAACTCATCCTCTTACAGGTTCAGATGGAAGCATGGTGGAACCAGAGCCTCTGTGTGGGAGGGGATTCAGTATGGAAAAGCGTCCCAGTAGCCATTCAGATACTTGTAGATCAGGGTAGGGAGACTGAATTTTATTAAGGTGTTTAAGTGGCCACTCGTGGGGCAAGATGTGTTTACACGGAGGATTTTTATAATCTGATTTACATTTTCAAAATTTGGAATGGATTGTAAGGTGGGGTGGAGTTGGTGAGAACAGAAGCGGGAAGAACCATTAAGATGCTATCACAATGTTACTGAGTCCAAGCTAGTACTGCTTGCCACATGACAGGCCAATAAATTAAGAGATGAGTCATTGGGGTAAGAAATAGCAATTTTATTTGGAAAGCCAGCAGACTGAGAAGATGGTGGACTAGTGTCCCAAAGAACCATCTTACCTGAGTTAGAATTCAGGCTTCCTTTATACTAAAGGGTGTGTGGCTGATTGTTGCAAACTTCTGATGCTGGAATCTTTTGTTCTTGCAGCTGTCCATGTAGGTCTGGTCAGAATGTTCCTATAAACCTCCAACAAGACAGATGCAATCCTCTTTGTGTTTATATGAATTGAAAAGTGTTATACCTTTAAAGGTCAGAGCCTTGAGAATGGGCTACTTTGTGTATTTCAGGCTGTAGGCAATTCCTTTACAAAAGGTGTAGAGCCAGCACGACTAAGCAGAGGCAACAGAGCACAAGGGTTAGAGCTAAAGGAATAGATCCAACACGGAGTCAGGTTTGTTCTTCTGTGTTACAATAGCAACACCAGGTCAATGGGAGGAGTGTTACTTCTGCCTGAGTGGGGAGTGCTCAGGCAAGGGACAGAACATGCTTCTCTTTTGAGTTCTATCTAGAAAGATAAACAAGATCTCATCAGACAGGGAAAGGAGGAAGGATATTCCAGTTAGAGGGAACAAAGATTGCAAATGTACAGAGGTTTATAAGTACAGAGTATGTTAGGGAAACAGTGAATGGTTGTCTCCAGGCTACGGTGGGACCTAAAATGTTGGAAACAGAACATGAGGACCTTGAGAAAGTGCATCCTTATCTCATGTGGTGCTCTTCACTGTGTGAATGAGCAAAATCAAAATCTGCATTTCAGCAAGACTCCCAGGTGAGTTGCATGAACATTTGATTCTGAGAAACACTGGTTTAGATAAACATGTTATTGCTCACAGTATGTTATGTCTAAGAAAGACAGAGAGGATCTGGAACTGGGCAGAAACCCACAGTGTGACAGCAACTGGGGTCTGAGGTGGGCAGTGCTGTGTCAGAGGCACAGGTGGGCACTGTATCTTCTGATTCCTCCTTCCAGCTGTGCTTCTGACACAGAGTTGTAGTCTGAGGAGAGTTCTCAGGGTCTTTCTTTGCCTGTGTATACCTGTGAAGTTACTTCTTTAAATGGATGAAAAGACAAGCTTGGAAGGTTCAACTAATCATTAAATGAGTTTTCTTGAAGAAACACACAAACATTTCCCTTGACTGTCATCAAAAGAACTTAAAGTACACTGGAAAAAAGGAGAGATCTTTTTTTAAGTGAGAAACTGTCTAAATCACTTTATGGATGCAAGAAATGTCCCATGAAGTTATCTATCTGTATGGAGTTTCAGTCATTCTTTTGTGCATTTGAGGAGTCTTCTCTTTTATTATGTAATGTTATTGCTATACAAATGGAAGTCCCTTTTTCTTATACTATGTTGTTCATAATACTTCTCTTTTAACATACTATATTATTTTTTAATTATAGTACTGTTTGGGTCTGAATATTTAGAGTGTGATCTTGGTCCAAGGTGGACTCCAGTTTGAGGTGCTGGGTCAGCAGGAGGAAAGTTGAAAAAAACACTAAAATGTTAAATTACTGCTCAATATATGTAAAATCTGTCTTTGAAGCTCATGCAACTTTTTTTATTTCAGTGCTGGATGATATGTCAGTCTGTCTTAAATCTCTGCAAGAAAAAAATCAATTAGCATCGTAGAGCTGGTAATTCTACACTACATTTTGCAACAACGGGAATGACAGAGAAAGAGCAATTTAGGCTGATAGCTACATCAACTGCAGTACAGTTGATTAAAAATTTAACAGTTTTTCTGATGAATGTCCTAGCTCAGATTTGGAAAACACCGACGGATTTAATTTTCCACTGACTAAATAATCATTTTATAATCCATGTATAATTCATGTAATGGCAATGTTATGGGCTTGTTAAAAATGACTGCTGCTAAACGGTTAACACTCTCTAGTAAGCAGAGACTTACAATGGATTATTATTGGAATTAGTTGGCACCCATTAATGAGAATGGGGTTTTACCTTCTGAATCTTTAAAATGAAATGAGTTTAACCTATTAGCATAAGTAACACCCCACCCCACCCCTTGGCCACAACCCCAAAACACGTGTTTGGGGAAAAATAGAATCTGTTTGGTTCTAATGCTATTTATCAGCCAAATAACATCAAAAAGGATCTTCAGCTTTCCTAAGTTCAGTTTTCTTACCAGAAAACTGGTAAGAGTGATGCTTACTAAACAGGGTTTGGGGGAAGAAAGTGAAGTGATTTTGTTTTCTTTTTTAAAAACATTTTAGTTGTATTTTAACAGAAATAGGAAAAAAAAAAAAAAACAACGCTAAACTTCACATGGAACCACAAAAAACCTCAGATAGCTAAAGGAATTTTGAACAAGAATGAAGTGGAAAGAATCATGATTTCAAAATGTATAACAAAGCTGCAGTAATCCAAACAGTATGATACTGGCATAAAATGGATGCATACACCAATGGAACAGAATAGAGACCCCAGAAATAAACACACACATAAATGGTCAACTGATCTTTAACAAGGGTGTCAAGAATATACAATGCATAAAAGACAATACACAATTTACTTTGTAAAATATATCAATCAGTACATCTGTAAGACTTTAAGGGAGCTACATTTTTATCTTAAAGTGTAAGATTTATCTTTCCTATCTGGTGAAAAATATGGGTTCTAGTTTAGCTGGATCCATAAAACTGATGCAAATAGACAATTCAAGTCTGTGCCAAAAAATTAGTTACCTTAGAGGGTCCCCTATTCTTCTTCCACACACTGGGGTATAAAGAAAGAGGCACTCAATCAACTCATAGCATGTAAGATAATACAACTGAATTGCTCAGTTGGACTTTTCATCTCTCACATCATCATTTGGTACCATATGATTTGTTCCTTTGCCTTTTTTCTTTTCTTGCTTGCTCACTTCATTTGTTCTTCCTTCCTCCCTCCCTCCCTGCATCCCTCCCTCCCTCCCTTCCTTCCCTTCGTTCTTCCCTCCCTCT
>NW_006770161.1:29695-47576 GCF_000442215.2 Lipotes vexillifer
TCTTTTGTTCTGGGTACTAAGCCAGGGCTTGGGATACAAAGTTGAATAACACATGAGCTTCGGGGGGTTTGTAGAAGATGGCAGAAGAGTAAGACGTGGAGATCACATGTGGAACTGCTCCTATAGAACACCCACTGATCACTGGCAGAAGACCTCAGACCCACCAAAAGGCAAGAAACTCCCTACGTACCTGGGTAGGGCAAAAGAGAAAAGAAAAAAACAGAGACAAAAGAATAGGGATGGGACCTGCACGAGTGGGAGGGAGCTGTGAAGGAAGAAAGGTTTCCACACACTAGAAGCCACTTCATGGGTGGAGATTGTGGATGGCAGAGGGGGGAATCTTCGGAGCCACGGAGGAGAGTGCAGCAACAGGGGTGCGGAGGGCAAAGCGGAGAGATTCCCACACAGAGGATCGGTGCCGACCGGCACTCACCACCCTGAGAGGCTTATCTGCTCACCTGCCAGGGCAGGTTGGGCTGAGGCTCAGGCTTCGGTCTGAGCACAGGGAGAGGACTGCGGTTGGCGGCGGGAACACAGACTGCAGGGTGTTAGTGCTAGCCGGGAGGGAGTCTGGGGAAATGTCTGGACCTCCCGCAGAGGGAAGAGACTTTTTCTTACCTCTTTGTTTCCTGGTGAGCGAGGAGAGGGGATTAAGAGTGCTGCTTAAAGGAGCTCCAGGGACGGGCGCAAGCCATGGCTAACAGCGCGGACCCCAAAGACGGGCATGAGACGCTAAGGCTGCTGTTGTGGCCACCAAGAAGCCTGTGTGCAAGCACTGGTCACTATCGACGCCGCCCCTCCTGGGAGTCTGTGCAGCCCGCCACTTCCAGGGTCCCGTGAAATAGGGACAACTACACCGGGAGAATGCACGGAACACCTCAGCCTGGTGCAATGTCATGCCAGCCTCTGCTGCTGCAGGGTCACCCCACATCCACATCTGTACCCCTCCCTCCCCCCGGCTTGAGTGAGCCAGAGCCCCCGAATCAGCCGTTACTTTAACCCCGTCCTATCTGAGCGAAAAACAGACACCCTCAGGTGACCTACATGCAGAGGTGGGTCCAAATCCAAAGCTGAACCCCAGGAGCTGTGCGAACAAAGAAGAGAAAGGGAAATCTCTCCCAGCAGCCTCAGTAACAGAGGATTAAACCTCACAATCAGCTTGAAGTACCCTGCATCTGTTGAATACCTGAATAGACAACAAATCATCCCAAATTGAGGTGGTGGACTTTGGGGGCAAGATATATTATTTTTTCCTCTTTTTGTGAGGATGTATGTGAGATTTTTTCTCTATAGCTTCTATGTGAGAATTTGTCTGTATAGCTTTGCTTTCAACATTTGACCTAGGGTTCTGAATGTCCATTTTTTTTCCTTTTTTTCTTTTTTACTTCTTAAAATTTTTTTTCTTAAAATTATTTTTTATCTTTTATTTTAATAACTTTAGTTTATTTTATCTTACTTTATTTTATTTTATCCTCTTTTTTCTTTCTTTCTTTCTTTCTTTCTTTCTTTCTTTCTTTCTTTCTTTCATTCATTCTATTTTATCTCCCTTTAATTCAGAGCCATGTAGAGGACAGGCTCTTGGTGCTCCAGCCAGGTGTCAGGGCTGTGCCACTGAGGTGAGAGAGCCAGGTTCAGGACACTGGTCCACAAGAGACCTCCCAGCACCATGTAATATCAAACAGCAAAAATCTCCCAGAGATCTCCATCTCAACACCAAGACCCAGCTTCACTCAACGACCAGCAAGCTACAGTGCTGGACACCTTATGCTAAACAACTAGCAAGACAGGAACACAACACCATCCATTAGCAGAGAGGCTGCCTAAAATCATAATAAGTCCACAGACACTGCAAAACGCACCACCAGACATGGACCTGCCCACCATAAAGACAAGATCCAGCCTCATCCACCAGAACACAGGCACTAGTCCCCTCAACCAGGAAACCTACACAACACACTGAACCAACGTTAGCCACTGAGACAGACACCAAAATCAATGGGACCTATGAACCTGCAGCCTGTGAAAATGAGACCCCAAAAACAGTAAATGAAATGACAGAAAAATGAAAAGACAGAAAAACACACAGCAGATGAAGGAGCAAGGTAAAAACCCACCAGACCTAACAAATGAAGATGAAATAGGTAATCTACCTGAAAAATAATTCAAAATAATGATAGTAAACATTATCCAAAATCTTGGAAATAGAATAGAGAAAATGCAAGAAACATTTAACAAGGACCTAGAAGAACTAAACAGGAAACAAGCAATTATGAACAACATAATAAATGAAAGTAAATACACTCTAGAAAGGAACAATAGCAGAATTACTGAGGCAGAAGAACGGATAAGTGACCTGGAAGGTAAAATAGTGGAAGTAACTACTGCAGAGCACAATAAAGAAAAATGAAGGAAAATAATTGAGGACAGTCTCAGAGACCTCTGGGGCAACATTACACACACCAAAATTCGAATTATAGGGGTCCCAGAAGAAGAAGAGAAAAAGAAAGGGACTGAGGAAATATTTGAACAGATTATAGTTGAAAATTTCCCTAATATGGGAAAGGAAATAGTTAATCAAGTCCAGGAAGCACAGAGAGTCCCATACAAGATAAATCCAAGGAGAAACATACCAAGAAACATATTAATCAAACTATTAAAAATTAAAAACAAAGAAAACATATTGAAAACAGCAAGGGACAAACGACACACAAGGGGATCCCCATAAGGTTAACAGCTGATCTTTCACCACAAACTCTGCAAGCCAGAAGGGAGTGGCAGGACATATTTAAAGTGATGAAGGAGAAAAACCTACAACCAATATTACGCTACCCAGCAAGGATATCATTCAGATTTGATGGAGAAACTAAAACATTTACCAACAAGCAAAAGCTGAGAGAGCTCATCACCACCAAACCAGCTTTACAACAAATGCTAAAGGAACTTCTCTAGGCAAGAAACACAAGAGAAGGAAAAGACCAACAACAAACCCAAAATAATTAAGAAAATGGGAATAGGAACATACATATCGATAATTACCTTAAATGTAAATGGATTAAATGCTCCCATCAAAAGACACAGACTGGCTGAATGGATACAAAAACAAGACCCATATATATGCTGTCTACAAGAGACCCACTTCAGACCTAGGGACACATACTGACTGAAAGTGAGGGGATGGAAAAAGATATTCCATGAAAATGGAAATCAGAGGAAAGCTGGAGTAGCAATTCCTATATCAGACAAAATAGACTTTAAAATAAAGACTGTTACAAGAGACAAAGAAGGACACTACACAATGATCAAGGGATCGAGCCAAGAAGAAGATATAACAATTGTAAATATTTATGCACACAACATAGGAGCACCTCAATACATAAGGCAAATACTGACAGCCATAAAAGGGGAAATCGACAGAAATAAAATCATAGTAGGGGATTTTAACACCCCACTTTCACCAATGGACAGATCATCCAAAATGAAAATAAAAAAGGAAACACAAGCTTTAAATGATACATTAAACATATGGATGTAATTGATATTTATAGGACATTCCATCCAAAAACAAAAGAATACACATTTTTCTCAAGTGCTCATGGAACATTCTCCAGGATAGATATCTTGGGTCACAAATCAAGCCTTGGTATATTTAAGAAAATTGAAATCGTATCAAGTATCTTTTCTGACCACAGTGCTATGAGACTAGATATCAATTACAGGTAAAGGTCTGTAAAATATACAAACACATGGAGGTTAAACAATACACTACTTAATAACGAAGTGATCACTGAAGAAATCAAAGAGGAACTCAAAAAATACCTAGAAACAAATGACCATGGAGACACGACGACACAAAACCTATGGGATGCAGAAAAAGCAGTTCTAAGAGGGGAGTTTATAGCAATAAAATCCTACCTTAAGAAACAGGAAACATCTCAAGTAAATAACTTAACCTTGCACCTAAAGCAATTAGAGAAAGAAAAACAAGATAAAAAACCAAATTTAGCAGAACAACAGAAATCATAAATATAAGATCAGAAATAAATGAAAAAGAAATGAAGGAAATGATAGCAAAGATCAATAAAACTAAAAGTTAGTACTTTGCGAAGATAAACAAAATTGATAAACCATTAGCCAGACCCATCAAGAAAAACAGGGAGAAGACTCAAATCAATAGAAATAGAAATGAAAGAGGAGAAGTAACAACTGACTCTGCAGAAATACAAAAGGTCATGAGAGATTACTACAAGCAACTCTACGCCAATAAAATGGACAACCTGGAAGAAATAGACAAATTCTTAGAAATGCACAACCTGCTGAGACTGAACCAGGAAGAAATAGAAAATATGAACAGACCAATCACAAGTACTGAAATTGAGACTGTGATTAAAAATCTTCCAACAAACAAAAGCCCAGGACCAGATGGATTCACAGGCGAATTCTATCAAACATTTAGAGAAGAACTAACACCTATCTTTCTCAAACTCTTCCAAAATATAGTAGAGGAAAGAAGACTTCCAAACTCCTTCAATGAGGCCACCATCACCCTGGTACCAAAACCAGACAAAGATGCCACAAAGAAAGAAAACTACAGGCCAGTATCACTGATGACATAGATTCAAAAATCCTCAACAGAGCTTCCCTGGTGGCGCAGTGGCTGAGAGTCTGCCTGCCAATCAGGGGACACGGATTCATGCCCCAGTCTGGGAAGATCCCATGTGCCATGGAGCGGCTGGGCCTGTGAGCCATGGCTGCTGAGCCTGTGCATCCGGAGCCTTTGCTCTGGAACAGGAGAGGCCACAACAGTGGCCTGTGTACCACAAAAAAAAAAAAAAAAATCCTCAACAAAATACTTGCAAACAGAATCCAACAGCACAATAAAAGGATCATACACCATGATCAAGTGGGGTTTTTACCAGGAGTGCAAGGATTCTTCAATATACACAAATAAAACAATGTGATACACCATTTTAACAAATTGAAGAAGAAAAACCATATGATCATCCCAGTAGATGCAGAGAAAGCTTTTGACAAAATTCAACACCCATTTATTATATAAACCCTGCAAAATGTAGGCATAGAGGGAAGTTTCCTCAACATAATAAAGGCCATATATGACAAACCTACAGCCAACATCGTCCTCAATAGTGAAAAACTGAAACCATTTCCACTAAGATCAGGAATGAGACAAGGTTGCACACTCTCACCACTCTTATTTAACATAGTTTTGGAAGCTCTAGCCACAGCAATGCAGGAAAAAAAAGAAATAAAATGTATCCAAATTGGAAAAGAAGAATTAAAACTGTCACTGTTTGCAGATGACATGATACTATACATAGAGAATCCTAAAGATGCTACAAGAAAACTTCTAGAGCTTATCAATGAATTTGGTAAAGTAGCAGGATACAAAATTAATGCACAGAAATCTCTGGCATTCTTATGATGAAAAGAATACACTTTCATACACTAATGATGAAAAATCTGAAAGTGAAATTAAGAAAACACTCCCATTTACCATTGCAACAAAAAGAGTAAATTATCTAGGAATAAACCTACCTAAGGAGACCAAAGACCTGTATGCAGAAAATTATAAGACACTGATGAAAGAAATTAAAGATGATATAAATAGATGGAGAGATATACCATGTTCTTGGATTGGAAGAATCAACATTGTGAAAATGACTCTACTACCCAAAGCAATCTACAGATTCAATGCAATCCCTATCAAACTAACACTGGCATTTTTCACAGAACTAGAACAAAAAATTTCACAATTTGTATGGAAACACAAAAGACCCCGAATAGCCAAAGCAATCTTGAGAATGAAAAATGGAGCTGGAGGAATCAGGCTCCCTGACTTCAGACTATACTACAAAGCTACAGTAATCAAGACAGTATGGTACTGGCACAAAAACAGAAAGATAGATCAATGGAACAGGATAGAAAGCCCAGAGATAAACCCATGCACATATGGTCACCTTATCTTTGATAAAGGAGGCAGGAATATACAGTGGAGAAAAGGCATCCTCTTCAATAAGTGGTGCTGGGAAAACTGGACAGGTACATGTAAAAGTATGAAATTAGAACACTCCTTAACACCATACACAAAAATAAACTCAAACTGGATTAAAGACCTAAATGTAAGGCCAGAAACTATCAAACTCTTAGAGGAAAACATAGGCAGAACACTCTATGACATAAATCAGAGCAAGATCCTTTTTGACCCAACTCTTAGAGAAATGGAAATAAAAACAAAAATAAACAAATGGGACCTAATGAAACTTAAAAGCTTTTGCACAGCAAAGGAAACCATAAACAAGAGCAAAAGACAACCCTTAGAATGGGAGAAAATATTTGCAAATGAAGCAACTGACAAAGGATTAATCTCCAAAATTTACAAGCAGCTCATGCAGCTCAATAACAAAAAAACAAACAACCCAATCAAAAAATGGGCAGAAGATCTAAATAGACATTTCTCCAAAGAAGATATACACATTGGCAACAAACACATGAAAGAATGCTCAACATCATTAATCATTAGAGAACTACAAATCAAAACTACAATGAGGTATCATTTCACGCTGGTCAGAATGGCCATCCTCAAAAAATCTAGAAACAATAAATGCTGGAGAGCATGTGGAGAAAAGGGAGCACTCTTGCACTGTTTGTGGGAATGTAAATAGATACATTCTCCACTATGGAGAACAGTATATGGAGGTTCCTTTAAAAACTACAAATAGAACTACCATACGACCCAGCAATCCCACTACTGGGCATATACCCTGAGAAAACCATAATTCAAAAATAGTCATTTACCAAAATGTTTATTGCAGCTCTAATTACAATAGCCAGGACATGGAAGCAACCTAAGTGTCCATCAACAGATGAATGGATAAAGAAGATGTGGCACATGTATACAATGGAATATTACTCAGCCATAAAAAGAAACAAAATTGAGTTATTTGTAGTGAGGTGGATAGACCTATAGTCTGTCATACAGAATGAAGTAAGTCAGAATGAGAAAAACCAATACCGTATGCTAACACATATGTATAGAATGTAAGGGGGAAAAAATGTCATAAAGAACCTAGGGGTAAGACAGGAATAAAGACACAGACCTACTAGAGCATGGACTTGAGGATATGGGGATGAGGAAGGGTAAGCTGTGACCAAGTGAGAGAGTGGCATGGACATATATACACTACCAAACGTAGAATGGATGGCTGGTGGGAGGCAGCCGCATAGCAAAAGGAGATCAGCTAGGTGGTTCGTGACCACCTGGAGGGGTGGGATGGAGGTGGTGGGAGGGAGGGAGATGCAGGAGGTAGGAGACATGGGAACATATGTATATGTATAACTGATTCACTTTGTTGTGAAGCAGAAGCTAACACACCATTGTGGGGCAATTTTACTCCAATAAAGATGTTAAAAAAGAAGAAGAAGAAAAATAAAAAATAAAAACACACATGAGCTTCAAGGAGCTCTCAGTCAGGTGAGGGAAATATTCATTTCAAACTCACAATTCAATGAGGTAAGTGCTGCAAGAGCACAGAGGAGACAGCGATATCCACTTTCTGTTACGTTCAAGGAAGTCTTCTCAGAAGAAGCGACTTTCAGTTGGGCATTACAAAATGAATAAGGGTTCTGCACGTACAAAAAATGGATAATGGTATCTTGTGTAAAGAGTGAAATGCACAGGGTCAATGAATGAAAAGTATCAGGTTGCTTCATGAAGAGACAATACTTATTGAAAGTGTGAATACTTACTGAAACGTGCCTTATTGTCGCATATTGAAGTAGCACTTCTAAGTATCAGGAACTATTCCAGGGGAACAAAAGGAAAATCTCAGACCTGATCCCTCTCCTGGAGTTCATGGTTGAGATAGATAGAAAATCACACCTTCACCTATAGTATAGAATAAAAAGTGCAATTCCAAAGATGTGCATGAGTTGCCATGGAAACTTGGAGACACTGAGTGATTAATTCTGCCTGAGAACGGAGAGAAAACTATGCAGAGAGAATGGCCCTTGAACTATGAGTTCATCAGGCAGGGAAGAAGTAGGTCGTGGCATTCCAAGCAGTTGGAGCATCTTGTGGCATCAAGCTTGGAGTTGGGGCAGTCCAATTCAATTCCAATTCATAAGGAATTGTTCAAAAATTATTAAGAATGTCAAATGGTGACAGCAGAGCATTAAACCGAGGTCAGAGCTCTTCTAAGTGTGGAGAGTTTTGTGATTGCATAGGCTTTACAAAATTGTGCTGCCTGGGGAGGAATGTACGTGAAATTTACCATTGCTGTTTTCACTGCCTCAGAATTATTCAAATCCATCCTAAGATCATTGGAAGTGACTCCAGAGTTGTTACTTTTCTGCATAATTAAACTTTGATGTTGGAAAACATTCAACCAAACAACTCTTTATTGCTATAAAACAAGTCTAGGTAAGCCCCATTGAAACTCACTGCAATAAACAATGGAGAAACACAAAAGGAAGTGAGAGCAGCCACAGAGAATTCAAAAGAAACCAAGAGGGTAAAAACCCAACTAGAGCAACTCCTGTCATACAGAGCAATTGTCGAAGAACAGAGGAGTTAAATGACTCCTCCGGTCCCAGATTCACTCATGATAATTGAAAAACAGTTCAGACTTTCCTGAAATCATTGCATTTCCCCTCCAAACATGGCTTGGAAGTAGAATGTAAGATAAACAGAAATACCATGAAAAATAGTCTAGGAATTAGAAATATAAAACATTTTATGTTTCAGAAATAAAGGCCATAAAATTAAATATCTATATTTAACTGTTCCTGTGGATGGTAGTGAGATATTTTTAGAAGAGAAAAAGCTTATATGGCATATATACACTCCCTTGTTTAGACCAGGTTAGATTACAATGTAATGACTAACCACTTCATGTTTTATGATTAAACAAATCTTATTTATGTCTGTCCTCCTTATTGCTGTGAAGAATTTCTGCTTCAAAGCATTGAATATAGACTGAGCACTTGTCTGAGATTTAGGAAGGCCTGATCTTTTTTTTTTAAGGAATAAAGTGTATCAATTAAAATAAATTGGCAAGGCAAAGCAGTCTTGGGGTTATCAATAGAGATTTCAGTCTTCTCATTCCACTGCCTTGGAGATGTGCTCCTGAGCTAAGCCACAGAACATCTGCCCAGGCCTCAGTTTCTCCTTGGTCCTATGCAGTTCTCTACTTCCATGTCCCAGGTTCCTTTCAAACTGTCTACAAGTGGGATCCACCTGAATATCCCCAGACCTACCCCAACTCCTATGCAAGTTCTTGGGAACAAGGCAGCAACCTGAGTTTTCTATTCAGTGGTGCTTAAAATAGGAAGCAGGAGTTGACAGAGTGGTAGATATGTTATTATAGCAATGATGAATAATAGTCATCATTTACTGAACATTCACATGTGCCTGCAACAGGTTTTAGCATTTCACGTGGATTACACATTTTGTATTTCATTTACTCATCACAACAATGCTATGATGTAAGTACTATTATTAGCCCCATTTTTAGATAAGGAAACTGAGGTTCAGAAAGCCCTTTCCCAAGGTCACTCAACTGGTTTGTGTCTGAACCAGGATTAAAACCCAACCAGTTAAACTATAAAGCTTTTATTATCAACTACTGGGTCAGTGTTACCCAAAGTCTGATCACTTTTGTGACACTGCTAAAGTTGGTGGTCTTTAAGCTTTAAAAATTTATTCATCTATTCATCCAAGTTCCAACTTTCTTAACATTAAAGTAAACATTAATTTATTAAAATACAAATTGTTGATCCACATACCCCAAGGTCATCTCACCTGGATTCATTTGAAAAACATTTATTAGGTCTTCGCTGGTGGGCCAGGCAGGGCACATAGCAGGGAATTCAGGAAGGCAATAACCTTTGGAGAAAGAGATGACTGTCAAAGAACAGAAGACTCTGCAGACATCACACAAGAAGCCCAAGGAGACAGTCACTCTGGGAGATCCCTGCTGGGTCAGGGTGCAGACAGGTTTGATGGAAACTAGGGAAATGCCATATTAGTCTATTTTATGAGTGGTTGGGGGCTTTCAGGACAGGCCATCAGAAACCAATAGCAGGACTCAGTGCTAGTGTAAGTAGCCCCCAGCTGGGAGGAGGTAGGGTCCTGTGCTCAATGCACCAGTGGACATAGGAATCTTGACTCGCCCTCAACTGTCCCTTCTGGCTGGGTAGCAAGGACCAGGATGAAACTCAGCTTTCCTGAAAAATATCCAAAGGAAATAAATGTGTAAAAAAGCTTAGGATCCTCATACCTTAGAGAGAAGGAAAATAAAACCCATTCTCCAACATCCAGTAACTCCACAATAGGCAGGAAGCACAGAGATGAACATTAGCAACTACGCAAATGAGTTACACTAGGATAAAAGTTCTCTGAGGGCAGGGAATTCTGTCTACTATATCTCAATTCTTGGAATAGACCATTGCATCAAAGTATATATGCTCAATAACTATTTGCTGAATTAATGGACAAATTAGAACAGATGCCTGCCTTCCTTTGAGACAGGGAATTAGAGAGGTAGATGAGGGATATGGGTGGAAATTCATTGACATACTGTAAAGTCTTGACATCATGCTAAGATGTCCAGATTTTTCCTGTAGACCCTGAAGAGGTATATATATACTAAAAATGTGACATCCAATCTGGTTTTCTGCTGGTGTAAATTATTATACCTTCCCAGAATGCCTCATCCACCAAAGTCCCTCTCTCATTAAAATAATTGAAATTTACTGGGGGTTTACTGGTCTGAGTGAGTCACATATATTATATAATTATTTTAATGTTTAGACTAGGACTTTTGTAAACTTTAAAAAGTCCTAGCTTAAACTAGGACTTTTTTTTACAACAACCCATGAAGTAGGTGCCATATTATCTCAATTTTACAGAAGAAAAATTTAGATAATTTTGAAAAATGTATTCAAAACACACAGCTAGTGATTGGTAGACACAAAAGATTCAAACACAGGCAGGCTATGCTCTTAACCACTGTGATTTATTGCCCTTTCAATTCTATGGAAGACAAGCCCATAGCAAAATTGCAAGGTTGGCATCACTTACATTTTGTGAACTCATCCTCTCTTCTCTGTTACCTTTCATCCATCTCAGCCCTTTTGTCCTTTACCACCCTCAGGGCTTTGTCTAGAAACAGCCCCACCAGCCTACTTCTATTTATAAGCAGAGATATTTGTTTTATCAAGAATGCAGTTCTCTGGGTCATGATTCTCCTGGTATCAGCTGATGAGTAGGAAGATAATTAATATTTTTTTAATTAACAATTTCTATCCCCTCTTCCTCCTTCTATCCTGAGCACTGCAACACTAAGATAGAAACAGCATGGGTGAACTAAACTAGGACTGCAGTTAGACCCAGTCACATGGGGTCAAGTTCATGACCACCAGATTTCATGTTTATTAGTTCCTCTTGTGCTCCTCTGTGATGTTTCTCATTCAGACTTGATACTCAGTTCCAGCATCATTCATCCTGTGACTTGGAGACCATCCTAGAGGCCTGTATACCTCCCTGGGTTTGTCAACTAAGAAAATGGCTCTCCTTTCTGGTTCTGATGTCTGCTCCTGGCACCGTTAGTTGAACAATTTTGCTTGAGTCCCTGAGTCTCTCTAGGAGCTGATACATGAAGGCTCCACTACCTGATTCCCTTCATGAGCCAACCAGATTTCCAAGGTTATGACTCATTAGAAGAGATCATGTCTAATGCCTTCTCCCTCGCTCAGCTTCCATGAGTCTATCTACTAAGGGACAGCTTTTAGAAATGTTACCAATTTGTCACTTCATTATCTTGATAACCAGAAGCAGCAATGAGTCAATGAAAAGGTCACTGAGATTGAAATAAAAAGAACTAAATTCGAATCTTTGCTTAATTACATCAAGTCCCTTAGATGCAGTCGTCTCATTAATGTAAATGATAATGAATCCTGATTCACTAATATTTTAAGCCTGCAATAAGATAATATACATGAAAGTGTGTGTTAAGTATTACAAGCTACAAAAATGTCAAATATGTTTTCATTATTTTCTGCTTCATTCTGTGTTGATAACATTTTTCCAGGCACCGTTTGAACTACAAGAGCAGATCGATTCAAATAAACACACATTTCTTGGTCACCCACTTCTATGTGGGGCATTGTGTTTTGTGCTGTGTACAAAGGTAAGTGGGCATACCTGGAGCATACAATTTGTTCAGCACTGCAGAAATGGCAAATATCCTGAATTAAGCTTTGGAACATACCAAACTATGCCTAAAGGTTGTTGAAGATTCATTTCATCTGGAAAAGGGAGTTAGGCATGTGATTCTCAAAATAAAAACCTTTTAAATTTGTGTAAACCACATTTAAAGAAAAGTGCTTCCCCCTCTGCTGACTGGTATCACTTCATGAACTAGATCTGGTTTATAGGGAGCCCTCTAGAGGTCAGCTGACATTACTGCCTTCATTTTCTGGAAGGAGTCCTTAGGTCTTGCTTTAGTTGATATCTAATTTCCAGATGTGGACTGCTGAATCTCAGACAATGTAGCATTCACTGTCCACTTTAAAAATAATATATATTAAAATTTTGAATTTTTGAAATTAATTATGTGATTTTCATTTATATTTTCAGAAAAAAAAATTGAAGCAGAATTTAAAGTACAACTCTTACATCCTCTAGTACTTTTATTCCTAACTTGAAGCTGTTTCGCTCCTTGCTTTATTTCTTTGTTTTATCCCTTTACTACTTGGAAATGTATTTTCATGGATTTTGAAGTTTATGAGACAATGCTATTTGTTAGATGTTTGTTCATGTTCTTTATTGACTCATACATAAATTTTTGTTCACCTTTTATGAAAAGCCCTAAATTAACTGTGTAGAGTTTAGAAAATAATGGGAAATTTTATGGGTCTTTTTAATATGCTATATATTCCTGTGTTCCTGTTCATGCTTATTTTGCAACAGGTAAAATTTTTGCACAAGGAGGAAGATTTTTTTGCTTGTTTGCTTTTGTTTGTTTTTAAGTTTCTTCCTCTATCCTTATATATTAGTCATATAACTCATCTGGCAGTTGATCCTGGGCCATCCTTTAATGGTCTTATCTTGTGCTCTTAAATATCTTTTAAAAAATATGTGTATCAATCAAACTTAATTTTACTCTATTTGAGGTAAAATGTCTTACATATGGTAGGAAGTCAATAAATATCTGTTGAATTAGTTGACATAATTCTAGTTTCCTAACCACTTTCCTCATTATAAACATTAGAAAAAAGAAAAGGGTTTTAGTGATTCTCATATCCATGGGATGGATTCCCAGTGATGACCAAAGATCTCTCATCCCAAAGATCTTGAAACTATTTAGTCATAATAGCTACATTAAGATAATGGATATTTAATTTGGAAACGATAGACTTGATATCTTTGCTATTTTTGTTATAATTTTTAAATATATCTTGTCTCAGGAAGAGAGCAAGGATATTGAGACACTAGGACAGAAACCCAAAGGCAAGATAGGAAAGAAAGCAGTTGCTGGAATAGAGTGGGATGGGGGGAGGGGGTGGGAGGTGTAGAGGCTTGTCATTCATGCTTATGTCAAAGGAGTATCCAGATCCGAACTTGGTTTCATCTTTTTTTTTTTTTTTTTCTGCCAGATTTTCTGTTTCCTTCCTCCTTCTTCCATTTCTTTCTTTATATCCCTGTTAGGGAAGAATTTCCTTGCCCCCATAAACCTGGGTTTCTGTATGAAGGGACTTGTACTAGACAAAGAGTGTTGGTCTCTCTTCTGACTTCCACTGTTCTCAGGATCTGACTTCCACTGTTCTCAGGAGATGGGGAGTGATTCATCTGAATGGTGAACAAATTAGAAGAAATTGAGAGGGGCCTGCTCAGCCCTTTCCAGAGGGTGCACACCTATGACAATGACTGGGTGGATGAGTCTGTGTAATGTCGAAATGAAATAGAAGCAAGACTATCTGGCTGTAAACCTAAAGTCATATTCTACCACAGACTTTCTCCTACATCTTACTCTCAATAGTTCTAAACTCAGAATGGGAAAGAGAGTATTATCTGTGACCACCTGAAATCCAAACAATTCCCTTCCTTTTCCTTTTGAGTTGAGGTGGATTTCAAAATTATATACAAAACAACAAGATAAAATACTAGTAAGTAGGGAAACAGAAGAGAAGAATAAAATAGTTAGAACAAATAGAATAAAGCCAGAGGTTTTTTGTTTTGTTTTGTTTTGTTTTGTTTTCTATTTATTCATTCAACATACGTTTATTGAGAATCCACAGTGCCAGGCTCTGTTCTAGATGGGAATGTGTAATGATGAACAGGACAGGCAAGTTTCCTGCTTCATCAACTTTACAGGACACACAAACTTCACACCATGTGGTCTTACATTTTTCTCTAGAGGTGGGGGCAAAGTGTGCATTCATGTTATTAAAAGTCAAAGAAGGGGGGAAATCATCTTCAATAACATGATGAACAGGAGTTTGTCAACCCAAAGGATTGCTTCTCGCCCCAGGTTTCTGGGGGATACTATTGTTTACCACAAGGTTACCACTGAAACCAGCATTTTCTTTACTAGGATACCTAACTTTTGGCTC
The DNA here is from genome assembly GCF_000442215.2 of Lipotes vexillifer. Classification (NCBI taxonomy): domain Eukaryota; kingdom Metazoa; phylum Chordata; class Mammalia; order Artiodactyla; family Lipotidae; genus Lipotes; species Lipotes vexillifer. The sequence continues at coordinate 44,327 of NW_006770161.1, forward strand.
TAATGATTCATCCAGTGTTAGGTACCTAACCTACACCAGGTCAATCATTGCCTTGACTCAATATTTTTAGCCTTTTGTTACAGGGAATCCAAGTAATCTCTTGAAGCAGATGAAACTCAAGAGTTGTCAACAGCCATGGTTCTGGATCAGTAGCAAAAGGGGAGAAGTTACTGAGAGACAAGAGCCCTGCCTGCAAGCCAGTGGCTTGCCAGTTAACTCTGTGAAGCATGTCTGCATTCTTCCAATAAAAACACTGAGTTTTAAAACAGTTTGACTGCAGTCATAGATAGGTAGAACATAGCTGTTTGTTTTCAAGCTCTGTCATCTTTAGTTTCATGTGACATTTTCTACATATATACCTGTCTCATGCCCCGCCCCCATAAAAAAAATATCTTTCAGCTGTACTAAAATCTGTGACAATTTTGCCACAGTAAGCTGCAAAACCCTAAAATAATTACTTAATCCACCTTTGGATGTTTTTAATATTTAACATAATGCAACTCTTGATTCTCTTTTCTTTCTTTTCCAGTCCTGTCTTGTGTTAATTTAAAAAGGGATTTCCATCTATTTATTCCTCAGTCATCCAACCTGGACTCTCTTTAAAAGGAACCAACTGAAGCAAGGCAGTTATTTAATTTTTCAGAACACATCAGGGACTTAGAGTTTCATCTCTCTGTGTCTAATTTCTGACTGTCATTAGTGTTGATTCTGAATGATCACTACTTACCCCCAACAATTTTAAGCATTTTGAATACAAATATATATCTTGCTTGTGTAATTTAAACCTCACTGGGGGACAGAGATGAAATGAGATCTTTGGCTTCCACAACTTAGAAGGAGAGGAAGGAAGACATTTAGATTAGATAAGATGTTATAGCTTTCCCTGTTGTTGCCATTGTCAAAATGATGTTCCTGATGAAAGAATGAAGCAGTCTGTGAAATCCGGGCTCTTCTTCCACTCAGGGATGCAACATTTCCTTGGCAACACTTGGCCATATTTCACAGTAACTAACTAAGATTCTGATGATAGACTCTGAAAGGTTTTTGTTTTGAATCTTCTCAGGTTATTAGGAAACCAAATAAATTTTGTCAGATCTATGATTAAGGAAACTGAACTAAAATAGAGGAGAAAGATCTTCCTCAGATTAAAAGCAAACAACCACAGAAAGAAAGAAAGAAAGAAAGAAAGAAAGAAAGAAAGAAAGAAAGAAAGAAAAAAAAAACAAAAAAAAAAAACAGATTCAGAGCTCAGAAGGAAGTGGTAAAGCCTAGAACACAGTTCTGTTGCAGCATCTACACACTCAGAAAACTCAAGAGAAAACTTAGATAAAGAGCAGTCAGCATTATAAATTCCTTATCAGTGATGGTCAGAAATCTTGGCAGTTCAACAAAATCTTAGGGATTTACCACAAATCTACATTATTTTCTTTTCTCAGTTGTAGCTCTCTTAAGCAAAAATACTCATGGAATTTTGATCAATTGCAATGGAAAGTATTAAGCTATTAGCTATATAAATGAATGGATTTGTAACAGCAAATACAAAAACAGTCTAAATAAACCCAATCAGTTTTACTCTTAAAAGGGTGTGCTGCTTTAGGTCTAGTCATAGTCACTGACCAATTTTGATCAAGTCAATCAAGATGTAACTGTTGAAAGTGGAATATTTTGTAAGACACCAGCTCCAGGCTAACTCCAAGCCTGTACCCTATTGAATGTGACTCAATGTCTCAGTTTCAGTCATTTTATGAAAGGGAATACATAGCCTAATACAGCGGTCCCCAACATTTTTTGCACCAGGGATTGGTTTCATGGAAGAAAACTTTTCCATGGACGGGGATTGGGGGTTTGTTCAGGCGGTAATATGAGCGATGGGGAGTGGCAGATGAAGTTTTGCTTGCTCCCCCCCTGCTCACCTCCTGCTGTGTGGCCTGGCTCCTAATGGACCATGGACCAGTACTGGTCCATGGCCCAGGGGTTGGGGACCCCTGGACTAATAGACCCAAAATCTGTTCACACAATTACAAATTGTTGGATATCTCTGAGATTTTTTATATCTATCTCCCAAATTTTTGTGCTATTCCGTCTCCTTGACAAACATATTTTGCTTTGGGTTGAGTGAAATTTTCTGGGAGCTCAACCTCAAAGATGAGGCAGGTGATACTGAGATATGACTGAGATACATCCTAACAGTTGGAATCTAAAGGCAGACACAGAAACATAAGACATGATTTGTGCCCATCAAACCTATGAGTTGCTTCTGAAATTAGGTTTTCATTTCCACTAAATAGCGCTGCAAATTTTGACAGCTGTGACTCCATTGACTTCAGGGTAGTTTAGCAATGGGAATTAGATGCCATATCAAGTTCTCCTCTGCTCAATCCACATGTCCAGTTTGCTTCTGAGTGCTTGTACTTCCATTTACAAATGTCTTCCTCCAGGGACACCTCCTTGTTTCTGTAGGCTCTTCTCATTAACACTCACTAGCGTTGGTTTTTACCTCCTTTTGAGTTTGCATATGTGCAATCTATGACCTGTTTTAATATTTGGAACTCACTAGTGATCCGATTCCTCACCCTACTTTCTCCACTTGTTTTGGTCACTGTATGTATATTGTGCATTACTGAATTGCTTAAAATATCCTTGTGATGGAAAGTGGACTGTACCCATTTGGAACTTTGCTGTTTCTTGGTATGTGTGGTTACCCCAATGGTCTACCTCTTTACTATGGAGAAGCTATAATAATCACCATAGCATCACAGTGGAGAGCATGAGCTGGAATGGGAGCCGGACACAGGTGAGATTCAAGCTCTGTCCACTGCCTGCTGAAGAAAAACAGGTTTGTTTGCTTGCTTGCTTGTTTATGAACTTTTATTTTATTTTACTACTGTCTGGATGGTCACAGTGAAACAAACACTCTGAAATTAAATTCATTTTTCCATCTGATGATAACCTAAACCACATTCCCTTATACTCTCTTAAATACACCATTTTAAACAAGAGGAAGAGGTGACAAACAGGGCTTTGGAGTCAGAGTGCCCTGGCCCATACCTGCAGCCCATTCCCCAACTTCTTTAAAGAATTCATGAGTGCTTGAGCTAGTTCCTAAGCTCACACTGTGCCAGTGTTCTCAGCTGTATAATGGATATAAAAGCCATACCTACCTCATAAAGTGTTATGAGCATTAAATGTGAAACCACATTTAAGCATCAAGCCTAGGATAATTATGATGATAGCAACTTAAGGCATTCCT
>NW_006770161.1:47586-55532 GCF_000442215.2 Lipotes vexillifer
CCTGGTAGAGTCACTGCTTACCAGGGTCTATTCTCTAGCACTTTACATACACTTGCTTATTAAGCCTAGCAAGTGCTATTTTGATCTTCGCTTAATAGATAAAGAGGCTGATGTTCAGGGAGGTTAATATAAATTTTCCAATATCACAAAGCCAGAAAGTGAAGGGTTTGATATTTGAAACCAGATCTGTTTGGTTTTATGGGTTATGCTCTAAGGATAGTGCTTTCTATTAGGTGGTGAACCAAAGCCAGACCACTGGTGAGAAACTGTGTTAGGTAATTGATTTTCAGATTAGTGGGTTTTACAGTATACCAGGAAGGGAGTTTAAAAAATAATGGTGGGCTTCCCTGGTGGCACAGTGGTTGAGGGTCCGCCTGCAGATGCAGGGTACGCGGATTCGTGCCCCGGTCTGGGAAGATTCCACATGCCGTGGAGCGGCTGGGCCCGTGAGCCATGGCCGTTGAGCCTGCGTGTCCAGAGCCTGTGCTCCGCAACGGGAGAGGCCACAACAGTGAGAGGCCCGCGTACCGCAAATAATAATAATAATAATAATAATATTAATAATAATAATAATGGTAAGCTAGCTGAATTCTCAAAAGTAATTCTTGATATCCCAGTAGGCTTTAGGCTATGTGTAATTTCATGCAATTGTGTAACATTTATCAAATGTGTACTTGGTGCCAGATATTATAGGATAACAAGGTTATAAATAGGAATAACTGTGACCTTTACCCTCATTTTTGCTGACCCCATTCCCTGAACCACATCTTTTTCTTTTCCTTTCTTCTGTTTTTTTTTGTTTTGTTTTTTTTTTTTGAAGTATAGTTGATTTACAATAATGTGTTAGTTTTTGGTGTACAGAACATTGTATATAGTTCCCTGTGCTATTCAGTAGGACCTTGTTTTTATCTATTTTATGTACAGTAATTTGTATCTTCTAATCCCACAGTCCTAATTTATCACTGCTCTACCCACCTTTCTCCTTTGGTAACCATAAATTTGTTTTCTATGTCTGGGAGTCTGTTTCTGTTTCATAAATGAGTACATTTTTGTTATATTTTAGATTCCACATATAAGTGATATCATATGGTATTTGCCTTTCTCTTTCTGACTTGCTTCACTTAGTATGATAATCCCTAGGTTCATCCATGTTGCTGCAAATATCATTCTTTTTTATAGTTGAGTAGTATTCTATTTTATATATATATATACATATATATGTATATATATGTATATATACATATATATATATATATATATATATATATATCACTTCATTTTTATATCCATTCATCTGTTGATGGACATTTAAGTTGCTTCCATGTCTTGGCTATTGTAAATAGTGCTGCTATAAATATCAGTGTGCACATATCTTTTTGAATTATAGCTTTGTCTGGATATATGCCCAGGAGTGGGATTGCTGGTCATATGGCAACTCTATTTTTAGTTTCTTGAGGAACCTCCATACTATTTCCTATAGTGGCTGCACCAGTTTACATTCCTACCAACAGTGTAGGAGGATGAACCACATCCTTTACCATGGCCTCTCAGTGGTTAGAAAAATGTTTCCCAGAATGAAAAAATGGGAAGAAATTGATTTGGATTTGGTGCTGGGATCAATTCACACAAATAAAATCTGATTTTGAAAATCCTAAGCCTTGGATGTGAGAAAGCAGTGATCATCATATCTGCTAACTTTGCTGTTATGACTTGAATTGTGTCCCCCCCCCAATAAAAAGATGTGCTGAAGTCTTAAATCCAGCACCTGTAAAGATGACCTTATTTGTAAATAGGGTTTTTGTATATTTAATCAAGTTAGTGAGGTCATTAGGATGAGCCTAATCAAATATGACTGGTGGCCTTATACAAAGAGGGAAATTTGGACATGGACACACAGGAAGAACACCATGTGAAGACACAGAGACACACAGATGGAAAACAACCATATAAGGGATGGAAGCAGACATTAGAGTGATACGACCACAAGCCAACTAATGCCAAGGATTTCCCTTAGCCACTAGAGGCTAGGAGAGAGGCATGGAGCATATTATTCCTCAGATTCTCCAAAAGGAGCCAACCTTGCCAACACCTTGACTTAAGACTTTTAGTTGCCAGAACTGTGAGACAATAAGTTCTTGCTGTTTTAAGCCACCAGGTTTGTGGCATTTTTATGGCAGCCCTAGGAAATTAGTGCATCTGCCAAATGACAAAGTTGGGAAATAATTCTCCAGGAAGTCTAACATTCCAGAAGCAGGTAGAGAGAACTAACTCTTAGGTGGTTTTTTATGTCAAATAATAGAATTCAAGACACAGTACATTGAAATCTAGGTTCTAATGATGACAAGCAGATTATACATAGCCACCATTCTCCCCTAGCCAATACTTTCCTAAAGGAATATAACTCTCAAACCAACCATTCCACTGATCCCACCTTCTCCAACATGCACAGATGTCTTCACTTCCCTACCTTTTGGCTTATAGTTTTCTTTTTATCTTTTCAGTCTACCTGTGCCCTCAACCAAATTTTTTCTTCTACTGCCCCTTGTCACTTTAACTTGAGCACATATGGGCTACTATTGTAGCCAAGAATTCACTTTATTATTTTCTATTTGTCCTTCCAAACAACATGTCCAGGATCCCACCAACTCTCGTATTTCACTCACTCCTTGAAATGCCTGTTTTAACACTTTTCTAAATAAAAGGAAGCAATCCCTAAATGTGTCTTTCTTTGTTGAAAAAAAAAAAAAAAACTAAGGAAAAGAGGAAATGGAAGCTTCTTTCCATATTGCCTGAAGAGTGAGCTTTGATGGGTCCAAGATTCCTTAATTAAAATAACATTAATGAGATTTAGACAACTTGAATTGTTTTGAATCCCTGCTCTGTCACTGACTAGCTCAGTACCCCTGGATGTATTACATAATTTACATGTGCCCCAGCTGCCAAACTGTAAGGTGGTGTAACAGTGCTGCTTAACTTAAAGAAGTGTTGTGAAGGTAGATTAAGTAATCATGCATATGTACTTCATGCCTGATATTTAGTAAGGACCAAGTATACATTAGCTCTTCCTATTAGTCATCTAAATTTTTGGTAAATATTTTATTTTTACAATAATGTGTTCACCAAGTTCTGTCTATTCCTTGTTTAACTGGGACTTTTGCATACATTTTTTATGCAATCTCTTAATAAGAAATCAAAGTGGTAAAATTGAAGAATAAATAAAATAAAAAATAAAATAAATAAAGTATAATCAATGCCAATAAATATTCCTTGGTGCAGTTTTTTTTTTTTAACTTGGCTTGCTGCAATTGATTTTACACCTACATTTTATGAAGCATATTTCATTCTTCTAAATATTCAATTACACTGAATAGATGTACTAGTACAAGCTGATAGCTATGCCATAACTAGAAATCTCAGTAAATCCACATTTAGGAAAGCTTCCAAAGCTACTGTCGAAGCATTTCCTTTGTGTCTGAGATTCTTCATCTTGGGAAGAAAAGGAAAGAAAACTTTGAGGAGTACACTGGAAGTCAGCTCTATTCACTGGTGAGGCCGAATCTGACGTCTGTACTCTGACACCAAATTAAATCTTGGAGACAGAGCTTTGGGTGAAGTAGAAAAGAATAGCTTTATTGCTTTGCCAGGCAAAGGGAGCCACAGTGGGTTAATGCCCCCAAACTGTGTGTCCCCACTTGGACAAGGTAATGAGAAGTTTTATAGTAATGGTTCAGAGAGAGTGTGCGCAGCTCTTGGACATTCTTCTGATTGGTTGGTGGTGAGGTAAGTGGGTGAGTCAGCATCATCAACCTTCTAGTTCCAACAGGTCTGGGGTCTCCGCGCTTGAGAGCACCATAACATTAATTTCTCCCACTTGTCTTGGGGTCTCAGTATCTGCAAAACTGTTCAAAGATATTGTTATGTATATCCCTGAGGGAGAACAAGGACCCTACCACAAGGCTGCACTACTGTTTTTTTGGCTTTCCTTTGTCTGCACACCCTCTCTTCCTTAATAGCATCTATTTGAACATGATTGATGGAACTCAGGGAGGGTCCTTGAGGCTGAATGTAGCCTATTTCCTGTAATCAAGAAATGGGGAACACAGAAAGGCTTTTGTTCCCAGGAGCCCCACAGGGTCCTGCTCAGCATCATTGGCATGAAATATAGGATATGAGAATGCAAGGAATGCAGTCCAATGTGCCAAGGCAATTTTGGGCTGTTGTCACTATAAAAACTCAACATATAATATAGATATATGTTTATTGAGTTAGTTTTTGGCCCCTACTAAGACACAGAAAACATAAATGGGGCAATATAATTTCAAGAAGATAAGTCTTCATCTTAATTTCAATATATTAAGTCCAAAGGGATTTTATTTGTATTGTTTGTTGGGGTTTATTTTTTTCTTCCTTTATTTTCTTTCTTTGAAGGAGACCCTATTACATAAGATTTAGCACTTAAATGATTTAAACTGATTAATGATTAGAAGAATAGGTAGATGGCTGGATATATGGATAGTAGTCTGAATAGTAGGATGTATTGATGTATGATAGGATGGGAGGTAGAGGGATGGATGTATTCATAAAAGTCAGGTTTCTCCAAATACTCTAAAAGGCAATTACCAGATGTCTGGAACATAGAAGACACTCAAAACATCTTGCCTAACTCAATTTTATAGGTACCTATTCTCCCAGATGTATAGTAAATTCTGCACCAAATGCGCATCAAAGTTGGCTGCTGATTGACTTCCATTTGGCATATATCTAATTGTCTTCTACAAAGATAAGATGATAGGAGCCAGTGTCGGGGTGGACAGATTCTGCTCATCAAGGTCTACTCCCAAGAAGAGGTGAAAATAAAGGACATAGAAGTACCAAAGGAAAGTGGACACACTTCTTTCCCCACCAAAAGCATTTAAATGGAGTGAGACAAGCATGAGATTTAAAATGAGAAGACATGAGTTAGTGTCCTCATATATTGCCTGCTTGCAGTATGATATTGGGCAAGTCCCTAAGCTATCCTGAGTATCATTTTTCTCAAATGTAAATTGGGAAATATGCCCTCTTAGGGAATTTAATTAAAGAAAGCTCATGAGCTTGTGTGTTAAACTTTAGAGTGCTCCACAGATTTAGTCAATATCCCTATCAGATGCAATAGGGAAGGTCAACTTCCTAAACTGTAAAAGTATAAAAGGTGAGAGACCTTCCACAGACTGCTGAGGTTTTGAGACATGTGATTTCCCAGGACTATAGAGTTCTGTTAAATACATTTCTCAACATTTTGTTCTTGAAGCAGTTTGTATCAAATACAGTTAAACAGCAAAGCTTGAGAGCAAAAGGAATAACAAAGGTATATTTCAACATATCTAACCTCTTGCAAATCATTCCTATAATTCCAAATTATATTTTTACTAAGTAATGGGGGAGGTGCTTTTTTCCTGGAAAAACCCCACCAGCCACAATCTGGACTGTGCCTGGAATCTCAGATGCTGTGTAGGACAGAAATACATTATAAAACATGAGCTTGCCTCCCCTTGGTGCAGCTTTATTGCATATTTATACCTGTGGCTCCACTGTGCTTCTGAAACAGGAGATATCCTTGTTTACTGTTTGGACTGACTCCACTGCCACTCACCTGTGCTGAGCTTAATCTGGCAGCTCCCTTCTGAGCTCAGTAAAGCTTTTTTTTTTTGAGCCAGAAGGAGGCTGGGGAGTCTACATAAATTTAGAGTCCACAAGTATTGGCCATAAGAACATACTGAGCTCTGAGGCCTTTCCAGCGCTTGCAGGATCAGAAATGCCAGGGTAATAACACAGGTGCACGGTGTCACAAAAGTTGGCCGCCAAATCACACATGCTAATCAGAATGCCTGAAGGTTGGCAGAGTTCAAGCAGCAATTTCTCTCCCACCCATCTCCACTCGACTTTTCTGGGGAACCAACAGAGAGATGTTGGATCTGATTGTTAATGAATCAGGACACACTTTATTGGTCCTAAAGCACATTTGTCATGGCAATTTACATGAGTTAGCACCAGGCTACCAAAGCTTGCTGCAGAATCTAGCAAGCATTCATTTTAATGAGCTAACACACGCAGAACGACATATACATTTTTTATGGTATTTATTACATATTGTCATTCATACTATTAAATTAAATTATGGGACCATTTGCAAACTGAAAAAGAAAAAAAGTGTTACTCATTAGAGCAAAAAGGAATCTTAAGAGACACCCACTCCAGCAGCTCTTACTCTGTTGGATATAGAAGAAATTCTCGTAGTATTCTATGCTTCATCCTAGCTAAAAGGAGACCCAGAGACTTGCACCTAAGGTGGGGTCCTGGAAGTCTGGGATGGGAAGGATAGGCCCTTGGATTATACAAGGCAGAGTCCAAGAGAAAAATCAACTTTGACAAATAGGTAACCAAGTTATCAATTCTTAGGAACTGAAAGAAAAATCCAAATCATGGGCAGAATGGGGGATAATGCACCAGAACAAAAGAATTCAACATGAGGATTTGGTAGAAGACACTGGAGAGACTCCTTGAGTAGGTGAAACACTAGATCAAGGTGGCAGGATGTTCCAACAACTTAGACTTTAACTTTTCATAAAATTTATTAATAATATCTTGGCTCTCAATGTACATGTCCACTTGCAGTTGGAATAAACTGGTTTGATGTGATTTCTCTCTCTAGGACTTTCTGGAATTTTGTTATTTGTGCTCTTCCACATTTTCACTAATTGCCCATACTCTAAGCTCCTGCCTTTCTGAGAATCAGTGTAGCATGATGATTTAAGAACATAGACTCTTGGTTCAAATCAGACCTACACCTACTGGCTATTTTCCCTTGAGAGACTTACTTAACCTCTGTAACCTGTGCACTTATAAAATGGGAGCAATGATAATAACTATCTTTAGAGTTAGTGTGAGAATTGAGTTAAAATATGACAGGCCCTTAAAACAGTGCCTGATAATTAATGAATGCTATTTAGGTGTCTCTAATATTTATTGATATTCATTATGTATCTTCTTCTCCTCTATTGTCTAGGGCTAGCCATGTGGAGGAAGGCAAGAATAACAGGCTGAGATAAAAAAATAAATAAATAAATGTTGACATAACTTGCAGTTGAATATTGTTGATTTTTTTAATGTGGCATTTTGAAATAGGGATAATTAGGCACATTGGTATAAATAAGTAGAATGCTTTTGAATGCAGACTGACACAAGTGTGTTAAATTGGAGACTCAAATCATATGAACAATATCACCATCATTAATATGATTTTTCAAAATGGTGATCACTTATATAACTCAGAGTAAAGTTCTGAAAAAAGAAAAGTACAATTGCTTATTGATTTGCACATTCATTGCATTCTTGGACATCCAAGGTATAATAAAAATAAACAAAATTTTCTTTGGGATTTTATGAGAAACAGACATACTTTCTGGGTCCACACAATTATAATCAGGTTTTTTACTCACATGAATGGCAGAATGGCAAAGTCATACAGAGCACAGAACAATTGTGTATTGTGTGGGAGGGACCATGTAATGCATTGCAGGATGCTAGCCTCCCTGGGCCCTGCCTTCTAAATACCAGTAGTCCTCTTCCTCCCATTCATCATGATAATAAAAAAAAAATCCCCCAAAATTTTCAAAATGCCTCATAAGGTAAAGTATTGACCAAGAGACTGTCCAGGACTGGGAGAAATTTTATTGATAGAGAGAAAGCCACAAGCATTTGACCAGGGAGTTCATACAGAGTAATAATGGACCAGGAACAAAATCCAATGAAATATAAACATTTGAGGGACAAGAAAGGATAAGAAGCAGCCTGCAAAGACTGGGAACACACAGATGGAGGACCAGGACCAAGGTCAAAAGTGAAGAGGGGGGCTTCCCTGGTGGCGCAGTGCTTGAGAGTCCGCCTGCCGATGCAGGAGACGCGGG
>NW_006770161.1:55545-94044 GCF_000442215.2 Lipotes vexillifer
GGTGGCGCAGAGGTTGAGAGTCCACCTGCCGATGCAGGGGACACGGGTTCGTGCCCTGGTCCGGGAGGATCCCACATGCTGCGGAGCGGCTGGGCCCGTGAGCAAGGGCCGCTGAGCCTGCGCGTCCGCAGCCTGTGCTCCGCAACGGGAGAGGCCAGAGCAGTGAGAGTCCCGCGTACCACAAAAAAAAAAAAAAAAAAAAAAAAAAAAAAAAAAAAAAGTGAAGAGGGAAAGACAGTTTTCTAAAGAAGAGAATAGTCAACGGTATTGAATGGAGTAGGTCAATTAGGTTAAATGAGGGACTGTTGTAATTCCACTGAATCTGAAAATTGAGGTAATTTCTAAACTGTCCCAAGGCTGTCAGTGCTGCCTTTGTGGGTAGAGAATATATTGTAGCCCATTTAAAACTGGACATCAAGAACTGGAGACAGTTTGCTGTCAACTCTTTCTGAAAGCCTAAATGAGAGGGGAGCAGGATGGGGAATAATAATTGATATGGCTCATTGGTTCAAACCACCTGAGTCTTAACTCCCATTCTTTCACTTTTCTTTCACGAAGTACCTTACCTTTCCATGCATGTAAAATGCAAAGCAATGTCTGACTTCAAGCAAACCTGCAGATGCATTTTTATTTGTTTTTAAAACCAAAGATGTTTCAGATTTAAACAAGAGACACTTTTTCTTGAATACATTCTACAAAGGGAAAGTGAACATATATAGACCTTATCCTCTTCTTGAAGTCCCTGTCAATATTTTTAGGCATGTTCTGGGTATAACCACAGGTAAACAACAGCACATTCCTCTCTATTTCCCCACCATTTGCCAATCTGGCACATTTTCTGTTTCTTTCCAGGAGAAAGAGGCCAATATTTCTGTGTCTGAAACCATTACAGCTTCTCCCAATAACTGTGCATAGCCTTAGAAATGTCAACAATTCCTGGCTGTGGAGAATCTGATTGCCAACATTTGTCTTCAGTCTTGCAGTTGAAGTGGCAAAGAGCATCCTCAGAATATTATCTTAAGGGTGGAAGAGAGTTGAGTATGTTTATATGCTGAAGAGGGCAAGGTAAAGAGACTGATAGAATGGAACTTAAAGTGGTTAATTGCTGAAATAAGAACTTCAACAAGGCTGGAGGGAAGGAATCCAAAACATCCATCTTAGATAGAGGGAGAGACCCCTTTCTCATTTCATAGGAGGAAAAAAGAAAAGTATACTCATGGCTATGGTGAGTGGGGGATGGGGGGATGAGACTTTTCAGAAGCTCATGTACAGGCCTATATCACTTAGGATGCTTTAATAGATGTCCCAAGAAAATTTGAGTTAAACAATAAAGATATTTATTATCTTGTTTAAGAAGTAAAAAAACAAAACAAAATCCAGACTTAGATAATAATAATAATGTGAAGTAATGAATAGAATTGTCTGAAAAATGACCCTAAAATCTCACTCTTAGTTGCTAGGAAAACAGGTCAGCTGAGGCAATGGAGAAAGGTTGCTACCTTCTCCAAGAGGTTGGAGGAGTACTCAAGCTAATTTCTATGCTGGGGAACAATTGGTTCCCTTCCCCTAGGACTCCTAGGCAGTTTCTGTAAACCAGTGGTTTTCAATATATAATCCATGGTCCATGGACCAGCAGCAGCAGCAACATCACCTGGGAACATGTTAAAAACAAATTCTCGAACCCCATCTCAGACTACTGAATTAGAAACCCTCAGGGTTTAGTAATCTGTATTCTAACAAGCTAATGTTTGAGATCCACTGCTGCAAACAGCTGATACCCCAAATCCAGATGCAAAAACCAGATTATTGAGGATTTCAAAGTCAGTCATAAAGACTTTATGGAGACAAACAGGAGAATAGATCTTTGTGATACCCACGTCATGTTGCTAGTAGCCATCCTCCTGGAGCCATTTCAAATGAATCCTCCAATTTAATTAGGAAAAGTGAGGATTGCTGGCTTTTAGCAAATGTCACACAAATTTGATCAATCACAAGGGTATTCACAAGAGCACTGCAGAGACAATGTCCTAAAAGTCATGCTGATTCAGTTTTACCTGAAAATTTCTCTCAACATTCTAAAGCTCAGACATTCCTTATGGTATGAGAACATGAGACAGACCTAAACTTGCAGGCCAGCTCTGCCTTAGACTAGCTGTGAGGCCTGGTGTATCTTAGCCACTCTGAACATAACTTGCCTCATAAAGCTCATACATACTGAACTCTTAAAGTTATTGTGAAAAAAAAAAACAGGATAATGTATATTATACTTAGTGCAGTGTTTGAGGTGTCATAATAACTCAATAAGTGATAACCAAATTGCTCATTGCAGTGTGGTTTTTGTTTAGATTTTTGTGGTTGATGGCACCTGATCTGGGTGTCATGCTGAAGCTACAAGGAAAAACGATAGTAGATAAAAGGGGAGTATACAAAACCAGTAAGAAATGCAGTCTGGGAGAGAAGGGTCACAGAAAAGGCTTCCAAGAGCATGATACTTGAGATACACCTTGATAGTTGAGTAAGAGAGAGAAGAGGCATGAGGAAAGGTGACTCAGAGCTGAGGTTGCAGCTTGGAAATAGGCATGAAGGCTGAAGACAGTTCTACCATTTTGAGAAGGTTCACGGAGTGCAGCTCCAACAAGGAGTAAGATTCATGCCAAAAGAGGATAAGATGAGACTGAAAACTAAGCCGGGGACCTTGTCATGAAGATGCTACTTGGCCAAATGAAGATATCAGCCACCTTTAAATAAAATGGGAATAGATCAGCAGCTTTCAGCAGGGGAATGAGATCTGCTTTAAAACTACTACCCAGGCTAAAGGGAGGAGAATATACTGAAATAGAAAAGAATGTTGGAGTCAAGGGGTTTGTTTGGAGCTTGTTATCATAAATCAGGACTTTAGTTAATAATATATTGGTTAATCAATTGTGATAAATGTACCACACGAATGTAAATAATAGAGGAAACTGTGAGGGAATGGGCGATAGTTGGAGGAGCAGAGGGGTATTTAGGAATGCTGTAGTTTCTGCTTAATTTTTCTGTAAACCTAAAACTGCTCTAAAAAGTAAAGTCAATTAATATAACAACAACAACAGATAAACAAGGATGAGGGCTTGGGTAAGGCCATGGGAGGAGAGTGAGAGACAGTTTTAAGAGGCTGTAATGAAAAATAATGTTTTGATAGATAACAGGAACCTCGTGATCAAGACTTCCCACATTAAGAAAAAAGAATATATACAATAGACCCTTTGAGCACATCTTATATGACTAGCGATGTGCCAGGAACAATGGGACTTGGTTCCTGAGTTTAAGACCTCATGGCATCACTAGGAGAAAAAGCTACATGTTCTGGACACTATTTGAACATGCTGAGGACAGCAGGTGCTAAAAGCTAGAGCAGATGGAAGAGACCCAAGTAAAAAAAGTGTCTTGAAAAAACTATTCTTGACCCAAAACCCAGAGTCCCAGGACCTAGTCCTAACTGTCATTGTCTTGAGGGGTAGTGACCTTGAGCAAGTCACTAACCCTTTCTGGCCTTAGTTTCCTCCTCTATATAAATGATGAAATTGGAATTGAAGATATAGGGAAATGACCCAAGGCCATGCCTCTCCAAACACAGTTTACACCTGCAAGCTGGCACACTGAAAGTTATGGGGTAAGCAGAGTGCATTTTCCTAGAAAAGCTACTTTTTTCTAATAATAAGTAATTCAAAACATTACCCTTCTATTAAAATAAACATAGACATACTCTAGCATAAAATACAAATATGCATACATTTTAAATATAAAACACAAAACTTCAAAGACGTATTTGGCTTGCAAGATGTGATACATAGACTTCTAAGATGGTCTCAGTGATCTCCTGGTATTTGCATCCCTGTGTAATCTCCTCTCCTTGAAGATATGCTAGAACTATAACTTTCCTTTAAAGAATAGAATACAACAAAATTTATGGGATAACATTTCTGAGATTAGGTTATAAGAGACTGTGACTTTCCTCCTCTGTCTGCCTATCTCTCTTTCTCTTCACTTAATCACTCTGATAAAGCCAGTTGCCATGTTGTCAGCTGCCCTACTGAGGTGTCCACATGGCAAGGAAGGGCCAGCAAGGACCTAAAGCCCTTAGTCATACCACCCACAGGGGACAGAACCCTGTTAATAACTGTGTGGCTGAGCTTGGTAGTACATCCTTTCACATTTGAGTCTTGACATGAATGAAACCCTGGTTGATGGTGAGACACCAGATAACCCCAGCTAAGCTCTTCATGGATCCCAGCCCCACAGGAACAATGAGATAAGGCAGGTTTGCTTCTGGTGTAATTTGTTATAAAACAATGGGTAACTAATAGAAGAGGGATCACTTGAGGCCGTGGCCAGAGATACCCATTGAAGTAGTGTCTCCTGTCTCTTCCTTTAGTAACACTTGGTGGAAATGTCTATGAATCACCCTTAAGAAGAGCAACCTTTAAAGGAGTGGGGAAGGCAGAGGGGTGTTTCATGTAAGTATAAACTCCAAGATTTCAGATCTCTAGAATGCAAACTTCTCTGGATCCAAGGAATATAATGGAAACTAAGCTATTTGCCCAAGATTTCCTGGCTGATTAATGATGAGCTGGAACTAAATGCAGGTCTTCTGATACCCATGTAGTCTTCTACCAAATGACCCTGAGCCCTGGTATATGTGAGTTTATCTGAATATATGTGATTACACTAATGATTAATGTTATATATGTTATATGCATAAAACTATAGTCATTATCCTTACTGAATCCACAAATCCTTTTCTAAACATTTGCTAGTTCACTTATTGGTTTGAAGCATCTGAATGCAAGGTTGTTTCTCTTTATTTATTTATTTATTCTTCCTGTTTGTATTCAGTGACTCCTAAAGGATACTATCAAGACTCTTTGGATGATGATCACACAATGTTGAACTGAAAACATTTCCCAAAGACCCAAGACATATTTCAACACTCACCTCCAGATACCATTGTTGCATGGCTTCCCAAGATAAGGCTGGCCCTACTTTATAATTTGACTCTACTTCAGGCCAGAGGGAGTGAAGCAGAACATCATAAACCCAGCCAATGGAATGTTCTTCCACCCTAAAGACAAGTTGTAGAGAAATGATATGGTAAATATGGATAGACAGTCCCTGATTTTAAAGAACAGTGAGTTCTTGGAAAAGCCAATGTAACCCTCAGAGAAACTATAATTGCCATGGATACCCAGAGAGCAGGGGACAAAGCTACTGTTGTTTTTGCTTCTACTTGGCTGCTGCAGCTACTCTTGTTGTTATGTTACTGTTTTTGTTGCTGTCCTTTTAAAGGCCCCCTGCCCTTGGCATGTGTCCTTCAACCACCTTGGAATGTCTTAATAATGTGGAACCCGATGTTATTTACCTATGTATTGTGTTTGTCAGGATGATCTAAATTATGCTGTAGTAACAGACAATCCCATATTTCTGATTCATACTAAATGCTCACCATGGATTAGCTGCAGGCTTCTCTGGGTCCTTCTCACTCCAGAGCTCAGGCTGTCAGAGCAGCCATCTCTAAACCATTGCTGATTATGGTAGCACAGGGAAAAGCAATGTAGCAATTGTGAACTTGTTCTAAAGTGCTTTCCCAGAAGTGATACAACGACATTTCATTGGCCAAAGCAAGTCACACAGCCATGCCTAACTGCAAGGAGAGAGAAAAATGCAATCCTAGCATATGCCCAGGAGGAAGAGAGTTATAATACTTGGAGGAGTCTGAATATCTATGACACACATACCCTCAAGTTAAGGTTATATTAGAGGCTTATGAGCAGAAAGTATATAAATATACACATCAACATTAAATCTGCAAATTTTATAACAGGGCTAAATGGTTTGCAAAGTCCCATTCTTTTTGATCAAATGGCATTCTCCCTAGTTTCAATCATACTTAGTGGAGACAATGCAGGCAAACAAGTAAGACATGGTTTCATGGACAATCTCTTCTTTACTCTCAGCTCATGTTCTCAGCCTCATCTCCCAGCTCGATCAGGGATTTTGTTTCATCAATTTTTTTTTCTGCCTTCTGTATCTCTAAACACATTCTGTATCTGGCATCCCCCGTCCCTGCCATCACTCTTTCTTCCCATATTTTCATAGCCAAGAATCTTAAGAGTAGTCAGTGTCAATTCTCCTCTCTCTCTAACCTCACATTCTTCATACTTAGAGGTTCTACCCATACTCAAAGGGGAGGAGACTAAACAAGAGTGAGGGGCATTAGTGTCATCTTAGAATTCTGCCTGCCACAACTAACAAAGAGCCAGAGATCAAGAAATTTCAACTACAGGTGGGAGCTGCATCTCACTTGCTTAAAATCTCTAACCAACAGGATAGCTCCTGTTGAATGAAAGAATGAACAAATCACTGAGGACTCTGTGTCATCTTCTACCATCTACTGTGGGTACCTCTACCCCTAACAGACACTAACATCACTGATGTCTTGATTATCTGGAAATCCTGGCATCTCAACAGGAATGCTTCTCTGTTTCCTGCCCTCAGTATAGTATAATGCATGGGCACAAAATCTCTGGAATCTAATGGCTCAGGTTCAAATTCCACCTTTCTCTTTTAATGCCTTGTCATGCTACTCGAAGTCACACATAACCTCACTCAGGCTAAGCCTTTTTCTAAGGATAATAATAATAACTGTCTCAGAGGTTTCACAAGGATGAACTATGATGTTGTGAAGCACACACCTAGGCACACACTAAGCATTCAACAAATGTTAGTTGTTATTATCACTTCCACCTATACCTTTCTGCCATCAGTATCTTTTCTTTCACCTCTTTTCTCTTTTTTCTCTTTCTATTTTTCTCCTTTTATAGAAGTAGCCAGAAGCATGTTACATTTGTCAAAGTGCTGATAATAACAAAACCAAAAACACTCGTTGGTTAACATACTTTCTCAAGAGGTGATATGATTATCCAGTGTTCCCTCCCTGCCATGCCCCGCCTGAACCCAGACCTGGACCACAGGACAGAAAGTTGAGAGTTTAAAACAAGGGGACTGAGTATCCTTTTTTTTTCTTTGTTTAAATACAATGATGTGAAAAGAAAAGTCCTAAGGCGAGACTAAAGTCTAGACAAGAAAAACACAGATGGTTTATTAGAAATGGCTTTTCCATTAACCATCTGTGTGACCTTGGGCCTGTTACATTTCACCACTGCAAACCTGTGTGCCCTCCCCTGTAAAAAGAAGAGCTTGGCCCTTAAGATCTGACTTCCCCCACTGACTTTCCGACATTTCTGATCTGACAACAGCACCGGAATTAGCCAGAGCCTCCTGGGCAGGAATCAAGGACACATTGTGCTGATGGCTGAAGAAGACTAAGCTCATGCATTTGACCAGTAGAGGAAAATGTTGCCTCCACGAGATAAGGCTGAAAGTCATGGACCAGAAAGGCAGCAGAAATGTAAACTCATGCCAAAACTCTTTAGTTCTGTATATTGTATTTTTCAACCATCTTCCATGTATATTGTTAATATGGATTTCACAAGCAAGGCCATGGTTAGGTAGCATGGTCATTATCTACATTTATGAAAGATACTTAAGTTCAGGTTCTCCCCCAAGATGAGAGAACAAGTTCAAAAAATTTCTGGTCTACAGTCCTAGATTTATGTCTATTGTCTTTCTGTTACTTGACCTTGGAACATGACCAATAAGAAATTCTCTACTCTGAACCTCATAGTTTCTTGACCTGTAAAAGGGGAATAATAATACTAATAATGATTTAAATGTCAGAGAGTGGTTTGCAAGGCCCACATCAGATCATACACATGATTTTACTTTACAAACTCTAAAATGTGTGTGTAGCAAGTTGTGTTGAGTTGTCCTGACACCTGGATCACATTCTAGCCACTCTCCCATGCATGAGCACTCAGAGATGGGCAAAATAATCAACGTAATCTGTCTGGTAGATACACATTCCTGAGGCTATTCCTTCATCTGTCCTTTTCTGTGTGTCACACCACCTACTCGCATACTGCCTTCACTCTTCTTCCCAAAGGTATGTCCATTTCTTAAAAGCTGTCATAAACTTCAACCTCACCAAGGATCCTTATGGTGATTAGACCCTCCCAATTCAGACACTGGCCCTGCTCTGGTCTCATAAATGGCTGGTACCCTGTCAATCTGGCCAGCTGGACAATGTAACACCATCTATCTTATCTATCGTCTTTGTCAGGTCATAAGTGGCAAACAGAATTTGGGAGAATTAGTTTGAAATCCAAGTCCTGCTACTAATAAGCCAGGTGATTTAGAGGAAATCATTGAATCCACTAGAAGCAAAATTTCCTTGTCTACAAAGTTAAGAAAATAATCCCTGCCCTTCAACCCCATAGATTTCTGAACATCTAGAGAGGCGAAGTTGTAAAAATGTCTTATTACCCATATAATGCTGGTCAGATAGTCCTTGCTGTTTTCTTATTTAAATATTATAATTTTATTTAAAATTTTATTAAAGTCATATGAAAACTCCCATCTGAAAATAATCTCTGAGTCCATGAACTTTCACAGTACTTTATTAAGACAAATGAAAGACAGATTTTCTGGTTTCCTAATGAAAGCCAGGTGATATATTAAATTTATTTTCATTGCTTACCTCCTTTTATTCCTGCAACAACCCTCCAAGGAGAATATTACCCTCCCCTAAGAGAAGGTAAAGAATTATCTCCAGTTTCTGGCCAGGTGGTGGTATGTACAATGGTGCCAGTGACAGACATAAGAGGAAGGGGAGAGGTAAGCTCTGAGCAGATCCTTTGGGAGGTACTTCCTGGTACATGTGAGTGGCACTGTCTAGGAAGAGGTAGAACTTCAGGTCTGCACCCAGAAGGGGTATTGGCTGTGCTTGGACACTTGTGGCTCATCCATGAGGAGACAATTGAGGTTGATTGTGTAAATGTGATCAGCCAGGGAAAATGAATAGACTAATATGTAGAGACCACGATGGAATACTGGGAACTAACGTTTTAAAAATGGGCTGAAGAAGAGGGTGAGATGGAGAAGATTAAGGAGCAGCTGGGGAAGCAGGGGGAATATCATGATAATATGCTGTTGCAGAATTCAGAAGAGGAGAGAATTTCAAAGGGGAGGAAATGTTCAACAATGCAATTGTTTAATTTTTGTAAGACAAGGATTGCTGCACCCAATAAATTTGGCAGTTGATTCTTTGTTAACCACAGGGAGTCCATTTTAATGGCATCATGTTGGTGAGAGAGGGATATGTCCCTACAGTTTAACGAATGAGTGGGAATTGAGGAGGATTCAGAGAGAGTGACAGATGACAACCCCATGTGAAAGTGAAGACCCATGAGTGATAACTGGGAGAGAATGATGGCTCCAGGGAGAGGTTCAGCATGTGGAATTGCTGATAAACTAACAGAAAGCTAGCCGTTATTTACCGAGGAATGGTAAATTCATTCATTAGCTCAGGAGTTCTGCCATCTTCTTCACTGCTCAGGGATATCTGGAGAAAAGTGGTCCCATCAAGCCCCCAAAGTTGAAGAGAAACAAAGATAAACTATAGAGCATACCCTGCACAAGAGATTAACATGAGAAAGGGATTCCACAATCCTGATGATACACATGTACACACAGAGCACACACTACAACACACATAAAACTCACACATGTACACTTATACAACACACATAACATGGACATCATACACAACATACATAAAATATGTGACATGCATAAAACTACAGACAACATGCATGACACACATGGGTGCACGAATATATCACACACGTTCACACACAAAACACACGCCATAACACACATCAACACACATGAAACACATATACAGAATACACTGTGTGCATATTACATACACACAACATACTTAAAGCACACAATGCACACACGTACACAGCACACATAATCACTCAGCACATGTACATACATATGATACACATGTGCATATACATTATGCATGCACCATCCACAGATACATGCATGCTCATGTACCACATGTATAACACACTCACATAATACACATGCACACACACTCAGCCTACAGTAGAGTTGCCTAGCAATGCAAAGCTATACACACCATGCACCCTGTGAACAGCATGGGAGGGAGGAAAGAGAAGCATGTGTGCTGGTCCTCAAAAGGCTATAACACCAAATATTTAAAATAAAGAGGAGAAGGGAAGGCAACCAAGGGAAAAGGACTTGAGAACAAGATGCGGCCACCTCTACTCTCCGCAGACGCAAAGCACTGTGCTCCTGAGAGAAACGAAGCTGTAATCCTCTGACCTCACCCTTGGATGTCCAGCGCCTGAGTCAGAGCCCGGCACAGCTGCCTTCAAGGATAGAAACCTCCCCCCACCCTTTTTCTTTTGACTGGCCATGAATGAGGGGCCTCTATCTTTGAAACTCTCACAGGTCTGCTTCACAGTTGCTGTTTGAAATACTGAAGGCACAGACAGGTGATCACAGGGACTACAGGCTCTTAGTTCTGTTGTTAGAAAAGAAAAGCTTGGAGAAAGGGCCAAACCTGCGCTAGAAAGAGTGAGGTTTTCTGTCATCAATGGGCACCTTCATTTTACACTGAGATGATCCCCCCATGACCAGACTCTGAAATTTTTTTTTGTTTTTTCTGACTCTTTTACATAAGAAGAATCCTAGCCAAAGATGAACATTCACTCGTTTCTTTTTTGCTTTCAGTTAAAATGGGTGAAGATGGGGAAAGAAAGTTACCCTCCTTTGAAGTTTTTTTCTTATCTCCCTCTTTACCTCTGGGTTAGAAAATTCCAGAATGTACCTCCAGGCCCTTAGCAGTGATATTTGGTCCCATTTCTTACTGCACTCCCTTTCTCTCCCAGGTCTCTTCTGACAGCGTCAGGTTGCCTGCTGGACTGTCATTGAATGTTCTGAAGTCATGCAAAAGGAACTGGCACAAAAAAAAATATTTTTTTTTTTTTCCTACACTGCTTAAACTAGTCATTGTCTCCAGCAGGGATATTCATCCCCTTTCACTTTCCTTGTCTTGCTTCCTTTTCTTCTTCTTCTTTTTTTTTTTTTTTTTTTTTATTCTGATGTGAGCTCAGTATAGACATCCACCCTTGAAGGCTCCAGGATGCCAAGAAAGATCCCTACCAACAGGTCCTTTTCTTATGCTCCTCCTGAGTTGGAGAGGAGGTTTTGTCACTCTCTAGATGGCTATGGAGCAATTATTCTCGCACACATCTGTCTTTGCATTTCTGCACAGTCACAACCCAATAATGCACAGTGATAAGGTGTCCCAACTGGCACAAAATTAAAGAGTCAGAATGCCCTCAGCTGTCAACTGCTAACCAGCTAGCTTGGCAACTGTTTTTCTGTTTTTTGGGGTTTTTTTAACATCTTTATTAGAGTATAATTGCTTTACAATGGTATGCCAGTTTCTGCTTTATAACAAAGTGAATCAGTTATACATACACATATGTCACCATATCTCTTACCTCTTGCATCTCCCTCCCTCCTACCCTCCCTATCCCACCCCTCTAGGTGGTCACAAAGCACTGAGCTGATCTCCCTGTGCTATGTGGCTGCTTCTCACTAGCTATCTATTTTACGTTTGGTAGTGTTTTAAGGTTTGCCTTAAGGTCAAATAACTGGCCCAAGTTTCATTCATTCTTTGAAAATACATTGACTGATCAACATTTCTTCATTTTGCAGTCGCAGTTTAGGTCTATTTTCCAGGCATAATTATTAATACACCCATTTCACTCTCAAGAGTGTCTCCATTTGCACAGGAAGTTATGCAGTCATTCTACTGCGACAGGACTCAACTAGGCATTGCAGACACAAAGAGGCAAATGGCAGAGTAGTGCCTTAGAGGAACTCAGTCTCTTTTGAAAAATGGGTAATGGACCATTATAATATGACATTCAAGCTAAGAAAAAGGTGTTCAGAGATTCATGCATCTTTGTGCCACTGGGTCTGTGGCCTCTGTGTCCAGCATAAAGCCTAGAACAAAGAGCTGTGTGACACTCTTTGTTTTCGCAGTTTTTATTTCAACCAGTCACAGCGTTCTGTAGATAGGAGGTTCCACTTAATTATTTACCCTTCCTTCTGTCTCATCTTCTTTCCTGCATCCTTTCCTCTCCTGCATAATTCTTGAGTGTGCTGGACACATAAGCTTGGGGAGGTGGTCGGGGGAATGGGGGGACAATCACAAGGGTAACAAACATACATTCCACTTGGAGCCCCTTCTCAACCCCTGCAGCAAAATCACTGAGACTGTTGCTGCGGCCCCCTTCCCACCTGTTCTCTGCCTTCCTCTATTAGACACTGGATCCTCTTTTTGACGGTCTTATTGGTTTCCTGCTGCAGCTCTGAGTGCCAAGGGCCATCCCTTTCTGATTCTCCCAGTTGACAGCTCTTTTTCCTGCTGTTTCTATTCCTGCAGCCTTGGGTATTGCTAACGTAGGCAGGTCTTACTAACAAGTGAACAAGACCAGTGCTGATGGTTTGTCCAAACAAGGATGAGTTGGTGCTGGGATTTGACCTAATGGCTCCTGTTACCTCCAGTGAAGGCATGATTCCTACTAATGTCACTGAAAATGGACTCTCCCCTCTGCGGTCACTCATAGGGGAAGTGAAAGGGCAGGCTCTCCCTAACCTCATCCACAACTCCTCTTTTTCTCTGAAAAGAATGACTTCACTCATCATTTTCTTATAAGATTCTCTTCTCCAGCTGCTCTTGTGTATGACTCCCAAAAATGAATCATACAAGCTGGAAGTTCCACCTGAGTAAAAATGAGGCTCCATTCTACAAATTTTAAAGGTTCCCAGGCTTATTATATATGTTTGATATTTATAGACTAATTAAAATGTCATCACAAATTTAAGAGAGAAGGAAAGGACAGGGTAGGGTGAGAGGGGCGTTTTAGAACATATCAGGTGGTATAAGATGTTTCTTCATTTCTTTATCCTTAAAGTGTTTGGAATTTTTGACATTTCTGTATTTTTAGCAGCTTCAAATCCTGAAGTTCATGGGTTGAAAAATCCTGAAGTTTATAGGTGAAGCACTGACTTGCCAAGTGACAAGGATATGAAAACAAATGATAAATTGTTAAGTGAACAACAGCAATTCTTTGAGATAAAGGCTGGAGCTGGGGTGGGAGGAGGGGTCTCAGAGGGCACTGAAGACAGTGTCTAAATGGGGAACAGAGGGAGGAGAGAGCACAGGACTTCATTATCTCTCTTAGTTTTTCTGTGGTTGGAGACAACATTGTCTCCTAAGACATCTTGTCTCTTAAGATTGGGGCTTCTTCCAGGAGAAAGACAATGTTTTATTTCTCTGCTGCATTTCTCCATATTCCATAGCACAGTGTATAGCACACAGTGGGAGGAAATGAGATAATCTAGAAAAGTCCTAAACTAGCAGACTCTTGCCCCCAAAGCTGCAAGTAAATTTTCACATGACCTTGAAGAATCATTTACCTCTCTGTTTCTTCAGCTGTGAAATAAGTATGACCAGATAATCACCAAACTGCGAACTAGCTTTAAAACTTCATGAGCCTATAACTATCACTGTTGGATCAAGTTAGGGGGGAAACTTTAGGTCTTGATGACTTGTAGGCAGAAGTTGTTTCAAGGCATAAAGTTGGGCTTCAGTTTCTCTATCTGTAAATCAGGGACACTAGAATAGATGATCTTTTTCATTCTATTTTACTCTAAAAATGAAATAAATATCTGAATTAAAATGCTGAGCCTTCATTCTCAAAGATCAAACTCTAAGTGGCACTGTATCAGGCCTCAGTATAAGGAGGAGGAATAGAACTTATTTACATATAATTCACCAGCCTGTTGATAAGAAACCTGTATTTTCAATGGGCTCATTTTTATATCAGCCATAAAATCTCAATCCTGTCTCAAACATGATATTTTCCCTTTCAATATAAGAGGCAACTTATTTTATTGTTACTTGAAACTAAGGCAATCCAATAAGCTGGTTTGGAGCCAAAGAAGATCATAATGACAAAATGATTGACCTTTTTATGATACACTGCATTGCTATTCTCAAATTGAAGAAATGCAATATAGAAGATATTCATTTGTACCACGGACCGGTATTCATCTCTGTAAGTACCTGTTACCACTAGAAATACAAAGTAAAATGGTTTCCCTGATAATTTCTGGGCATTGTCAAATGCTAGTTGTTACACCCCATTGATGTGAAAGATCTATATGGGAGCTTGAGGCAGAAATATCAGCTCTACTGCATTGTGAGAAATAATAAATGTTTTATCCAGGATCCATTGGTAGAAGTGTAAGTTAAGTAAATATATACTATTCAACAAGACAAAATATATATATATATTTATAGGAATAAGAGCTATTCAACAATTAGGTCTGGTGAAAGGGCACTAACCCCAGAGGTCTGGTTCTAGGATGGGGGCATTCCATACCATCTTGCTAAATCCTCAAAGCACCATTCTGAGACATATCTAATTACTCCATCACTCAGATGAAAAAGCAGAGGCTTGATAAAGTTAAGCTCTTTTCCTTGGGCCGTTGAGCTAGTACAGGCATACTTTGTTCTGCTGAGCTTCGTTTTATTGCAGATATTGCATTTTTCACAAATTAAAGGTTTGTGGCAACCCGTTATCAAGCAAGTCTATCAGCACCATTTTTCCAATGGCATTTGTTCACTTCTTGACTTTGTAATTTTTTGGTAATTTTTGTAATATTTCAAAATGTTTAATTATTATTATATTTGTTATGGTGACCTGTGATCAGTGATCTTTGGTGTTACTTATTGTGATTGTTCTGGCTTTTTTCAGCAATGAAGTATTTATAATTAATAATTAATTAATTAAGGTGTTTTTTTTTGTTTGTTTTTTTGTTTTTCTGTGGTACGCGGGCCTTTCACTGTTGTGGCCTCTCCCTTTGCAGAGCACAGGCTCCAGACGCGCAGGCTCAGCGGCCATGGCTCACAGGCCTAGCCGCTCCGTGGCATGTGGGATCTTCCCGGACCCAGGCACGAACCGGTGTCCCCTGCATTGGCAGATGGACTCTCAACCACTGTGCCACCAGGGAAGCCCCAAGTATTTTTAATTAATTAAGATATGTACATTGGTGTTTTTAGGCATAATCCTATTGCAGACTCAATAGACTACAGTATAATGTAAACATAACCTTTATATGCCCTGGGAAACAAACAAACAAAAAAATTGTGTGACTCGCTTTATTGAAATATTCACTTTATTGCAGTGGTCTGGAACTGACCCCACAATATCTCTGAGATATGTGTTTGAGTGAAGACTTGACTGATTCCAAAGCCCATGCTTTTTCATTATATCAGTGTCTCTTTATGAAATAGTCATGTTCCATCACCTGATGACCAAAGAAAGGCCAGCTGATAACAGGAATATTCAATAATGAATATTTACTAACTTCTTAATGTCTGCCACCCTTGGTCAAGAATAGTCTTGAATGAAGTTGGATTTGGACAGTGAGAGGTCTTCAGGAACACATCCCTCCTGACCCTCCTGAGTATTCTATACTAACCCAATGGAGTAGGTGTAATAATTGAGAATTGTCACAAGGTTTTATAAATCCTGAGAATGAGTAAGATCATTGTGGGAGGCTGCCTAGAGGAATAGGAAGGCAGAGGATGGTCAAGTCCCTGTACCATGAGTTGACCTCTATTCCAAACCTCTACTCAGATGCACTAAGATTCTACGATTCTCAAATCCCTCCCAGCCACCTACTGAGATTATGCTAGGGAAACTTTCCTGGTTTTACCACAAGAGGTGATGCTTTCCTTGAATCCTCACAGTGAGAGAGGACTCAACAGGTCCCCAAAACTGTGCTCACTAAATTTTAATCAATGGCCTGCTGACCTGTTTCATTTTTGTACAGCTCTAATGCCTAGAAAATTTTTCCATACATTCAGCTGAATTTTCTCTTTCATAACTTCCCTTCTTTGACCTTTTTGTCATTTAGAGTCAAGTATAACAAATTCACACAAACCTCTAAAGTATTTAAGAAAAAGATAAATCTCCCCAAGTGTGTGATGGTAAAGATGATGAACATGTCACCCAGAAGTTATAAGTTTACTCTTAGTTTTGCTTCTCACTTGTTTTACAAGAACTTGACCATAAGTGGATCCCCAGCCCCTCCACACCAAACTTCAGATTTCTCCTCTGAAAAATTAGTGATTGAACGTGATAAATTTCTAACATTTAGCCTAAATTGGATTTTAGGTGACTCTATGATCCTTTAGGAAAAAAGCAGCTAGATCTCTACATCCTTCTTCAGCTGGTTTCTCAGGATTTCACTGGAGAGTGGAGTTCAGTTTTCATATTTTAGTCTGACCACCACCCCCTTACTTATACTGATGACTGATCTTCCTTCTCTTCCCCCTTCCATGTCCAAATGAGCACATGACCCAAGATAGGGTAATGATAGTACCCCACTTCTGGGTAAAAAGAATTCATCCATGGAGTAGCCACAAGTCAGGCCAATCACAGTCCTTCCATGGTAGGGAAGGGGCTCTTTCCACTCAAGTGCAGAAGATGTAAGAAACTTCTAGAAGTTTTGAGTCCAGCCTTATGGAGAAAGGCAGTCTGCAAGAAGAAAGATTGAAGCCAGATGCAGAGAGAAGCAAAGGTGAAAAATGAGAGAGCTCTTATTATAGTCTTCTACACCCACACCCCTGCCCTTCCCACCACAGAGGTCAATAAATGGCCTTATTTGTTTCAGCTAATTCAAGTCTGGTTTCTCTCTCTTGCTACTAAAGAGTGTCTTGAGTAAAATAGTTCATGGATGAGAAGTACTTTTGATATAAACAAAGAAGACAACTGTTGCCGATAGCAGATTGGAAAGTCTGCCAGTCTGGATTCCACGTTTTTTTCCCTCTTTCTCACCATCTGAACCTCTTCAAGCCAATTAAATTCTAGGAACCAAATTTTCCTTGAGAGAAAAATATGAATAATCACTTCTCTGTATTAATCATGTATTTTTTATTGACTATATTTTTGATGCTTTGACATCTTGGGGCCTTGCTGACACTGGAGGGTCCACCCCTCCCAGGATAGTCAATTCCTAGAGATAGTAAAGAGCTTGTGTGGGACAGTTCCTTTCATATAAGCAAACCGATCAATCCAGAATTCATATTACCCAACTACCTCCTCTATCATGATCTTACACTCCAGGTTACTCTTTCCTTGCCCTAATAACCCCAGATAGCAAACGGCAGCCTCATGCCCCCAGAGTGCCCTGAAATTATTCAAATTAGCTAATCCTAAACCTGTTTGCCCTACCTTACCGAATCCTTCCTACAGAAACCACAAGAAAAGTTCTTGTCCACATTTTCTCCTCAGTCCCTCTGCCTCCTGACTGACACTGATGCTGCCCCATGTGGCCTCCCCATCCTAGTTTAGATGTTTCTGAAAAATAGATAGAAGAAGTCTATGGCAACTGAAAGTTGCCTTTCTCCTTCACATGCTATATTTTTGAGGATGTTACACGTCACTCTCATCCTACCAAAAATTAAGTTCACACAGTGTATGGGAAGCACCTCACAGTTCGGGGTCTGTCCAGCTGTGATAGATGACGAATGAAATCAGCCTTATGTGATGCATAGGACTCAGAAGTTGGTCCTGAACCAGCTTGACTCCAGGGAGGTGAACTGTCAAAATCCAGGTCCCTGCTGCTGCTGTCTCATGAATATTAGGGTCCTGGAAGATGAGAAATTCTCACTATGAAAGTCAGATTCCTTTACAAATTAAGGGTTCATGGTGAAAATAAGAAACTTTCTGCTAGAAGCAACACCCATTTGAAAAACCAGGCAGAGTGGCAACCTGAAAGGAAATATTACCTGACTCCATGTAGCCAGCACTTCACAGACTGCTCGGTTTGAAAGCAGCTCAGAATTGCACCACCAACCTGCAAGTGAGGAGACCTGAATACTATCAACCAAACACCTGACATTATGAGACAACCCCCCCAACACTTATCTGTGCCCTGTGTGCCCAAGGTTGATTCTGACTGCTTTAATTTTGAGTCATAAGAGTGATTTATGGCTAAAAGGTAGATAGAAACTGAAAATCTTCCAGCAGAACAGGTCCCAAGAGATCACAGTTAGAGGAAACTACTGATGTCATGCAGAACAAGAAAACCAGGGTTTTGGAAAATCCTGATAACTGACAAATTTTCACACAGGGAAACTTCGCACACATGAAGTACATAAATTATTTGGGGGAAAAAGTGTTGATATTGAGCCACTTAAGCAATACCTGATGGTATCATGCTTGATTGAAAAATAAAATGTGGTGTCCCCTGTGGGTAATACTGTGCTGACTTCACAAAATTGCTGCAGCTGGAAGCCCAGGAGGCTTGCTGCTCAGTAATGGGTGAATCTCCTGAGGTTTCGAGTTCATGTTCAGTTTGGGTAATGGCTTAGCTGCTTTCATGCTTTCAGAAGTTTAACTGAGTCTGTGGGAGGAAAAGAGGTTTGGTAAAAGGGAACTGCTTTGAGCACCTGACTGCAAATGCACAGATCAGAAACCCAAGAAGGACAGCTGGGGAGGCATGATCTTAGCTCATGGTTGGCAAGTGGGGAGTGGCAGATGGATCAGTCCTTAATAGCAGCAAGTGACAAGGGGAAAGATAAAGTATCTGCTCTCTTGTTTATTATTCTAAGGTCTTGAGTCAAATTAAAAAGATGAAGGTTATATGTGTTGTTTCCTTTGATCCACTCCACATAATCAGCCCAGTGCTTAGCTGATTTCTCTAGAACAGCATTGACTTATAGTGCTGTATCATTCATCCCCTCAACAAGCATATGTTTAAGACTCACCCTGTGCCATGCAGTATTCTAGGAGCTGGTCTTATAGTCAGACTGTTCAGGCTCAAATCCTGGCTTCATCACTTATTTCCTGACTATGCTTGTGGACAGTGATATTTCTCATGACCTTGGGCAGGATTCTTAACCTCCTGGAATGTCAGGTCCTCATCAGTAAAACAGAGATAATAATTGTACCTACCTACTGGGGTTATTGAGAGGATTAAATGAGTTAATATGTGTAAAGTGCTTAGAATAATGCCAGGCATGTAATCAGGGCTATATTAGTGGGGAAAACAGATCTTGATTAAATAATAACCAAGAAAATGAATAATTATATAACCTGTGATTTATGTTATGAAAGAAACACATGTAGGTCTACGAGACTTGGATTAGTCTGCAAGAGGAAGAAACAAAGAAGGCTACTCAAAAGTGATAATTGTGGAAGTGAGAAATCAAGTTGAGTGAGAGTTTAGTGAAAAGGAAACAAAGATTTGTGAGAGTATTTCAAGCTGTTCCACAATGATGTACCTTCTATTAGGTCAGTGGTTGGCAAACTTCTTTCTGTAAAGGTCTAGATCATGTGACTGTGAAGTCTCTGTTGTTGCTGGAAAGCAGCTGCTCAGCACAGCTCTTTTTACCAGCAACCCCCCTCCCCTTGCATCTTAGGCACTTGGACTAATTCTTACCAATGAAATGCAAACAGGAGTGATACGTGTCACTTCCAGGACAAGGATCTGGAGACGTGTTATGCCTTCCCCACACTTTTTCTCTATCTTCCAATTATGTGGTGAAGAGGATGGTGAAGCCACAAGATGGGAGGACCCCAGTGCTTCTAGTCACTACACAGGAAGCTACACATTGGCCTGGGATAGCCACACTAGATTGATCTGTGAGTCAGAAGTAAACTTTATCATGTTCAATCACTATAACCTGTTTTGTTGTTGTTGTTATAACAGCTAGTATTACCTTAACGAATATATCTTCTACTGGAATTTGAAGTCCAGACTAAAATTCGGATCTTCTGCCCATTTTTTGATTGGGTTGTTTGGTTTTTTTGATATTGAGCTGCACGGTGGGAATGCAAACTGGTACAGCCACTATGGAGAACAATATGGAGGTTCTTTAAAAATCTAAAAATAGAGCTACCATATGATCCAGCAATCCCACTCCTTCATATATATCCAGAGAAAACCATAATTCAAAAGGACACATGCACCCCAATGTTCATTGTAGCACTATTTACAATAGCCAGGACATGGAAGCAACCTAAATGTTCATGAACAGAGGAATGAATAAAGAAGATGTGGTGCATATATACAATGGAATGTTACTCAGCCATAAAAAAGAACAAAATAATGCCATTTGCAGCAACATGGATGGACCTAGTGATTGTCATATTGAGTGAAGTAAGTCAGACAGAGAAAGACAAATATTGTATGATATTATTGTTTATATATGAAATCTTAAAAAAAGGCTACAAATGAACTTATCTACAAAACAGAAGTACAGTTATAGATGTAGAAAATAAATTTATGGTTACCGGGGGTTGGGGGGTAGGGATAAATTGGAAGATTGGAACTGACACATACACACTACTATAAAAAAAATTAAAAATAAGGCTTCCCTGGTGGCGCAGTGTTTGAGAGTCCGCCTGCCGATGCAGGGGACACGGGTTCGTGCCCCGGTCCGGGAAGATCCCACATGCCGCGGAGCGGCTGGGTCCGTGAGCCATGGCCGCTGAGCCTGCGCGTCTGGAGCCTGTGCTCTGCAACGGGAGAGGCCACAACGGTGAGAGAGGCCCGCGTACTGCCAAAAAAAAAAAAACACCAAAAACAAAACAAAACAAAAATTCAAGACAGATTCTCAGCTCCTTAAGGCCAGATTCTGTGTCTTTTGTCTTTGAAACACCCCTTATCCTAGGGCCTGGCACCAAGCAATTCTCAGGATATGGTTTTTGGAAGAAGGAATTGATGTGGAACTGAATGCAAAGGATATTCACTTATCTCTCCTGGAATGGACAGCACACTGGTCCAGTTGGTGGGTGCACCCAATTGTGGATTCTATCCATCCTTGACATTCTGTACCACCTCTTGGTAGTTTTTCCTGGGAAGCAGCCATAGACCCCTTCCTGCTGTCTGTAAGCCTCTCTGTAGAAGTTCCTACAGACCTAATCTCTCAGAAGGTTCTGCAGTAGGAGGGTCTTTTGAGTATGCCTTTTCTGTGGATCTGCTCTCCTTTTGGAAAAAAAAAAAAAAATCACCTCTCCCAGGGACCAGCCAGTTCATCTAGTTATCTCAGCAATATCATGCCAAGAGAACAGCCCTTCGGAACGTTTTAAGTAACTCACACAGAATGTTTTAGAGTTGCTTTAGAGAATCAAGCTTTTTATCTATTTTCCTCAGTTCCCTTTTCCTATATCTTGGAGCAGAAAATAACTCCTCCAATTCTCTTTTAGCTCAAGATGAGCTGATGCTACTCTAGAAATATCTGTCAGTGTTTCTTTTCCTCCATTCTTGTGAATTCTGACTCTCATTAAGACCTTCAGGCCTCAGTGAATTTCAACTGATCTCCTTGTCTACAGTCTCTCCCCTTCCAACCCATCAAACAGAATAATATTTGTAACTCAAATCTTTCCACATAATTCCCAAGCTTAATGATGCTCACTTCCCCACGTTACTGGAGGAGGTGAAGACCATTACTCCTCACTGTGTCCTCAACTTCTTCCCTCTCCTGCCTCACATTCCTGCCCTCCCATAGCATGAAACTCCTTAGAATTATTACCTTCACCCTATGGTTTCTCACCTCTGTGTCTGTGCCTCCTTTGCTCCCTCTGCCTGTAAGGTTTTTACCTACCTCCTTATCATCCTCTAGACTCAGTTTGGCATCATTTCTCAGGGAAGACTTACCTGGTCCCTCCAACACTGGGTTAGGTCCCCTCTCTGGCCATAATTGCCTATGCAGGTCTCTATTACTGATGTCACTAGATTACATGATGTTTCCGTACTGTGTGTTCATCCTTCCCACAAGATCATGAGCTTCTCCAGAAGAGAAGCAGTGTGAGTCATCCTTAAAGCTCCTGTGCTCAGGAGAGTCCCTTAAACAAAGTAGAAGCTGAGCCAATGCTGAACTGAGTTCTTAATTCCCATGTCCCAAGCTTAATATCCCAACAGCTCCAAAACACAAGGCATAATATCTTCAAACCAAGATTCAAAAGGAGCTTGACAATAGTTTCAAATCCTTCTTCATTTGTCATATCTGATGACTCAGGGGCACAAATACAAATCAGATCTCAAGAACAACTCAAGGGAGTTTATCATTCCCCAAGGTAAGCATATAAATTAAACACAAATAATATCTCTGGACTTTGCCAACCATGGAATTATGTTAAAAAGACAGAAGAGGACATATAACTCTCTCTCTGCCTGCATTTTGCTTCACTGACAGTTAATATGGATTCTAGAGAGGCTCCATGCCTCAGTCTGTCTTTCAACTAAATATCATCCTTATTTCCTTATCCTTGGCTTGGTTTCACCTGAGAAACAAAGTGGAAATTGGTCACCCAAATGCAACTTGCACAGAGACCTTGTTCTCTTCCTTTTTGTGAAACTGTGAGCTGTAAGAAGGGAAGTGTCTCTTTTAGACATAAATTTACTGTGAAAATTTGCCTCTGTTGATTGTGTCCAAAACATGACTGTAAAAGCATGACACAACCCTTTTTCAGCCAGTGCAACCCAACTGTCCCAGGTGCCGATAGGTTAGCTTTCTGTTGCCTCCTTGGGAAGGCCACTTTCTTATACAGGAAATATGGACTTTGAAACTAGAAAGGGAAAGCATTTTGCTTCTCAAGCATCCTGTGCAAATGAGGTTTGCTTCTCTGGGAGGCAGAAAAGTCCCCAAATACCTGCAACAAAGGTATTTCCAAATAAGTTTCTTCCTATTGACCATTCTGAGTATCTGTGTCCTTCAAAATTTATATGTTGAAATCCTAACCCACAATATAATGTTGTCAGGAAATTGGGACTTTGGTAGGTGTTTAGCACATGAGAGCAAAGCCCTCATGAATGGGATCAGCACCCTTATAAAAGAGACCACTAGAGAACTCTCTCAGCTCTCTACCACATGAGGATACAAAAAGAAGTCAGTAGTCTGCAACCCAGAAGAGGGCTCTCTCCAAGGCTTGAATGTCCTGACACATTGATCTCAGACTTCCAGCTTCCAGAACTATAAGAAATAAATATCTGTTGTTTATAAGTCACACAGTCTAAGTTTTTTTGTCATAGCAGCCCAAGCTAAGATTGCTCTGGGTTCAGAGGTCCTCTGAGCTACCTAGAGGCTGAGGGAAAGCCCTGATATCTCAGATATCTGGGCATATAGAGAGAGGCAAAATCACCTCATCACAGAAGCACCGGCTCTCTGACTTACAAGCAATATTTCACTTTAATAGTAACAATCTTAGTCTTGGAACCAGGAGCTAGATCTGATTTCAGGGCACAGCTATGGAATCAGCTTAAGCTGTGGCCTTGGGAAAGTCACTATCTTCCTCTGGGCTTCATCTTCCTCACCTCTAAACAAGAAGGAATATACTCAGTGCCAGTCAACATTTTTATCAAAGGGAGGTTGAGGTGGGGAGAAGTACAGTATCACAGAGCTGTTTGAGAATCCAGAGAAGACTGTAGAGTCTAGAAAAGTGCACATTTTTCATATAATATCACTGGGGAACAGATTTCATAAAGCCCATATATCAATCCCACAGCTACCCATGGAATCCAGGTACAGAATATCTGGGATAGATCCCCATCTAGCAGTTAAATTCTATGACTCCAAGGGGAAAAAAAAAATGCAGCATTAGGCAATAATAACAACAAAACCCTGGGAAGCTTGAAACTCAATCTTATTTTTCAAAAGGCTCTGATTTTTTTTTTTTTTTTTTGCGGTACACTGGCCTCTCACTGCTGTGGCCTCTCCCGTTGCGGAGCACAGGCTCTGGATGCGCAGGCCCAGCGGCCATGGCTCACGGGCCCAACCTCTCCATGACATGTGGGATCTTCCCTGACTGGGGTACGAACACATGTCCCCTGCATCGTCAGGCAGACTCTCAACGACTGCACCACCGGGGAAGCCCAAAGGCTTTGATTTCTGAGCAGTATGACTGGCCTTAATTTGCATTCAATTTCCAAGTATGTTTCAGAATATACATTCTGAGTCATTTGATGGATAGAAATCTCTTCAGTGTCTGCATGTCCTTCTCCATATCTCACCGTAATGTTCTGCATGTTCTTCAGCTCTGGATGTTATAGTACACAGAGGGGCCCCAAGAAGACCTACCCCATTTCTTTCTGAAAGCTCTCCCTCACCCATCTTCCCTTCTCCTCATCACCATTACTACTCAAAGTCTGCTAAGCAGATGTAGTCCCAGTTTTTAATTTATATATTTTATTCATTTCTTACTTCTTTCTGAAATATATTGGGAGTGACTTAAAAATTGAGAAAATCCTAAATATATTCTAAACACAGAAAAACAAACTCAAGACTAAAGAAAGATGGGGAAGGAAAACATTTGAACCACAAATGTTAATAACATTGCCTTAATTATGTGTCAGATTTGGCTTTGCAATTCCCTGCAGATAGAACACAGAAGAAAATCTAACATAGTTCTCTTCATAGGAAAAATAGAGATAGAAAAATTCCTCTTATGACAAAATTACATTTTTTATCCTGCTATTAAATTCTGAAAAATATTTCTCATGTGAGCTCTTATGAAAATAACAGCAGGTATAATAAGCAGTAATGTTGGAATATTAACAATTATATGCACACATGTTTCCTGGATGTGTATTGAGTGCCTGGCAAGCTACTAGTTTCTGGGGATTCAAAGTGGAAACAAGGGGTTTCAAACTTCCAAGGGATTCATGAATGGGACTGACTGTAAACTGAGCAATTCCAGAACAGTAAGTTCAGAGGAGCAAAGTTGAGGAAGATGCCACAGAGGATGAGATGCACTTCATTCATTCATTCATTCATTCACAGAATATATGTTGACCTCCCAGTAAGAGACAAGCATTGCTTGAAGCCCTTAGGATATGTCAGTAAACAAGATGCACAAAATCCTTGCCCTTTGGGAGCTTACCTTACAGTAGGGGGTACAGAAGTAAAGCAGTTAATGCATATGTGTGTCTATAAGGTCAATGATGAAAACAATCGAGAAAAAAACAAAGCAAGAGAGAGAGAGAAAGAAAGGGAAAAAGAGACCAGAATTGCTATTTTAACAATGATCAGCCAGTTTCCTCTGATGAAGCATATCTGAGCAGATGCGAGAATAAAATGGGGGGCAAGGAATATAAATATATGAGGAATGAATGTCCCAGGCAAAAGAATCATAAATTACAATGACCCTGCTATGGCTTGAGTTGTAGCACCCCAAATTTTGCATGTTGAAGTCTTAATCCCCAGTATGTTAGAATGTGACTGGATTTGAAGATAAGGTCTTTAAAAAGATAATTAAGCTAAAACAAAGTCATTAGAGTGAGCCTTAATCCAATAGGACCATTGTCCCTATAAGAAGAGATTAGGACATAGATATAGATATATACAAAAGGAAGGCTATGTGAAGACACAGGGAGAAGATCCCATCTGCAACCCAAGGAGAGAGGCCTCAGAAGAGAACAATCCTATTGACACCTTGATCTCAGGCTCTTAGAATCCAGAAATGTGAAAGGATACATTTCTGTTGTTGAACCCCATCCTTCCCCCCAGTCTGTTGTACTTTGTTAGAGCAGCCCTAGAAAACAAAGACAGACCTGATATGGGGATTTATTTGGCATTTTTGATGCAGAGCATGTTGCCAGAGAATAGTGAATAAGGGGCAGGGTCTGTGTAGAAAGAGGTGAGGGATGAGTGAAAGTCCTCATAGGCCAGGAGGACACTGGGGTTTCCCTGCCTCTCATGCCTTTGTGCCAACTGTGTTCACCTGCAACTACAGGTAAAGTCACCATCCATGTTGGTTTCACCTCACCCTGAAAGCCTGCTTCTCTTTGCCTAGGCTGCCTGAGAGCCTTGTCTTATACCATGGAACATGCTTAATCCACATCCAGCTTTCATGTGCCAGAGGCTTAATGGACCCAGGGGCAACCCTTGACAAACAAGGAATGGACACGGCCAACAAACACCCAGATTCACCAACCCTAGGTGGGACAGTTCTGAGGCATATTACACAAGTTTCTTCAAAGTGCAAGAATGATTAAACTCCAGTTGCCCACAGTGATAATCTATTCATCAAGACACTCTTTTGTGGCTTTTTCCCTACCCTGTCTCACATTCATCCCAATAAACTATTTGAATTAACACCCTTGTCTTAGAATCTGCTTTGAAAATATCCCAAATGAAAATACCAGTGTTTTGGAGGATTTTGAGCAAAGGACACATAACATGATCAGATTTGTCATTATTGATGATGGCTCTTGGGGATACTGGCAGCTTAGGCTGGAGCTTGAAAGATGAGTAACATTTTTAGGGATATAGGGGTTTTCCTAGTCATAAGAATGTAGCATAGCTCCTTGTGGGTCAAAGTTGGGCACATCTGGAGGAGGATCAGAGCTAGCTCCTGAGTCTGCCTGAGAAAATGACAACTGAGTGTGGGTGACACTGTCATTTCCCCCACTAACGAATGCCTTTCCTTGTCTCCTAAAAGGATGTTTAGACCTTGTATTAACTCTCAGTCCTCTTGCAATGCTGCCTGGGGCTAACGCGGCTGCTCTAAGTGGACTTTCCTGATTGTTAGAAGACTAAAAGCATACAGAAATTCCAAAACCACACACTTGTACAAACTTCTGGCTCTGGGTTTGAAACTGGCATCCTGCACCCAGCTTTGCCCATAACTTGATCTATGATTTGGGAAAGTCTCATCTTCTTCCTAAACCTCCATTTCTCCATCTTTAAAATGGAGACTGAATCATTCCATCACTAAGATTCTTTTTACTTTTAACAACCACAGAAGACATTGTGTGTGCTAACACTGGCCCTGTAAGAGCAAATGTTCATTTGGTGTTTACTACACCATGCCCCATACTTGATGTGCTTAAACTTATTTAGTCCTCACAGCAGCCCTGTGAGACAGGCCCTCTTATCATCCCTATTTCATAGAAGGGAACAGAAGCACAGAGAGTTTAAGTGACTGGCTTAAGATCACAAGAAAGTTGTGATCTAAAGTTTTCCAAATTCAAAACCAGGTAATCTGGCTCCAGACCTCAGAGCTTCTTTTGCATAAATGTTATCTTTGAGATAGATGTTTATCTAGCCCCATTTTAAAGGTGAGGAAACTGAGTTTCAGACATTCTCCTAGGGTCTCAAATAAGTGGCAGACCCATGACATTTACCTAAGGCTTTCTGCTACCAACACCTGCTCTCTTGAACATTATGGGAGAAGACTTCCTTGACAGGAAGTCTGCCTCAGCGGAAATTCCAGTTTCTTCTTGGAGACTGGCTTCTGATCTTGTGGCTTACATCAGGCCAGGCTGAGGTTTGTCTTGTTTTTACAGTGTTCTCTCCTACCCTACTCCTGAGCTGACTGAGGGGGAGGGAGTCTGTCAGGAAACTGGTAGACTCCTCCATTTTAGATTTATGAGATTCTGGATCAAGTCCCCAAAGAAGCAGATTAATCACAAGAAGTTATTTTCCTTTTAATTAAAAAATATTATCTACGGTGGCTCTGTCCCTGCTGATTCTCAGAGCAGACGATAAGGGTGAGCAAAGCAAGCAAGCAATATTAATTTTCCCAACTAATTTAAAGATAATATCCCACACATGTGCCAACAGCTAACAAGTTTGTTTGTGCACCAGGTCGTCTGTTACCTCTGGGCTCTGTTTGAGTTTCCTCTGCCTTTTTATTGACTTTGGCGGCATCCCCAAGGAAGAAGATGGCAGAATACATGGCAAGGGACATGATTATATGCAAGTGTTCTTTTTAGGAGCAACAGTCATCTGGAAGCAGAAGAGAAGCAATTTTCAGCTAAAAGCCAAGAGGCTACATGTTTCATGGAGAAAAGCCCGAACTTCCAGATTCACCTCTGATTATGTGACCATAGTTTTGTGAGGTGAATTGTGATCACCCCCACCAAATGCATATGATAAAGTCTCAATCCCCCATTATCTCAGAAGTGATTGTATTTGGAGATATGACCTTTAGAGAGGTGATTCATTAAAATGAGGTACTTAGGGTGGCCTTAATCCAGTCTGATTTGTGTCCTTATAAAAAGAGGTGATTAATACATAGACAAGCACAGAGGAAAGACTGTGAGGACATAGCAAAAAGGCAACCATCTACAAGCCATGGAGAGGCCCCAAAAGAAACTAAACCTCCTGAGACTTTGATCTTGGACTTTCAGCCTCCAGAACTGTGAGAAAACACATTTCCGTTGTTTAAGCTCCCCAGTCTATGGTATTTTGTTGTGGCAGTCCTGGCAGACTAATACACAGGGGCAAGCCTATCTCATTCCCAGTCTTCAAATCTATGAGAATTGATCTCCAGGATCCCTGCTGGTTCTAATTTTCTTAGCTGGTATATCAGCATAGCCACATAGCTTGCCTGATTGTTCCCTGACACCTAACCAGGAATAAGAGATAAAGATCTTGAATATTTTGTACATTTCTCTGGAGGACCACTTTGGTAAAGGAATAGTCATTCCCTTCTGTCCTCCATGCAGGCTCAAGCCATCCATCTTCAGAATCCACATCTAAGTGAAGTTTTTCCTGATCTCTTCTTATGCTATTTCCATTCTCCATGCCCTTCGGATGCCTCGGGATCATAAAATATCCTTTCTCTGCAACCCATAACTCAACACACTTCCCACACTGCATTGACACAGATGGATTGTATAGTGGCCAAAAATAATGGTCATTTTGTATCCCTGTCCTTTCCAGTGTGACCTTGCACCTTCTCCCAACAAAACTTGAGTCTACTTCCTGACCTTTTGAATCTTGGCTGGCCTTGTGACTTGTTTTGCCCCAAAGAATTGAACAGAAGTGACTTTGTGTCAGTTCCAAGTCTATGCCTGGAAAGACTCACACACCCTCTCTTGTTCTCTTGGACTTCTATTTCTGCTATGAAAACAAGTGAAGGATATCCTTCTGGTGAATGAGAGATCACATGGTGGAGAACGATGATGCTCCAGCCAGGGTTATTGTAGAATAGCCTACAGCTAGCCAACCCCCAAACAAGTGAGAAAGCCCAGCCAAGATCACCAAGTCATCTGCTTGATCAAAACTGGCCAGTAACTCATAAGTGAGCATGACTGAAACTAGATGGACATCTAACCAGAGCCCAGCCTAAACTACCAACTCACAGAACCATAAGCCAAAGAAACAACTGTTTTTAAGCCACCAAATTTTGAGGAGCTTTGTTACACAGCACAATCTGAGTGATAAACCACTTTTCTCACTTCTGGCTAGAATGTTGCCCCTTGAAAGCAGGGAGTATGCCTTGGTCACTTGTATGATGTGCACGTTATAATAAAGCTATGTGAAGAAAATTTATTTAATGAAGGAGGAAAGGTATTTTTCTCTTCATATCTTCAGCTGGTCCTATATGGTTTGTGAGAGATTATATTTTCCAAATTGGCTATAGCAGTAATTCCCATCCCACATGTTCTTCTGCAAGGTGACTTTGCCTTCCGCCATCAAAAAGTAGAGCCTATTCCTCCAACCCCTTTAACCTGAATGAGCCCTACAACTGCTTTGACCAATAGAATGCAACAGAAGTAACATTGTGCCAGACCTGAATATACCTCCTGAGAGCCAACTGCAACAGAAGAAGAGATACTACCATACACTTTTTTTTTTTTTTAATCTTTATTGGGGTATAATTGCTTTACAATGGTGTGTTAGTTTCTGCTTTATAACAGAGTGAGTCAGTTATACATATACATATGTTCCCATATCTCTTCCCTCTTTGTCTCCCTCCCTCCCACCCTCCCTATCCCACCCCTCCAGACAGCCACAAAGAACCGAGCCGGTTTCCCTGTGCCATGCGGCTGCTTCCCACTGGCTATCTACCTTACGTTTGTTAGTATATATACGTCCATGTCTCTCTCTCGCCCTATCACACCTCACCCTTCCCCCTCCCCATATCCTCAAGTCTGTTCTCCAGTAGGTCTGTGTCTTTATTCCTGTTTTACCCCTAGGTTCTTCATAACATTTTTTTTTCTTAAATTCCATATATATGTGTTAGCATACGGTATTTGTCCTTCTCTTTCTGACTTACTTCACTCCGTATGACAGACTCTAGATCTATCCACCTCATTACAAATAGCTCAATTTCGTTTCTTTTTATGGCTGAGTAATATTCCATTGTATATATGTGCCACATCTTCTTTATCCATTCATCCGACGGCGGGCACTTAGGTTGTTTCCATCTCCGGGCTATTGTAAATAGAGCTGCAATGAACATTTTGGTACATGACTCTTTCTGAATTCTGGTTTCCTCAGGGTATATACCTAGTAGTGGGATTGCTGGGTCATATGGTAGTTCTATTTGTAGTTTTTTAAGGAACCTCCATACTGTTCTCCATAGTGGCTGAACCAATTCACATTCCCACCAGCAGTGCAAGAGTGTTCCCTTTTCTCCACACCCTCTCCAGCATTTATTGTTTCTAGATTTTTTGATGATGGCCATTCTGACTGGTGTGAGATGATATCTCATTGTAGTTTTGATTTGCATTTCTCTAATGATTAATGATGTTGAGCATTCTTTCATGTGTTTGTTGGCAGTCTGTATATCTTCTTTGGAGAAATGTCTATTTAGGTCTTCTGCCCATTTTTGGATTGGGTTGTTTATTTTTTTGTTATTGAGCTGCATGAGCTGCCTGTAAATTTTAGAGATTAATCCTTTGTCAGTTGATTCATTTGCAAATATTTTCTCCCATTCTGAGGGCTGTCTTTTGGTCTTGTTTATGGTTTCCTTTGCTGTGCAAAAGCTTTGAAGTTTCATTAGGTCCCATTTGTTTATTTTTGTTTTTATCTCCATTACTCTAGGAGATGGGTCAAGAAGGATCTTGCTGTGATTTATGTCATAGAGTGTTCTGCCTATGTTTTCCTCTAAGAGTTTGATAGTTTCTGGCCTTACATTTAGGTCTTTAATCCATTTTGAGCTTATTTTTGTGTATGGTGTTAGGGAGTGATCTAATCTCATACTTTTACATGTACCTATCCAATTTTCCCAGCACCACTTATTGAAGAGGCTGTCCTTTCTCCACTGTATATTCCTGCCACCTTTATCAAAGATAAGG
Source organism: Lipotes vexillifer (assembly GCF_000442215.2). Taxonomy (NCBI): domain Eukaryota; kingdom Metazoa; phylum Chordata; class Mammalia; order Artiodactyla; family Lipotidae; genus Lipotes; species Lipotes vexillifer. Next base: position 86,644 of record NW_006770161.1, read on the forward strand.
TGACCATATGTGCATGGGTTTATCTCTGGGCTTTCTATCCTATTCCATTGATCTATCTTTCTGTTTTTGTGCCAGTACCATACTGTCTTGATTACTGTAGCTTTGTAGTATAGTCTGAAGTCAGGCAGCCTGATTCCTCCAGCTCCATTTTTTGTTCTCAAGATTGCTTTGGCTATTCGGGGTCTTTTGTGTTTCCATACAAATTGTGAAATTTTTTGTTCTAGTTCTGTGAAAAATGCCAGTGGTAGTTTGATAGGGATTGCATTGAATCTATAGATTGCTTTGGGAAGTAGAGTCATTTTCACAATGTTGATTCTTCCAATCCAAGAACATGGTATATCTCTCCATCTGTTTGTATCATCTTTAATTTCTTTCATCAGTGTCTTATAATTTTCTGCATACAGGTCTTTTGTCTCCTTAGGTAGGTTTATTCCTAGATATTTTATTCTTTTTGTTGCAATGGTAAATGGGAGTGTTTTCTTGATTTCACTTTCAGATTTTTCATCATTAGTATATAGGAATGCCAGAGATTTCTGTGCATTAATTTTGTATCCTGCTACTTTACCAAATTCATTGATTAGCTCTAGTAGTTTTCTGGTAGCATCTTTAGGATTCTCTATGTATAGTATCATGTCATCTGCAAACAGTGACAGCTTTACTTCTTCTTTTCCGATTTGGATTCCTTTTATTTCCTTTTCTTCTCTGATTGCTGTGGCTAAAACTTCCAAAACTATGTTGAATAAGAGTGGTGAGAGTGGGCAACCTTGTCTTGTTCCTGACCTTAGTGGAAATGCTTTCAGTTTTTCGCCATTGAGGATGATGTTGGCTGTGGGCTTGTCATATACGGCCTTTATTATATTGAGGAAAGTTCCCTCTACACCTACTTTCTGCAGGGTTTTTATCATAAATGGGTGTTGAATTTTGTCAAAAGCTTTCTCTGCATCTATTGAGATGATCATATGGTTTTTCTCCTTCAATTTGTTAATATGGTTAATCACATTGATAGATTTGCGTATATTGAAGAATCCTTGCATTCCTGGAATAAACCCCACTTGATCATGGTGTATGATCCTTTTAATGTGCTGTTGGATTCTGTTTGCTAGTATTTTGTTGAGGATTTTTGCATCTATGTTCATCAGTGATATTGGCCTGTAGTTTTCTTTCTTTGTGACATCCTTGTCTGGTTTTGGTATCAAGGTGATGGTGGCCTCGTAGAATGAGTTTGGGAGTGTTCCTCCCTCTGCTATATTTTGGAAGAGTTTGAGAAGAATAGGTGTTAGCTCTTCTCTAAATGTTTGATAGAATTCGCCTGTGAAGCCATCTGGTCCTGGGCTTTTGTTTGTTGGAAGATTTTTAATCACAGTTTCAATTTCAGTGTTTGTGATTGGTCTGTTCATATTTTCTATTTCTTCCTGATTCAGTCTTGGCAGTTTGTGCATTTCTAAGAATTTGTCCATTTCTTCCAGATTGTCCATTTTATTGGCATAGAGTTGCTTGTAGTAATCCCTCATGATTTTTTGTATTTCTGCAGTGTCAGTTGTTACTTCTCCTTTTTCATTTCTGATTCTATTGATTTGAGTCTTCTCCCTTATTTTCTTGATGAGTCTGGCTAATGGTTTATCAATTTTGTTAATCTTCTCAAAGAACCAGCTTTTAGTTTTATTGATCTTTGCTATTGTTTCCTTCATTTCTTTTTCATTTATTTCTGATCTGATTTTTATGATTTCTTTCCTTCTGCTAACTCTGGGGTTTTTTTGTTCTTCTTTCTCTAATTGCTTGAGGTGCAAGGTTAGGTTGTTTATTCGAGATGTTTCCTGCTTCTTAAGGTGGGCTTGTATTGCTATAAACTTCCCTCTTAGAACTGCTTTTGCTGCATCCCATAGGTTTTGGGTCGTTGTATCTCCATTGTCATTTGTTTCTAGGTATTTTTTAATTTCCTCTTTGATTTCTTCAGTGATCACTTCGTTACTAAGTAGTGTATTGTTTAGCCTCCATGTGTTTGTATTTTTTACTGCTCTTTTCCTATAATTGATATCTAATCTCATGGCGTTGTGGTCGGAAAAGATACTTGATATAATTTCAATTTTCTTAAATTTACCAAGGCTTGATTTGTGACCCAAGATATGATCTATCCTGGAGAATGTTCCATGAGCACTTGAGAAAAATGTGTATTCTGTTGTTTTTGGATGGAGTGTCCTATAAATATCAATTAAGTCCATCCTGTTTAATGTATCATTTAAAGCTTGTGTTTCCTTATTTATTTTCATTTTGGATGATCTGTCCATTGGTGAAAGTGGGGTGTTGAAGTCCCCTACTATGAATGTGTTACTGTCGATTTCCCCTTTTATGGCTGCTAGTTTTTGCCTTATGTATTGAGGTGCTCCTATGTTGGGTGCATAAATATTTACAATTGTTATATCTTCTTCTTGGATCGATCCCTTAATCATTATGTAGTGTCCTTCTTTGTCTCTTCTGATAGTCCTTATTTTAAAGTCTATTTTGTCTGATATGAGAATTGCTACTCCAGCTTTCTTTTGGTTTCCATTTGCATGGAATATCTTTTTCCATCCCCTTACTTTCAGTCTGTATGTGTCTCTAGGTCTGAAGTGGGTCTCTTGTAGACAGCATATATATGGGTCTTGTTTTTGTATCCATTCAGCCAATCTGTGTCTTTTGGTGGGAGCATTTAGTCCATTTACATTTAAGGTAATTATCGATATGTATGTTCCTATTCCCATTTTCTAAATTGTTTTGGGTTCGTTATTATAGGACTTTTCCTTCTCTTGTGTTTTTGTCTAGAGAAGTTCCTTTAGCATTTGTTGTAAAGCTGGTTTGGTGGTGCTGAACTCTCTCAGCTTTTGCTTGTCTGTAAAGGTTTTAATTTCTCCATCAAATCTGAATGAGATCCTTGCTGGGTAGAGTAATCTTGGTTGCAGGTTTTTCTCCTTCATCACTTTCAGTATGTCCTGCCACTCCCTTCTGGCTTGTAGAGTTTCTGCTGAGAGATCAGCTGTTAACCTTATGGGGATTCCCTTGTGTGTTATTTGTTGTTTTTCCCTTGCTGCTTTTAATATGCTTTCTTTGTATTTAGTTTTTGACAGTTTGATTAATATGTGTCTTGGCGTATTTCTCCTTGAATTTATCCTGTATGGGACTCTCTGTGCTTCCTGGACTTGATTAACGATTTCCTTTCCCATATTAGGGAAGTTTTCAACTATAATCTCTTCAAATATTTTCTCAGTCCCTTTCTTTTTCTCTTCTTCTTCTGGAACCCCTATAATTCGAATGTTGGTGCGTTTAATGTTGTCCCAGAGGTCTCTGAGACTGTCCTCAGTTCTTTTCATTCTTTTTTCTTTATTCTGCTCTGCAGTAGTTATTTCCACTATTTTATCTTCCAGGTCACTTATCCGTTCTTCTGCCTCATTTATTCTGCTATTGATCCCATCTAGAGTATTTTTCATTTCATTTATTGTGTTGTTCATCATTGTCTGTTTCATCTTTATTTCTTCTAGGTCCTTGTTAACTGCTTCTTGCATTTTGTCCATTCTATTTCCAAGATTTTGGATCATCTTTACTATCATTATTCTGAACTCTTTTTCAGGTAGACTGCCTATTTCCTCTTCATTTGTTAGGTCTGGTGGGTTTTTATCCTGCTCCTTCATCTGCTGTGTGTTTTTCTGTCTTCTCATTTTGCTTATCTTACTGTGATTGGGTTCACCTTTTTGCAGGCTGCAAGTTCGTAGCTCCCGTTGTTTTTGATGTCTGTCTCCAGTGGCTAAGGTTGGTTCAGTGGGTTGTGTAGGCTTCCTGGTGGAGGGGACTAGTGCCTGTGTTGTGGTGTATGAGGCTAGATCTTGTCTCTCTAGTGGGCAGGTCCACGTCTGGTGGTGTGTTTTGGGGTGTCTGTGGACTTATTATGATTTTAGGCAGCCTCTCTGCTAGTGGGTGGGGTTGTGTTCCTGTTTTGCTATATGGTTGGCATAGGTTGTCCAGCACTGTAGCTTGCTGGTCGTTGAGTGAAGCTGGGTGCTGGTGTTGAGATGGAGATCTCTGGGAGATTTTCGCCATTTGATATTATGTGGGGCTGGGAGGTCTCTTCTTGGCAAGTGTTCTGAAGTTGGCTCTCCCACCTCAGAGGCAGAGTCCTGACTCCTGGCTGGAGCAGCAAGAGCCTTTCATCCACTCGGCTCAGACACTGGAGGAAGGCATGTGCTTCCCAAGTCCAGGATAGAGTTGATCAGGGTCAGTGATCACAGTTGGAAATGTGATTGGTTCTCCCAGGCACAAGAGATGGCACAGGAATGGTCCAAACAGCACTAGATCCGCAGCTGATCATAAAATGATATAACTCAGGAACAGCCAGATGAAAGGGATGCATAGGGCAAGGCATGGGACATGGGAGCAGAGTTCCCATGCCTTCTCCAGGTGCACCACTCTCCCAGCTCCTCAGCATGTTCACCGACCCAGAAGCTCCACTACCATACTCTTTTAAGCCCAAGTCAAGTGGAGAATCCATGGGATGTGAGATGACAGAGAGAGACAGAGAGGCACCAAGGAACACCAAGGCACACAGTCATTTTAAGTCACTAAATTGTGTGATTGTCTCTTACATAACAACAATGTCTTAGTTCATTCAGTCTGCTCTAACAGAATACCATAAATTGGGTGACATATATGAAACAGAAATGCATTTCCCATAGTTCTGCAGGTTGAAAATCCAAGATCAAACTCCTGGCAGATTTGGTTCATTGATAGCCACTTCCTTCCTGATTCATAGATGGCTGTCTTCTTGCTGTTATTCACATGGAAGGTGTGAGCTACCTTGGGTCTCATTTACAAGGACACTAATTACCTCCCAAAGTTCCCACCTCCAAATATCATTACACTGGGGATTAGGCTTCAGCATATAAAATTGAGGGGGACATATTTAGTCCATAACAAATAAATAAGCAATTCATGAATAGCATGTTGCAGCTGAAAATATAACTCTAAAACCTTTACTATAGATTTATATCCTGTTTTTACTTTTTACAACTGTGTGAAGATGAGGTGCTCACTTAAATTTTCTGATTCTCAGTGTCCTTGTCTATGTGATAGATTTGCATTCACTTATTTAATAAACTCTATCGAGAGTATGGAGGTAACATGATGAATAAGCCACAATCTCTGCCTCAAGGTGTTCATGATTTGTTTGAGAAAACAAGGCAAAAGGCCAGAAAATCATAGTGCAGGGCTGTCAGCTCTTCTATTTTACTAAGTACAGAAACCTCTGGAACCCATGGGATGGTTGGGAGGAGTACTAGATTCACTGCTAGGGCTGGTAGGGGAAGTGATGGAAGAATTAGACTATAAACTGGGACCAACAATGCAGGGAAGTAGGCCAAGTGATGAAGATAGGGTGGATCAGAATGAAGATGTTTAAGACAAGGGAGCAGCATGTATTTAGAGTTCAGAGCTAAGCAAAAGTTCAGGACCTTAGGGAAGAAACAAACAGTTGGATTGGGAGTAGGTGTGAGAGCACAGGATGTTTATATCCATTTTAAGTCCATTATTATAGAGTTGACCAATCTAAGAGACCTAAAATGAACTTCTCAGAAATGAATTAAGCAGTCAATTTTAACCTTTAGGGAGGACATAACTTGATGAATGTGCTGTGAAAAAGGGTTATTTTAAGCATTCCTGGGAGAAAAAAAAAAAGACTTTATTCTAGAAGAGAAGGTGGTTTTATAATTCAGAGGTATGTTCAGGGAAGCAGTGGAGAATACATAAGTCAATTAAGAAATGCAAACTTTTTTGTTTTGCTTTAAATAGAAAAAGCCCAATTCAGATAGTACTCAAAAGAAAGGATTCCATTTGAGTTGGAATGTGTAGCTCCCTGAAAGAACTATCAGTGAGAATAAACATTATTTGATGCTGTTTCAAGCCCTGTGAAAATTATACCCGCTTCTGGATTATACCCATTTAATACAGGGACAGAGGATAGAACAGTGAAACATTAATTGAATCAGGGGTCAGTAGGTTACAATAAGACTTTCCAAGCACAAGAAGTATGATGCACAAACCAAGGAGGGGAGATGAATGTTTCATTCAAGTGGTGGAGGATTGAGTTTCAGGGAAGCAGAGTCCTCAACCCAAGGAAAGTAGAGTTGGGCGGGGGAAACCTGCCTTTACTTGGGAGCCTTGGGTCAGGCTATAAGGATATCATTCATTAAAGCAATGCTGGAGAGTTGCTTGGGACCCTGCCTTGGCCCAACTATAAACCTCTCAGGAGGATAAAATATCAGGAAAATAAACATTGCAAGTAAATGACCTTAAGGAAATCAGTGTTCCTATCCTAGGTCTGTGGGTTCACTGCCTGCATGTTCCCTTCTAGACCACATTCTGGGTTCTGGGAACCTGTAATTCCATTCCCAAAGCATCCTAAGCCTGTTTCCAGGGCCTGTACAGTCTTTTTTGCTTAGGTCTGTCCTAATAAAAATTACTCAGGGATGAACTATAAATGTTTCACACACAATGTTGTTTTAACCTCAGATCCTCTGGAAGTGCATTATCAATTCTGGTACAAGCCATGGACTAAGAAGAAAAAATGCAGGAAATTTCCCCTGATCTCTGTATACTTCAAATATGGACTGGTTCCAGAATAATTCAGTAAGTGTTATGATCCTACATATTAAGTAAGGGAAGTTGCTTAGTGTGAAAAAACCAATGCAAAAAATAATTAAATCTCTCCAGGAGGGAGAAGCATAGAACAAATAAGTATTGAATGCCTTTGTTTAAGTTTACATTTCCATGAATGTGTGATAAGTACAGCAGCAAATATATGCAAAGTACATTAGGAACATAAACACACAGACAATTAGCACTAGTGTATCCTGCACAATGCAGAAAAATTGTGACACCTAAATGTTTAGATCACTCTTTGAGGATTAAATTTGGGGAACTGCCATGGGTGAGGCCATCTCTAGAAGTAAATCACTATTGACAGCCATGTTCCCCAAGAGTTTTAGGGAGTCTCAGATGAAGATTTGAAGAAGCATAACAGGAACATGATTGTCCCTGAGAAATTTTGAACCTCACCAGGTGAAAAATTCTGGTTTTGAATTAACAAATGAGCCAACAGAGAAGGGATGTTCAGTACAAAGGTGAGAAATGGACAAATGAGACTAATAATTGACACCAATAAATCACCTACCCTGGACGTTCAGAGGAAAGGACATTTGAATGAGAGCATTTGGCAGTAAGGTATCTGTGACAGGCACATGGAAAAGAGTGCTTGAAACTTCATAGCTTGAAGACATTGGCCATTATCATTATCTCTCTACCATTTCTTGGATTCCATGATTACTCATCAAGTAACCATTTGAGTATCATTTGGATTCCCATGTAGGCTAGCCTGTAGGG
>NW_006770161.1:94054-212496 GCF_000442215.2 Lipotes vexillifer
AGGGAAATGACTGGCTGCTTGTGAAAGTGACGTAGCAGACGCACCCAAAGATGAACCCAATGAGTCATGGCCTTGCATATTGCCTACCCTTGAGTTTGGCTTATAACCAATACCTTTGTTTTGCTTCTTACCAATGAACTATGGCAAAGATGATGGATGTCACTCTTGTGATTGTTTCATTATCTAAGACGCTGCCTTAGCAGACTGGATCTAGAAAGATTCCCCTGCTGGCCTTGGAGAAACAAACAGTCATGTTGTGAACAGGCTCTGAAGAAGCCCACATGGCAGAGAACCATGGACAGCCTTTAGGAACTCAAAGTGGACTCCAGCCTCCAGCCAGTAAGAAGTGAGGCCTGTAGTCAGTCTCAAGGAAATGAATTCTGCCATCAACCTGAGTGGGATCAGAAGCAGATTCTTCCCCAGTCAAGTCTCCAGATGAAAACCCAGCCTGGGCTGACATCTTGATTGCAGGCTAAGGAGGCCATGGGGCAGAGGACCCTCAGCTGTTTCCAGACTCCTGACCCACAGAAAATGAGATAATAAATATTTGTTGTGTTAAACTGCTAAGTGTTTGGTGACTTGTTATGCCAGAATATAAGACAAATACACTGAGTTTCAAGTCTACTTCTTATAACAAAGAGCAGGCAGGATGTGCTGTGTGTACTCATAACAGCAACTGGCAAGTGTAGTGTATCTGTGTGTATGTGCATGCACATGTGTGCCAACAAGCTTTGCACACAAACACAGGTTAAATGAAGACCTAGTACTTAGAGAAACCAATAGGCTGGTGATGCTTCCTATTGGATAAGGTAAATGAAGAGGAGCACTTGGCATTCATAAATCTAAGATGCTTTCCACCCTGATATTGTATGGATTTGAGATCAATCATTAAGAACATGGATTTGGGTGTCAAAAGACAAGGTTTCAAATATTTTTCTACTGTGCAACTTTAGAACAATTACTTAAAGCCTATAGCTCAGTTTTCTCATCCATAAAATAAGAATGAGAGTAGTTAGTACATACCACATAGAGTTGACAAGTACATTAAATGAGCTAATATATGTTAAGCACTTAGAATCAGGGCTAACATAAACTGAACCCTACGTAAACATTTGCTATTGTGAATCCACAGCTAAAAAGTGAAAGTGTCAATTATGAACCCAGGAATTAGGATATGTGATCTCCATATTCAATCTCATTGTCCAGTGCCCTCAAGAAGACCCAGGAAGAGGCCCAACAAGCTTCAACATTATGGGTAGAAAAAAATGGCTCCTTTGACTTTGCACAATCCCAGACATACAAACACACATCTATCACCACTGAGATTGTTTCCTAACTTGTCTACTGTGTACCTGATAACAGCAAATAAAAACAAAAAATAATATAAGAGTGAAACAACTCTGTCTTCCTGTGCATAAGGGATGGTCATAAATCATTCATCAGCAGAAAAACAAGTGAGTGATCATGTATCTCAGCAAATAAATCACCCATCAGCTATGTTTCTGGAAACTGAAACAAGAAACTTCTGCAGGGAATTGAGCAAGCTTACCGAAATGGATAAGTCAGGCACACCATTAGTCTGAATTAGAGTCTAGACTTTAAAGGAAAGTCCATCTCTTAACTGACAACTCCAACCTCAGGTGTTACTATATAATTCGACCTTGTCCTACTGAAATCAGAGTCCTAAACAGTCTGCTTCCTGGCATGTAAGAGAAATTTATAACTGGTATGAAAAAGCAAGATTCCTGGACATCAGCTGGGAAACTGGCATTTCAGAAGCCATCCAGACCAGAGATGTGCTTCTGACATATTTTGAATACAAGTTGAAACTCAGGAAGGTGATTCTGACAAACCAAATATATAATTTTAATAATGAAATATTTTATCCTAAGGAAATATTTTAAAAATTGCCTATCAAGAAAGTCATAAAATCTTGAAGCTCAAAAGGACCTTATAAATTAATGAGCTCAATGTTAGTGCGGTAAGATTAAAGTGGTTTTTCCCAAGATCACAAAGCTAGTGAGGGTCAAAACTGGGAATGGGACCTAAGTGTCTCATTTCTCAGCCCAGGATAAAATAAGAAAAATAAGGAAACTGAGGCTCAGAATTGTTAAGTAACTTGCCCAAAGTCAAAATATGAATAGGAGAAAGATTTATGGCTGGAACTTGTCTTTCTAATCCTAATATTTTTGCTCTTTATATCTTCATTATAGTACCTTCATTGTGAGGATAAGATATTATGTTCTGTTCCCAGGACATGGCTTGTAGAATGACATACATTCAATAAATTTTATCTAATATTAAAATGATAAAAATGAGAAAGTAGGTTCATTATGTTAAATTGTCATTTTTCAACACTACTCAAAATATGGAATGCTTGAGTCATAGACATATAATCCCATACAATATAGTGTCTAACCAGGATATTTTGCCTCTTTATGATGAAAGAGACATAGGAGTGGGTCCAGGACCACGGGGTCTACTGATTAAATCACCCGGTTATTGACGGTCTGGTAGAGTGGTGTTGGAATAGTGTGTTAAAGGCACGAATGATGCATTAACTTGGAGACAACACCTTGTAAGGATAGGAGGCTATGCTCCTGTATTCAGTACATACATTAAATAAGAGACCTTTAATACGGCCTTGTGTCCCCAATAGGAAGAATACATGAATCCAGACAACAAAAGGTGGAGGTAGGAGAGGTCCCTTTTATTATCATCCCCAGCGATGCACAGTGGGGGGAGTCACACTTCCTTGATCCCCAGCTCTGGGATATACAGCATTAGAAGTTCTCTCCTCCAAAGAGGTGCAAGGATCACAATGAACTCCAAACTACCACTGGCTCTTGTGCACTTTGGGTTTCTTGTGTCCAGGACTCATCAGGCAAAAGTGAGTCACCTCTTGTCACAGGTAATTGACTCTGATCAGCAGGATGCAGTAGGACTCCTGTTACAGGATAGATGCAAAGAAGAATATGTGTCAATCTTGGGTAATCCATGCTGGCATCTCTTGGTACTCTCTTGCCAAATGTGACTATGATTGGATGAGTGGAACAATCTTGGCTCAAGAAGGGAATGGTTATCAGGATCTGAGACCCATGAAGAATGAAGGTTCAGGTTGTACACAGGTAACCCACCAAACCCAGTAGAGGTGATTACTGAAGGTGAGAGATTCAGAATGGATAGTGGAAGAAAGATAGGACAAACACCAGCTCTGATCCCACAACCAACTGCAGCAAAATAGTCTGCAATTCATCCCACTAATCTCCTTATTATAAGTTTCCCCTCAGACAGAGAGGGCCACCTTCATAAAATCAAAGAGTAGAACAGTTACCAGGGGCTGGGGAGAGGGGGAAAAAGGGGAACTACTAGGCAACAATAATAAAGTTTCAGTTCAGCAAGATGAGTAAGCTCCAGAGATCTGTACAACATTGACCTATAGTTGATAACCTTGTACTGTACACTTAAAAACTTGAAGGCGTTAAAACTCAGCATTCATATAAGCCACACTTCTAATTAAATATATGCATGAGCTACAGAATATATATATATATATATATATATATATATATATACACACACTCATATATATGAGGCTACTACAGACATAGAAATTTAGCCAATCATTTCCATCATAAAATGCCCCAAGTAAAGTGGGTGATGGGCTGGTTCCAAATGGACAACTATTTTATGAGAACCTAATATGACATTTCATATCTCATTGGTCATTGGGCAAACAATGATAAGACAGAGCCCTTGACCTTAGGTAGCTTCAGGCCAGGAGAGAGAAGCACGCTAACAGATTATTTTGGTTTCCTAAACAACTTATTTTTGATTTGGAACTATCAGGCTGTGGGGAGATTCCAACTTATTTTCACCCACAACTTTTTTTAGTTTCATATTCCAGTTATGCCTGTACAAATGGAAGAGCTAGAAAAATCTGAATGCTAAATGTGAAATAAACTTTGCTGTCAGGTATAATTTAGTGACCCATGTTTTGTCATCCTCATTGGTCAGATATTTTAGTTGTCACTAACTCCCACTTGTTTTAGCCCAGTCAGCTCCCAAGAGAGAGCCCTCTTCTTAGAATTATTTGTTTCTAGGCAGCAAAAATTACCGATATCTGAGATGATTAAACTTGATAGCTCATCAAAGCAAGGTGGAATGGAAATGGCCTAAGTTCAAATTCTTCATTTAAAAAAAAAAAAATTGGTCTGAAACATAAGAATTGGGACCAGAAGGGCTAAAAATATATTCTTGTGCCATGAGGAGCAGTGCTCTAAAGGGGTTATTTTGTACCATAAACAACAGACTCCTCTGAGCCAGCATCATTCTCTGCTGCAGGATTTGCATGTATATCATTAATCTTTTAGTCAGCTGACTTCCAGTCACATGGGTCCTGCTTGAGTCTGGGTCCCCTTTGATTTTTATGAGGCAGGGAACTTGTCTCTGAATGATGATTTATTGGAACTCTGTTTCTCCTAATTTTCACATTTGTGTGATCTTACAGGGGTTTTGTTATTAGACTTGTTCTATGAAATGCAAAGTGAAGTCCTTTAGCAACAGCCATCCTTTTTTGATAGAGTCAAACAAATAGTTTCCTAGTCTCTTTCTTCTCTCATCTTTGTAAATGGAGCACAGTTGTCTGGTTGAAGCTTATATCATTACTCCTACATTCCCCTCAGTACAGTTTTTCAAAAAGAGGAAATGGGGGTAGAGTAGTAGATGGGAGGGAAGGGGTAAGGAGAGAGGAATGGAGAGAAGAGAAGGAGAGGAGAGGAGGGGAGACGAGAGGAGAGTAGTATATGATGTTACTCCAGCTATGCCCCAAGGACATACCCACCTTATAGTGGGGGCTTGAAAGTAATTATACAAAGTGGGTTTTCCATTTATTAGGTATGTGAGTTTCATTATTACCATTAGGGGTCAAGTATATTTTTAAATAATCTTTTTTGAAAAACAATATTCAGAATAATGTAATAAGAAATTTTGCAATTTTTCAATACTCAGAGAACAAATAGGCAATCTATTAATTGTCCATTCCAGTGGAATTTCTAGGAAATCTTCACAAATTAACACACCTTGAACTTCCAAGAAAATATTACATCATGCATAAAAGTATATTAAAAAAAAAAACAACGTCATCACTGTCTTTTTAAAAAGTATACTTGAAATTTTTAATGTAAAAACAACTCTCTTTCCCAGTGACTAGGCTGAAATAGGACTGAATAACTTTTGGGACAATAAACATGGCAAAGGGGAAATGTTATCAGATAGTAATTTATTCCATTCCCTTACAAGCCAAAATAGATTCTAACCAGAATAGCTTAGTTTCAGATTGGCTCTTCCTACAGTATTTATGAATATAATTTTTAAATTTTTCTAACCAGAAGGAAAAGTAGATTATTTTCCAATATCTATGTTGTCCATGGGCAGGTATAGTTTTCTGAACCAATTTTCTGTTAAGTGTCAGAGATCCCAAGAAGAATTTCTCCAAGTCCATACTTTATCCACTCTCCTGCTTCTGGCATCCGCTCAGTAAAGACTAGAAGAGAAAGAAAATATCTCTGATCTTTTCAAAAAACAAGATGTCAAAAAGATGAAAAACAGATCAGGTTGCGCAACTTTATATGTGAGAAAGGTAAAATTAGAGTGGCAAAAAAAAAAAAAAAAAGGAAATTCTCATAACTTGAACATCAACTATGTGCCAGACACTATTATAGGGGTGTTTACTTTGTGGAAATAAATGAGCACCATCCAAATGCGAACAAAAAGGGCCATTTATCAAGAGCTGGCTATAGCAAGGGAGTCAGCCACTGTCACTTGCATTTTGTCAGAGATTCAAAAACAGGCAGAGGAGTGGGAAAGTTTTATAGTAGAAAAAAGAAAGTCTTTAAATATGCTCTGATTGCAGCCTGTGGGCACAGGGAAGCTGTAGGTGGGATAAATAGAAGAGGGACCTTCTATGTGATTAGTTGAGGTGCATATTTGGCTTTTTCTGGTTGGTCTTGAGTTGGAAACAGAAGTAAAAATTAGGGAAGCTGGCAGTTATTAATCAAGTCTTGCTCATTTGGGATCAATTGTTACAGGGGTTATTGTTTGACTTCCTGTATTTTTACTAGAGACAGCAGTCTGACTTCCTGGAAATCTGACTTCTAGAAGCCTGTCTTCCTGGGCTATTTATTGTATAAGGGATTACTTTCCTGGGCTGGTTCCTGCAGGTTATGGGTCTGAATGAAATTTTATATGGTCTGGCCATTCATTGTCCATTGGTATATTCAGGCTCTCAACAGATATTTTCTTCTCATTTCAGTTTTACCTCCATTCTGTGAATTAAAGACTATCTTCCCATTTTATGAAAAAGTAAACCAAACCTCAGAAAGATGTCAAAATCTTGTCTATAATGACTCAGTTGGCAAGTTCCTGAGAAACAGATTTAACCCAAGTTTGTCAACATATTATTCTTTGTGGAAACAGAACACTTCTGGTTGGTCCATTGTTTTAAATCTTGGATTGTCAGGAAATACAAGTTTTCTTACTGATAAGAGTACTTAGGAGAATGTTTCCATGGTCCTCAAGCTCAGCAGTTCTGCATACCATACCCTAACTGCTTCCAAAGAAGCCTGTAGATCCAAGAAAGTTCTAATGGATGTAGAGTTGATCCTTTTCATCTATGTGCACATGTTTTCTGTCCACCATTGTTTTCCTCTGCTCATCAATTTAATATGATGAACATTATTTGAGAACTTAAGTTCTAGAGGATATCAAAATGAATTAATTCACAGTTGTAGCCTATGATTAATTCTTATTATCATGGGTGGGAAAGATATTTAAATACATGATATAATCAGCTAAGGGTCATGTGAGAGATAGGCCAGGCCATTGCAGGAGCTCACCATCAAGGCACATTGCCTCTGGGAGATCATGAGTTCAGGATCAAGAAAAGCTGAGTCACAAGGGCAGCAGCATCCAGCTGGAGGAAAGTCATGTGCCTTTGTCCTGAGCTATTTACTACCTGTTACTTGGGCAACGCACCCTCTCCCGAAGCTAAGCTATTTCTTATAAAGTTTGGTATCTTCCTTTGCCAGTATCTCTTTCCAAGACTGCCCTGATATTTCTGCAAGATCTTGTGTAATTTGCCATCATTGGTGATAGGCAGGGTTTGGAGTCACATTCCAGAGCCTTAATTCCATCAGTTTTCCCTTCCACAGGATGTATGAGCTCAAGCTCATAGTGGCAAACAAAATACACTTTTTCTCAGAAATGGGCAAGTATTCAATAATTACAACTTACTACAGGGCTTCTGGAGCAGGTGGAAACTGAAAATCAAGCTTTGCTAAGGCTGCCATAACAAATTATCACAGACTGGGTGGCTTTAAAACAACAGAAATCTATTTCCTCACAGTTCTGGAGTCTGGAAGTCCAAGGTCAAGGTGTTGGCAGGGTTGGTTTCTTCTGAGGACCCTGGCCTCCTTGGCTTGCAGATGGGCCCCTTCTTCCTTTGTCTTCACACAGTCTTTACTCCCTGCATGCCTGTATCTTAATATCCTCTTCTTATAAGAACACTAGTCAGATTAAATTTGGACCCACCCTAGTGGCCTGATTTTACCTTAATGACCTCTTTAAGATCCCTACGTCTACATACAGTTACATCTGAGTTCTTGGGGTCAAGACCTCAACATAGAAATTTGGCAGAACACAATTCAGCCCGTAACACGAAGCCTAAGCTTAGGCATCAAGGTGGGTCTTTCGGAAGCTTCATCCCTGCATCTCAATGTTTGGATCGAACTCTAATTCCCCTTCTATAAGCCACAGGCAAGTAACCAGGAGCTGGAAGTGGGAAGTCTGGATGCTTGCTTCTGCCCACAGGACAAGTCATGCTTGACCTGAGGCTAGAAGCTAATATCTTGCCCAATGCAAATATGCCCAGGAAGTAGAAATGGGAAGCAAAACAAGGTCAGGTGTCTTTTAAAACATAACATCCTGCCCATTAATAAAGGGAAGTTGGATACATCTCAAGTTCTGTACAATCTGGTGAGCAACTCTCCCCCTCTAAAGGAAGCATTGGAGGATAAAGGTAGGCTGGGGAAAAAGGAAGAAACTTAACTATAAAATCTCTCTACTAGTCAGAGGCTAAATTAGTGTGGGAAACAGGGTAGGAATTGCCTTCTTGCTCTGTCTGCTCTTTGGGTCCTGGCCATGACCCACATGCTCAAGACCATCCACATTCTTCTCCTGCCTCCACCTTGGCTTCCCAGCCTCAGTGCTTACCAGAGCCTGGCTTCTCTTGCTCACCACCCAGCAGGATATTCTCTGTCTGATAATTTAGGAGCAAAGCATCCTTATCAATTCCTCAAGATCCAAGCTCTGCCAGGAACACAGTCTACATGAAATGTATAGATCAAAATCCCAAAGAGTTTGACATTTATATTTTTAATATTTTTTTTTGCCTTTTTAAAACACCCACAGGCTGTGACTGAAGTGGAAATGTTTGCTTTTAATTGCAGCGTGTACTCCATTGGCTCTGAGGCTGCAAGTCCTCCCTCTCCTCAGAAGCATAACGTTTGTATCAAACAGAGCTTGGAATGCAGAGAGGAACAAAAGCTCTGAAATCCCATGTGATAAGAAAACTTATTTTAAAACTCTTCAATAACAGGCATCTGGAGAAAAGTTAATTCACAGAGGAAAAAGATTTAGCATACAGGGCTACTATAAACCCTTTAATGATTATTTTTTTTCAACCCCAAGCCCCTGTTTGGAAACATTTCATTTCTCTTCATCTAAAACATAAATACTGGCAAGTCTGTAGCAGCATCTTTATGTAACAATTGCTTGTTGAGCACCTTCTAGGTTCTGTGGGGTACACAAAGATGAAAGAGGCATGGCGCTAGCTTCAAGTGGCTTAGAACCTGGCATATCCAAACAGGTTCTCCATACAGCTTACATGCCCAGGGAGACAGATGAGAAAACTTCCATCTGGGTCCAGGTAGCCTTGTGACCAAAGTTCTCCTAAAGGTTTTGCTTCCAAAACGTTCAAGCAACCTGTTCACACATCTGAATCTAATATGTTCCACTGTGTTATGAGTCAGGTTTAGTTACAAACATTAAGAATCCTGCTTTCTTGAATAAGAGGATTATAAGCCTTCTTTAGAGGTCTCAGAATTCAATTACTAACATCTCTGCATAACAATAAGGACTATTTTTTCACCAGAAATATTTTCATTATGATGAGCAATGCTGGGTTGAAGGCTGCTCAGGAGATACCACAGATTTGTAGTCCCAACTGCCTGCATCTAAACAGAATCTGAGCAGCACTTTTGAAAGGACTTCCTGTACAGGAGCCAAGTGCATGCAAGAGACCACCCTTATCTCCTCTGCCTCCTCCCAGTTTCTGACCTTGGTGTTCCTTCGCCCCCTCCTCCCTGATACCAATAATAAACTCAGGCATCTTTATGCCAGAGAAGATAGCATATATTTGGTTGCCCCCACCTTGCATTCAGACTAACTAAACTCTAATCTAAAATGACACAACTGTCTCAGATGGGTAAGAGTCGGCACTTATTTTCAAGCAAGACATGTTGATTTGGCACCTCACTCTACCCTGTACTGAACCTGCTCAAATACAAGTTGTGGAAAACAAGTTCTCTCTCCTCTCAACAGCACCCTTGAACTATTGTCACACAGTGCACCTTGTCACACAGAGACATCTGTTTTCTGGTGCAGCTGGTTCACTCCTTCTCATATCCCAACATTTATCTGTGCTCTTCCACTCCACTCACCATTCCCACCCCGCCCACCTAGTCCCCACCACCTGTGCCAGCAGATGTGCTTTGCTAACACTGTCAGATCATGCATGTAAAAATATTGTTTCCATTTTAAAGAAAACTGAGGCTCCAAGAATATGTGACTTAAATGCTTGCATACTGATTGTGAGTGGTTGAAAAAAACTCAGTTATTCTAAGCCCAGAATTCATGGTCTTTTTGCAATATGAAGAATTCATAGTGTAATAATATCTTGCATTTTAGAGCTTTGTGGGAGGGATATATTTTTAAGAATATTATTTCATGTTGCTGTCATGACCACAGCTGTTTGGGAAAGGTAGTATGGCTCTGAACATAGGAGATATCCATGAATGGGCACTGGAATCCACCATTCATGGATTCTGATCTGGACTGTATCCCTGACTAGCTGAGAAAACTTGGGAAATCCCTGACACTTGAGACTCACTTTCCTTATCTAGAAAAATTGAGAGGTGGGGACATAGTAATAACCCTCCCTTGAAATTCTGACATATGGAGTAAGTTAGAAGGAAAGTTGAACACATTACCTGGCACTGTGTAGTGGTCCAGTTGAGTTTGACTCTTTTCACCTGTCTTAATTCTGTACTAGGCTAGATTGAATTACATCATCAATAAATGTTTCTTTCCAGGTTTAAAATTTTATTCAAATGCCCTTAGCCATTTTCTATCCCCTTCCTTCTTTTAGCTACATGACTGTGTTTTGCTCCCAGAGTTCTTCAGGGAATTTGATCAAGATTGATAGGCTGGGGTTTTAATCCAAGCATATGGATGTGGCTTACAATTGTGCTGCTTCTAGATGTATATAAGTGACATCGAGGGAACCTTCTCTCCTCCTCCACCTCCACTTCCCAGGCTAATATTATTAACATAAGCCAGAGGCAAGAAAGTGATAGGTACAAGCAACAGACATGGCAAATGAATTATCTCAAGGTACTTATTCCTTGGCAGTGAGACAAGCAACCTAGCAATTCATCTGCAATAAAACTCCAAGTTTTCCAGAATGAGTTGGCATAGTGCCCTCACTGGCTTACATTTTCAGCCTAATTTGTAAAGAAATATTAAGGACATTCTGTTCACATTTTCTTTTTCCTTTCTTCTTTCTTCCCATTAAAAATATAAGTATTTATTAATTCCAGAGGTCAATTAAAGAGTAGACAGGAAGATTGATAGTCAGGAATAGAGAAAATGTGAGGCTAAAAACAAGGTCTGCACTAGACCTGCTTTTACATTTTGATGCCAAAGTTACCCAAGCTTATTTGAGGTTGATAGTTGTTGATGGAGTTACTCAGCTTCCCCCATGATGATGATTAATGCTCCTCCTTTGCAAAGAACTCCACCATTTAGTCAGGGCTTCACTTTACTGGGCTTGTTTTCTCTTTTCATTTAATCTAATTTGATGAAGCAAATTCTTTGCACCAAACCATCTCCATCACCCACCTTCCCAACCCCACAAAAAAGAAAAACAACAATAGTTGAAAATGTATTCAATACACCGAAACAAATGTATTTTGAATTAAAGATTATAAATACAGGTCACCCTTTAGAACAAGCAAACACAAGTCAAACATTATTCTTCTTGATTTGTTCTAGGTCATTTTTCTCCTCTGCCTGGTTGCAGGACACTAATGGATCATCTTGATAAAAATTCATTTTTCCATCCATCTGTTATATTGTACTCTTAATGTCAATTTCTCCTAATGTATCTTGATTTTGCTCCAGCTCCAGCTGCAAACACACCACATTTTATTAAAATAGTCTCATGTCTCCTATCCTCTAAATAAGGGAAGTAGCTGCAAGATAATTTTCTCCCCTTGTATTTGCAGTTTTAAATTTCAGCATATGTAAGCATAATTATTTCATTCAATATCGTTTCCAAAGGCAGAGGCCCTTCTGAATCAATTTCTTGACTCAGAACCAGGTCAAAGCAAATAAGCAGTTTATACACATAAAAAAGGGAGATCTGATAGCAACAAATGTCAAAAGCAATAGAGCAGAGAATATTTCATTTGGAAAACAATTCCTAAAACATAGGAAGTTTTGTTCTCTCCTAATCAAAAGGGAAAATGCAAGGGGCAAAACACCCTCTAATTCTTCCACAGCCATCTGACAAAACTAGGACTGATGAAAGTTTTTAAAGTATGAAATGTTCACACAGTTTACTTTCTATCTATCATCTATCTATCTATCTATCTATCTATCTATCTATCTATCATCTATCTATCTATCTATCTAGATATATAAACAGTCAGGCAGAGGGTGAATTCTCCCTTACTTCATTTTTTGTCCTATTCAGGCCTTCAGTGGATTGGGTGAGGTCCACCCACATTGGGGAGGGCCATCTGCTTACTTAATCTACTGATTCAAATGTCAATCTTATCTAGAAACACTTCACAGACACACCCAGAATAATGTTTAATCCAGTGTCTGGGTACTCCATGCCCCAGTCAAAGAACACACACAATGAACCCTCTCGGTGAGTACAGCCCATCTGTTCTTCAATGCACTGAGTCATATTTCTTAGGGACTTAGGAGAAGAGTCTATCAGTTTCTATTCTTTCTGGGGATTGGTGGTCCCAAAGGTGATTATAAATCTAAAAATAATTCCATTTTCCTTTTTCTTTCTGAAATACAGTCTCCATTCCTCCTCATGATCTATAAAACCTATGAGATTTTGGTACCTCATCGCCCTCTCCACACTGCCCACCCCTTCCTCCATGCTACTCCACCAACACTGGCCTTTTTCCCACCATAGGAAAGTACCTTATGTAAAGTATTCTTCTCCATCACTCTTTGCCTGGTAGTAATTCTTTGCATTGGGCTTAATGCTATATGATATGTTCTTGTTTATCTACTCCACACAAAAACACACTTGTACAGGAAAACCTTGGAGACATTGCAAGTTTGGTTCCAGACCGCTGCACTAAAGCAAATATCACAATAGAGTCACACAAATTTTTCAACTTCCCAGTGCATATAAAAATTATATTACAATGTACCATAGTCTATTATGTGTGCAATAGCATTCTATCTAAAAACCTAATGTATATACCTTAATTTAAAAATCTTATTACTCAGCCATAAAAAGGAATGAAATAGTGACATTTGCAGAGACGTGGATGGACCTAAAGACTGTCATACAGAGTGAAGTAAATCAGAAAGAGAAAAATAAATATCGTATAATATCACCTATATGTGGAATCTAGAAAAATGGTACAGATGAACTTATTTACAAAGCAGAAATAGAGACACAGATGTAGAGAACAAACTTACGGATACCAAGGGGGGAAGTGGGGGTGGGATGAATTGGGAGATTGGAATTGACATATATACACTACTATGTATAAAATCGATAGATAATGAGAACCTACTCTGTAGCACAGGGAACTCTACTCAAGGCTCTGTGGTGACCTAAATGGGAAGGAAATCAGAAAAAGAGGGGATATATGTATACATATAATTGATTCACTTTGCTGTACAGCAGAAACTAACACAACACTGTAAAGCAACTATACTCCAATAAAAATTAATTTAAAAAAATCATTTATTCCCATCAACAGTCCACACCCTCTCCAGCATTTAGTATTTGTAGACTTTTTGATGATGGCTATTCTGACTGGTGTGAGGTGATACCTCACTGGGGTTTTGATTTGCATTTCTCTAATAATTACTGATATTGAGCATCTTTTCAAGTGCCTGTTGGCCATCTGTATGTCTTCTTTGGAGAAATGTCTATTTAGTCTTCTGTCCATTTTGTGATTGGGTTGTTTGTTTTTTTGATATTAAGCTGTATGAACTGTTTGTATATTTTGGAAATTAGTCCCTTGTCAGTAGCATCGTTTGCAAATACTTTCTCCCAGTCCGTAGGTTGTATTTTCATTTTGTTTATGGTTGCCTTTGTTCTGCAAAAGCTTTTAAATTTAATTAGGTCCCATTTGTTTATTTTTGTTTTTATTTCCATTACTCTAGGAGATGGATAAAAAAATTATTGCTACGATTTATCTCAAAGAGAGTTCTGTCTATGTTTTCCTCTAGGAGCTTCATAGTATACAGTCTTGGTGCAATCACTATGTAGAACAGTATGAAGATTCCTTAAAAAACTACATATAACATTACCATACAATCCAACAATCCCACTCCTGGGCATATATCCAGAGAAAACTATAATTTAGAAAGATACATGCATCCTGATGTTCATAGCAGCACTATTTACAATAGCCAAGACATGGAAGCAACTTAAATGTCCATCAACAGAGGAATGGATAAAGGAGATGTGTATATGTGTGTGTATATATAAATGGTACAAATGAACTTATTCACAAAACAGAAATAGACTCACCGACATAGAAAACAAATTTATGGTTACCAGAGCGAATTGGGGGGGAAATAAATTAGGAGTTTGGGATTAACATATACATACTCCTATATATAAAACTGGTAAACAACTAGGACCTACAGTATAGTACAATATCTTACAATAATCTTACAATAATCTACAATGAAAAATAATCTGAAAGAGAAAAATTTATATATATATATATATATACACACACATATGTGTGTGTATAATTGAATCACTTTGCTGTACACTTGAAACTAACACAACATTGAAAATTAACTATACCTCAATTTAATTTTTTTTTTAATTTTTAAAAATGCAGATAATAACCCCTTACTCCATGGGGTTCTTCTGACCATTAAATGAGACCACAAGTGTGAAAGTTCTTAGCACAGGCATTTTGAGAAGAACAGTGACTCAGAAACTGTTTATTGTTCAACTTTGAATGGTTTTGCATACTGGTATTTACAGAGTTAATTAAGAGGATGCTATATAGTAAATATCTATATCACTGCAAAACAGAAAATCCTTTACTGCTGAAAAATGCTAACCATCATCTGAAAATACAGGGTTCCCACAAACCTTCAATTTTTAAGAAACACAATGTCTGCAAAGCACAATGAAGCAAAGTGCTTATACTGCAGCTTATACAGGTATGCCTGTGCTACAGCCTCCTAGAGCAGAAAATCTATCACTGATACCTGACACATACTAGAATATTTATAAATGTTTCCTGAATGAATGAATGAACTTGTTAAGGGGCGTATCAAGTGGACACCTGAATAGGTGTAGCACAACCACAGACAAACTGATTGGAAGACAAAATGTCACTTCAGTGTTGGTGCACATTCTGATTTGAAAGAAAAGGGATTAAAAAAAAACATTTCTTCTTTTCTAGTATCTTACTACAATTCCCCACTTCCATTATGTGCCCATTCACCTAACATGGTCAGTATTTATCTCTTTGTTTGCACGCGTCCTTACAAAACAGATTTTGTATACATTTAAATTTGTCTAAATGACATTGTGCTATATGTCTCATTCTATTTCTTACTTTTATCATTCAGTGCCATTTTGTTAAGATATGACCATTTTTTAATTGCACGGTAATTCATAGCATGCATCCACAATATCTCACATTTCCATTCCCTTGTTCTGGGTAACTCCTTTTTGCTATAGACACACTGTGACAAATCCCCTTATATGTGTTCTGTTATGGGCCTGAGAGAGGATTTGTCTAGGACATTGATAGAGGAGTAGGATTTTTGAGTCATAGGGCATCTGTATGCTTAATATGATTGAGTGGTACATAACCACTGGGTTTCTGAATATCAACTTGCCTAGTATACCTGGAATTATTGCACTTTTATAATTTTTGTGAATCTGACAATTGTAAGTAATATATAATTGCTGCACTAATTTTAAACTTCTATTTACTAATAAGTTTAAGCTTTTCATTATATGCTTTATGTATGTCACCTTTACATTTTTAGTTCTATTTTTTTTGTTCATATTCTTGATTTTTTCAAGCTAATGATCAAATCACCTAAATAAATCATACTCTTTTCTCTTATGATTTTTACTCCTCTGATTTTTTTCTTATAATGGGTGGCAAAACTTCCAGTCTCTGCAAAGAGTCATTGTGATTACTTATTTTTAATCTTAGAAGGAACACATCTAATTTCTAAACTCTTTAGTTTTAAAGAGTTTTGTTGTTAATCTTTCTTGTTTTCTATATTCAAGGTTATAATACTGTAAAAATTATTTATGTGCTCCAGCTGTGTCCCACAACCTTTGCCAGTTATTTCTAAATATTTTATAGTTTTCTTTATAATATAAAAATATTTAGTAGTATGCTATTTATTTTGTACACTTATGGGATGTTCAAGCTATATTTACACTATTGATTTCTAATTTTACTGCATTGTGGCCATAGAATATATTCTATATAATACTGAGATTTAATTAGTGGTTTAATATTCTCTCTGTTTTAGTTAGACTAAACATGCTTGTTGTGGTAACAAATTAACTTGACATGCTTGCTGTGGTAACAAATTAACTTGACAGCTCATTGATTTAACAGAACAGAAATTTACTTCTTGTTTAGGTCAACAGAAGCTCTCCTGCATCTGCTAACTCGGGAATCCAGGTTTCCTCTATGTCATGGCTCTGCCATCAACATGACCCTATTGTCCACTCTAGTTCTTAAAATCTACATATATTTTGACACTGAATCATTTTTTTAATCACCAAGCAATACATACAGCTCCTGTTCAAAACAAGCTGTACAGGGCAATGTCTTTAGTTTGGATTGAAGGCAATCATATGGCTTTAGGATGGCTCCCCCATGATAAGGTTGTGTCTGGGATAATTCTGTATGTTGTATAAAACATTTTCTCTATTCCTCATTATACATTCTTTTGGATCTCTTAATTCCCCCAAACATTCTGATTCTCACAAATGGTCCAGCTTGTGTTTGATTCAACTAGCCTCAGGCTCTGATCCACCATGGACCTTCTGTTTTGATGGCTATCTAGGCTCTCCCTCCTACTCTTGTCATGGTTGCCATTTAAGTCTTGACTTTTATCTACTTCCTGTTTCTATCATAGTTCTGAGACAGGAAATTCTGTGAGAAAAATCTGTTAATATGCTTTCCATACATTACCTAGGAAGGAGGAATTCTTAAGTATTTCAATTTTTCTCAAATCCCCAGAGAGTATAAACCCTGGTTATAATCACATGACCTAGTTACTCCAGCCATCTCCCCACTATTGATGTGATATGGAAATGGTAACATTGTATAACTTATGATGGATTTAGCAAAAATATACAGATAAATATCAATGTGATTAAATAATTTGTTCAACAACATTCATTAAGTCTGCTCTGTTCCTGGCCTTGGTAGTGGGAATTCAGGAGGAATAAGATCCATTTTGAAGGAGCTCTCAATGTAGAAAGGAAAAATCCATTAACAGCCACTAATTTTTAAAATATGTAAGTTCAATTATAGATATATGCACAAAGAGCCAGATAAAGACACCTACTACATAAAGCAAATGGTAACCAAGATGGATCTTGAAGGTGGCTTTGTTAAGGGAGCACACTTAAGAAAGAGGAAAGAGCATGAGCAAAGACATAAAGATGAGAAATAGTATGATGCAGGGAGGGATATCCGGCATTAGATAGTGTGGAGGACAAGCATGAAGGAAGGAGTGATGGAAAATGATTCTGGAGATGGTAGGCAGGCCCACAGGAAACCTGGGTGCCATAAAAGGATCCTGGACTTAACCAATAGGGACAGTAGAGCCCTTAAAAAGAATTAAGCAGAAAACAGACAAAGAGTTACATAGATAAAACCTTTGCCTTTCATTTCCCTTACTACATGTGTGCAGTTTATTTTCAGAAACAGTGCTTTTCAGAAATCACCTCCTCAGTACCCCTCTGTGTTATACATCATCTGTTTACCTTCATCAGCCAAACCAAAGAGGAGTTTCAGTCTGAGTGAACAAGCAATTGTGCCACCTGACCATAAAAAGACTCTCTGGAGAATCCTTCTTATACCTGTAGCACACCAGTCAAGCCAAACCACATGAACAGAACAAGAGCAAAACTCCTCCCCATCAGACTGCATATGGTGAATTCAGCTGAGAATTTGGTGCAAATTTATCAAATCTTCCCCTAGAAAAATCAGAAACTTGTATATATGCCAAGTTTCTACTTTTAAATATGTTCTGAGTTTCATTAATTCCACAAGCATTTGTTAAGCCCCTCTGTGCCTGGGAAAACCAAGATGAATAAAAGAATGTTGATCATTGTCAGATTCTCCAGGAGGAGACCCTGAGACAGGATTCCTGCGCATATGATTCTTAAGGAAATGTTCCTAGGAAAAAACACTAAAGTCAGTAGAAGAAACAGAAAAGGGAAGAAGGAAGTCAAGCAAGGATGTGATTTCAGGCAAAGTCCCAGAGAAGATGGCTACCCCATGATACTGCAGAGCCCTGGAATATAATTTAAAAGCTGGTCCCAATTCAGGGCTAGGGAGTTGGTGTTTCATACTCTTCAACAAGTCAGTCATTGACAAGGGACTGTATACTCTCAGCGACTTCAGTCTCTCTGTGCTGCATACAAACCAGCTCCAATAACCTAGGGTCTCAGTGTAGGTCCTTAGAAGCAAAGACAATAATCTGGGGCAGAGAAACAGAGAGAGTAAAAATGGTCTGAGCAGATCTGGGCAGAGTAGCAACAGGGTCTTCTAGCACCATCAAAGAACTCATAGTCTAGACAGACATGATCAGAGAGGTGTAATTATGAGTTTTGGAAACTGCATAAAAATGAGTTTCCTATACAACTCGAGCAAAGAATGAAGTGATCAGTTTTCCTTGGGGGTTTGAGGAAAGCATTCATTGTAGTGGAGATGTTTGTTTGCTCTCTGTTCCACTACATTTTATCTTTCCATGTTTCTGCTCTATGAAACTTGATTACTTTATTAACTACTTCTTCTAGTTTACAATCACTCATACTACAAAGGAACTCCTGGCGTTTGGGTGATCTGTGATGAATGTGACTATCAGGTATTAGTTATCTGACTCCTTTCTTCACGTGGTAGAGCCTTCCTGTCACCAAAAACCTTCAGATGCTGCAAATAACAAATGGTCATAACCATCCAAGTCTATCTACAAAGCTACTTTGAGTAGCGCAACTACAAATAAAAAAGTCATAATTTGCAGTAGGACAAGGGTCTTTTCTTTATCTTTGTTTCATATGTTTATCGATGCCAAATTCAATTTACTGATCAGAACTAAAATAAATCCTTATCGACTCTCACCAGTTTATGGGTCTGCTTTCAGCCTATCTAGAATTTCTTACCATCACAGTATAGCACATGGCTAAGAATAAAACACTAGTTTACATGTTTAGTAAGAACAACAGTGATGCTATTTTCTTTCCCAATCAATTGATTCTATCCCAAATGGAACAAGAGGAGATTAAATGACTCTCCATAAAATTGTACCTATTGTAATTGTCCATTTTTTGACTTAAAAATCATCTCATCCTTGAAAGACATAAAATTGTATCAAATTTACTTATCACATATCTAAGAACATAAGAAATTGCAGTCCTTTAGAATCTTTAGAAAATTTGAGTGAAAAATTTAGACTAATATTTGCTCCAATGAATATTTAATGTATCTTCAGAAAATATCATTCCTTCACATGATGACTTCCCACGGACCAAAATAAACATTAGTTTTGTGCTTATCTTTATGCCCACATATCTCCAGAACTGTTTTTTGGCAACTTATAAGATAGTTTAAGAGTTGACAGTATTGCAAACATTAAAGGTAGAGATAAAGAAAGTTGGCAAACAAGGGCAGGGACAAAGTGAAGTTGGTAAAAGCACAACATAGCATATTATAATGTTCTACATATCTACTGGGGTAAAACTAACCATAAACCATATTAGTTTGTGTGAGTTAGAATAATTTTTCAGGAAAATGCAGACTGATCAGAGGAAAACACGGTTTCTGCAAAAGCAATAAAAGAAAAAAAATGGTATCTATAAGAGAAAATTAACATCTGATTGTATAATTTTTATTGCACAAGTATAATATTACTTGCACACACTTGGAAGAAAATCAAATTCTATTAAAGTCAATGGTGAGTAAAGATTAACTGACAACTCCAAAGTACTTATCTTAAAAAGACATGGAATTATTTTTTTTTAAGGATGAAATAGGCAGTTTTGTAGAACCCTATGAAGGTGGCATAAACCACCCCAAGGAAAGCTGAGAGGAGCTAAAAGAGGGACCAAAAAAAAAGAGAAAAACTTGTTTAGGATTGGAAACTAATACACTTATTTTAACATGAGTGATTGAAACCTTTGATGGCACTGTCCTGCTTCTCTCATGGCCCCTAGGTAGGTCAGAGTGTCAAAGAATCACCTTATTGAAAACACCCACACAAGGATGGGTTTTATAATGAATAAGCTTTGTTGAATGGGAAAAGATGGAGCCTCATGTTCCTGAAACTTTGGAAGAATTTTCTCCATAAGTAAAACCTACTGTGGATGACTTAGAAATTTAGCTTGAAGCTTTTCGGCAAGCAACACAAAAATAGAAAACTTATCTATACAAGATTCAAAGTATTCATGAAATAAAAATAAGCCAGTGGCTCAGGAGAATTGCAACTTTTCTTGATACAAAACTCCTATAAGAATTTCTCCTAGGGGTTCTTTAAAAAAAATAAAAAAGAAAGAAAGAAAGAAAGAAAGGAAAAAAATCTTGTGATATGATGAATACAGTGACCTGTACAACTTCCTTACTATATATCCCACTAAGGTTTCAGAAGGTTATTTCTTATAATATCAAAATAGTCTGAACAGATATTATAGCAAGATCAAGTTCAGTTAAAAAAATATTATCCTTCTAGGCAAGGTCTTGGAAAAAGTTCTTCAATTATTCTGTGTGATCCAGGTATATATTTAAGGATAGCTGAAAGAGAGGACAGACTAGTGTATCTCAATCCTCCCTGGATACCATTCTTCTTGGCTCATCTTTGTGCAAATGTGGAGTAGCAATCAGCTTGGTACAGTTTCCTCCTGTGAAATGCCTTGAGTTCAACTTGCCCATGTTTTCTGTAGCATACAGAACCCTGTGCCTGAAAGACCAGCAGATCAAAGGAAGGGAAATAAGCACTTATGAGAACTGAGGAGACATATTAGAACAAGTGTCTGAATGCAGGCCCGCCCCACTTCCAACCAGAAGATAGGTGAGGAAGAACTAGCATGGAGGCAGCATTCTCACTGAAGATTATTTCCAGTCTGCTCATGAAGACCACATGACTAGCTAAGTAAGGCCCTGCATCGCTGAAAAAAGATGGCCTAAGTAGATACCCACCTAGCACAAAAACAAACGTATTTTTTCAAACACATTTTAAAAAAATTTTTAATATAATTTATTTATTTATTTATTTTTGGCTGTGTTGGGTCTCCATCACTGCACGTGGGCTTTCTCTAGTTGCGGTGAGCCGTGGCTACTGTTCCTTGCGGTGCGTGGGCTTCTCATTGTGGTGAGAAGAGCATGCACTCTAGGCATGTGGACTTCAGTAGTTGCAGCACGCAGGCTCAGTAGCTGTGGCTCATGGGCTTAGTTGCTCCACGACATGTGGAATCTTACCAGACCAGGGCTCTAACCTGTGTCCCTTGCAGTGGCAGGTGGATTCTTAACCACTGCACCACCAACAAATCCCCTAAATTGTATTTTTATACAGCTTTCAAAACTTACTTTCCCTTAAAGTTATTACAAAATATTGACTATATTTCTCATGTTATATAATACATCCTTGAGCCTTACACCCAATAGTTTGTACCTCCCACTCCCCCACCCCTATATTACCCCTGTCCTCCCAGTGGCAACCACTAGTGTATTCTCTATATCTGTGATTCTATTTCTTTTATGTTATATTCACTAGTTTGTTGTCTTTTTGCATTCCACATATAAACAATATCATACTGTATTTATCTTTGTCCATCTGACTTCACTTAACACAACGTCTATCCATGTTGCTGCAAAAGGCAAAATTTTGTTCTTTTTTATGGCTGAGTAATATTCTGTTATATATATATATATATATATACCACATCTTCTTTATCCTTTCATCTGTTGATGGACTCTTAGATTATTTCCATGTCTTGGAAATCAAACAAACAAATTTTTAAAACACTTTAAGCACAAGTCAGATATATTTGGGCTATCTTACTTTCTAAAGGACTGTCCAAAATAGACTGTTTAGGAGATATACAAACAAGTAACTCCATAAAGCAATTTGTTGAAGGGAATTACGATGTATAAGGAATGTAAAATGACTATCCTGCATCTCCACACTAATTTACATTCCCACCAGCAGTGAGTGATAGTGTCTAATTAGTCCACACCCTTGCCAGTACTTCTAGATAATTGTGCCATACCTTCTGAAAGTAAAATGGATTTTTCTGTTTACTCCATAATGCCATTTCTAGGAATTTACATATATACATGCAAATGTGATGAAATGTACCAACTGAAATATCTGCTTCTGCAGAAAGGTGGAAATAATTCTGTCCACTGAAGACTGATTAAAGTTTATTCATACAGTGAATTCTACACTACAATCAGAGGGGATACATTTATATGGACTGATGGGGAAATATTTATTAGATAAGGTGCACAAGTGTGAATGGTATAACTATTGGTTGTATGTGTACGTGTCTGTGTGTGTATGTGTTGAAAACCTACCACAGCAAACTATAAATAGAGAGAGAGTATGGGTAAATGAAAAACCAGACTCAGCCCACCAGGCCTCTCACCACTAATATCTGTGCTCTTTCAACCACATGAGACAGTAGATATGTTTGTCTTCCATTTCAAACCACTCAGCTAGTAAATGGTACATGGACACTTGTCAAATGGCAAACCCCATGGTCTTTTTTCCCACACATTGTTTCCTACAATCATTTCTGTATCTTAGAGATTTATTTGTTTTTTTTTTAATTGCTATAGAATCAAATCTCCTAAGGGGTAGGATCTTCATTTCAAAGAGACATCGTCCCAACCTCTTTTAAGTCATGCTTTTCTGGCAAAGAGCCTCATTTGTTGTTATTATTGCCTTAGTTCAAGTTTTATCACCACACTCAGGGAAAGCACAACTGTTCAGTAAGAGTGCTCTCCCGTTGGACGGATGGTCTGACCTTTGATCTTAACTTGACAATCCCACTGCTGCCCTGGTCCATCTTCAGCAATGCCCCCATTTTCTCACAGCATCATTTGCAAACCCAGACAAATGTTTTCACAAACACCCAATAAGCCTGATTATTCACATTGGATTTGCATTCAATAAGGCTTTCACTCACTGTTATCAAGCTTGTCCATTTTGTAGCACTGCCTTATGAGGCTATTAACTTATCATATAATACTTATGTTTTTATAGGGATTATGTACTAAAATCACTGAATAAGGAAGTTCCTTAAAAAACTAAAAATAAAACTACTATATGATCTAGCAATCTCACTCCTGGGCATATACCCTGAGAAAACCATAAATCAAAACTACACATGTACCCCAGTGTTCATTGCAACACTATTTACAATAGCCAGGACATGGAAGCAACTTAAATGTCCAATGACAGATAAATGGATAAAGAAGATGTGGTACATATACACAATGGAATATTACTCAGCCATGAAAGGAACGAAATTGGGTCATTTGTAGAAATGTGGATGGACCTAGAGACTGTCATACAGAGTGAAGTCAGAAAGAGAAAAACAAATATCATGTATTAACTCATAGATGTGGAATCTAGAAAAATGGTACAGATGAACCTACTTGCAGGCAGCGATAGAGACACAGATCCAGAGAATGAAGTGGTGGACACAGGGGAAGAAGGGGAGGGTAGGGTGAATTGGGAGATTAGGATTAATACATATACACTACCATGTGTAAAATAGGTAGCTAGTGGGAACTTGCTGTATAGCACAGGAAGCTCAGCTTGGTGCTCTGTGATAACCTAGATGGGTGAGTTGGGGGGCAGGTTGGAGGGAGGTCCAAGAGGGAGGGGATATATGTATACATATAGCTGATTCACTTCATTGTACAGCAGAAACTAACACAACATTGTGCAGAAATTATACTCCAATAAAGGAAAAAGAAGAAAATCAAGGATGGTTCCAATGACCCTGAACAAGTACCCAAGCACAAGGTAAGGTAGTAGCCAACTTTAAGGTATGTTTTTACAAAATGATAATAAGAAGAATATCTTAGAATTATACTTATTATAGTGAATTAGTCACACTGTAAGAGGAATGAGGGAAACTACTGACTGAAGGATGAGCAAATTCACTTAGGTGGATTTTCAATTGTTCTTCAAAAGCCCGAACATTTCTAAAATTCAATTGAGCAGCAAAGAGCAACACTCTTTGCACTTTGATGCTGAAGTCTCTTTTATACTCAACATCCACTTGTCCCCCAAACAAGGCTGTAGTCTATTTACTCTAAATGTAGTATTTATTTTTATATAAATTTTAATAATCAGAGCTTCTATTTGATAAGTAGATGTCTGTGTCAGACTAACCGAAATAACAAAGTGCAATAAAATGGGTAGCTTATGAACAACAGAAATTTATTCTTCACAGTTCTGGAGGCTGGAAGTTCTAGATCAGAGTGCCAGCACCAGGTCAAGTTCTGGTCAGGGCCCTCTTCTGGGTTTCAGATGGCCATTTTCTCACGGTATCTTCCCATGGTGGAATGAAGCTGAGACAGCTCTCTGAGGTCCCTTTTATAAGGGTATTAATCCCTTTCATGATGGTTCTACCATCATGAATTAATCACCTCTGAAAGACCCCATTTCCTAGTAACATCACATTTAGGATGTTTCAACATGTGAATTTTGGGACAACACAACATTACATCCATTGCAGTAGAATACTTAAACTTGTTTGGATGCAATTATGATTATATGTGCCTAATGAGAGTTCTATACTTATAGTCACTCCATAGATTTCTTTTTCCTTTTTTTCTTCTTCCAGTTTTATTGAAATATAATTGACATACAGCACTGAATAAGCTTAAGGTGTACAGCATAATAATTTGACTTCATACATCATGAAATGATTATAATGATTATCTTTTAGTGAATATCTATCATCTCATATAGATACAAAATTAAAGAGATTAAAAATTATTTTTATTGTGATGAGAACTTAGGATTTACTCTCTTAACAACTTTCATGTATAACATACAGCAGAGTTCATTATATTTATCATGGTGCACATTACATCTTTAGTGTTTATATCTTATAACTGGAAGTTTGTTTTGACTTTTGACTGCCTTCATCCAATTTCCCATCTCCCTACCCTCACCTCTGGTAACCACAAATATGATCTCTTTTTCTTTGAGTTTTGTTTGTTTGTTTTTGATAACTAATTGACCAGCAACACTATGTTAGTTCCTACGTTACACAACATAATTATTCAATACTTCTATACATTTCAAAATTATCACTGTGATAAGTCTAGTTATGATATGTCACCATACAAAGATATTACTTAGTTATTGACTATACACTTCCCATACTGTACATTACATATCTGTGACTCATTTATTTTGCAACTGAAAGTTTGTACCTCTTAATCTCCCCCTCACTTATTTCTCTTTCCCCTGACCACCATCTCTTCCGGCAACCACCTGTTTGTTCTCTGTATCTATGACTCCATTTCTGTTTTGTTATATTCGTTCATTTGTTTTGTTTTTAGATTCTGCATATAAGTGAAGTCATACAATATTCGTCTTTCTCTGTCTGACTTATTTCACTAAGCATAATACCCTCTAGGTCCATCCATGTTGTCACAAATGGCAAGATTTCATCTTTTTTTATGGCTGATCCATACAGAGATTTCTTAATCCACCAAAAATATCACATACTCATGATGATATGTTCCATCAATATTTATATTCACATTATTACCACAAATATAATTTTTCTTTTAGCTGTATTTTCAGCAGCACTTATAGTAATGTCAGATGTGTCATCTTTGACAGAATGAAATTCCCAAAGCTTCACCCTCACTGAATAAAAAATCAATTGACCAATTTTGGGGATGATCTTAACTGACTTTTGGTTTACTTGAAAGATCAGATGATATCATTTAACTGTTGGCAAAGATTTTTTTTTTTCTTCTAATGTAGCCAACATATTAACAGCTATGCATTTTTTGGTACATACAAAAAAAAAAACAAAGAAAATAAATTTAGAACAATACTCAGTTGATCTAAACAAAAAGCCATGTTTCACACCATCTGTGGTTGGAAGTGTTAACTTGTCACATCTATGCAGAATCTTCAGTCAGTGATATCACTATGTCCTTGGTGGATGGTTAAATATCAACAAATATTTTGAGCAAGTTTCACAATTATTATTAGCTTCCCAAAGAAATTTAAATCTACTGCTTAATTTCTCATCAAACATGTACTTTTGCTTTTTGAGGTCATTGCTGGCAAAAAATTTAAAAAAAGTGTATTGCAAAACAAACAAAAAGAAAATATCAAACAATAAAATAAATAAGGTTAACGATTTACACCACAAAACACATGACAAAGCCACTGTAACAAGGGAGTGAAACTACTCTCTACGTGTTCTGCCTTTGTGCTGTTCAGTAGCTACAACCTGAAAGTATTGAAGGAACACATAGCCTATAATTTCCCATGTTCCCCACTGATGACTGCTGGCTGGCAATCCAAATGGCTGGCAAGAGAGCAACAAATACTTCTCCCACCTCCACTGGAGAGCAGAACAAATTAGCTGTCTTTACTAGTATTCACATTCAAACACTTCATTTCACTATAAAGTGCCCTGCATGCTCTCCTTGAAAAGCAGGTGTTATTTTGAAACTGGAGAGGATCTGGAGAAGGGAGACAGGTTATCCCTGCTGTCCTTCAAATTTAACCACATGTTAAGGAGAGAACTCTGTTTACTGAACGTAGTATTAGACGTCATGAACTCTGTTTACTGCACGTAGTATTAGACGTCATGGCAGAAAATGTATTTTTTTACATAAACCCAGCATAATTAGCTGGAGATTCACAGAGTGCCTGATACACTGACATATGACCTTTTTTTTGGACCAAGAAACCCCTTTTTAATGGGATATATATCTGTGGACACAAGGTCCTTTGGTCCTTTCACAGAAGATGCTAACCTGATGGAATGATGGTATAGCTTCTTAAAGATGGAGCTAATGTACCAGCTTAGAGATGATACCCTGAAAAGATGTACCATGTACCTTAAATCAACAGTATATGATGTAATGTTCTCCAATAGGTAGAATATGCAGGTCTAGGAACCTAGGTGTGGAAGGAATGGTCTTATTATCAGCATTCCCCATGACACACTTGGGGAATTTATTCTTCCTCTCCTCATGAATATTGGCTCTATGAGTGTAGCGTTTCTTGTCCCAGAAGGGGGAAGACTTTCAAGGGACACACAGGAAATATCCTACCCAACTTAAAGTTTCTTGTTACCTTGGGTTCCTCATGCCTGTACATAGCAGGCAAAGAGAGGAATTTCCATTCTGGTAGATGTAATGGACCCTGATCATCCTAAGTAGGTAGAATTGCTGCTACATAGAAGAATAAGGAGAAAAAATTAGGTGACTCACTGGTATCCCCATGCCCAGTTTTATTATAACTGGGCAAATAGACAACCAGGACTAAAAACTCAGAGCAAGGGCAGGGAAGGAATGAATAATTGTGAACTAATAATACCATCTATCACAGCAAGTTAAACCAAAAATAATTTTGATTTGATCTGGCTTGGAGCAAATTTCCTCCAGGTTCTACTTTGGGCTATTAATTACTTTCCATTATCATTAATATTTGCCTTACCAGAAGCATTAATTTCCAATTTATCCTCTTATAATACTAGGACAATGCCACATAATGCTGCCCAGGCTCAACATAACATTGTAGAAGGAGATTAGAATGCTGCATAGATTATTATTTTTTACAGAATTACTTTCAAGACAAATTGAATTTCATTGCCTAAGATGAATTTTTATGCTTTTGCAGAGAAGGGACAAATAGGTGTCAGCCGTTACAAAGTACATGGTAATGACATAATTGAAAGAAATCAAACAGATTTTTATACATGAGATTTAATGCTGTCTTTGAATGAGCTTAAGGAGGTTTCTGTCAAGTTCCAAACACATGATTCATCACTGCAGAATACAAGTGACAAAATTAAGATTACTGTATTTCAATGGAGAGATAAAGAGGCTAATTCTCATCATCACAGCTATTTTTCAAACTTAAATACCAAGACAGCCTTGGAGTGAAGGGAATTGAGACTTCTCCAACAATTATTCCTCCCTAAAATCTATATGGTTCCAACAATTTTTTATTACCAATATTAAACAGAGTTTCATTTAAAAGTGCAACAGAATTGATGAAGAAATACGTCATAGAACACAGGAGGTGTCTTTTCACTATAGAACAATTCCTATTATGCTGGATTAGTCCTCTCTGGGATGTAATCTCTACAACCTGAGGGCCATCAAGAATGGTTGGATGCTTCTCATTAGGACAATCCTACTCTCTCAGTGTTGAATTGGAGGAGGATTCATTGTGGATGATGAAGAAAAAAGAATTGAGAATTTCTCCCAGGTTTTTTGCTTGAGCTACTGAATGGATATGATACCATTTGCTGAGATAAAAGGGGCTAGGGAAGAAAAGAAACCATAAATCCATTGTAAATATACCTTCCTACTTCTTAAGTTATTGAGAGCTAGAAGTTTTGCTTTATTCATGAGGTTCTGATGATGGACTGTTTGAAAAGGAATTACTTGTCTTTCTCTTCTGCAATTCCTTTGATAGGACTTTCCATCTGAAACACTCCAGACAATGATTCTGAAGCTTGTTCTCTCTCTTCTCTGCATTCACCAGTATCACTCAGACTATTTTCGTGGGGTTTTAATATTTTTTTTCCTTCGAAGAAGTTTGTAGTGATATTGTTGTCTCATTCAATTTCAACTACTTCCTCAACCTGAAACGTGTGCATAAATTTGCAAGATGGTATTTCAAAGGCCAGACTTACTGATGGAAAACAGCACAAAACAGAAGGTTTCTTTTTATACTAGAGAAGTTATATGACTAGAGACAACATATTTAGACATATCTAGGATCAGATATAGCCTTATTTATGGTCAAGAAAAGGTAATGTAATTTGAAAAAAATTACAACATCTGATTTCTGGATTTTTAAAATTATTTTTTTGTTGTTGAAGTATAGTTTATTTACAATGTTGTGTTAGTTTCAGATGTACAGAGACAAATATCATGTGACATTGCTTACATGTGGAATCTAAAAACAAAATTTAAATGATACAAATGAACTTATATACAAAACAGCAATAGACTCACAGACATAGAAAACAAACTTATGGTTACCAAAGGGGAAATGGGGGGAGGTATAAATTAGGAGTTTGGGATTAACACAACATCTGATTTTTGTTCCCAAATATCAATTCTATTGCCTGCCCTTCATTCATTTCAGTTTTTTTTTTTTTTTCTTTAGATCTTGAAAGCTGCTCTTTGGTTAATAGTATTTTCCCTTGCTTGGTAACCTCTAATCTCTTCAAAGACTATGGTCCAGGAAACTAAATGTACTCTCTTTGAGCATAAATTCAGACAAGAGTTAGGATCTAACCTTTCTTTCTTATTACCTAAAACAGTACCAGGAAATTGAACCACTCAGAGTGAAGGCAAGAAGCAAGATCAAGCAAACAAGTGCTGTGACCTGACCATGAAGGTATTATTGAAATTGGCCTTAAGAGATTTCACTCTTCTCAGGAATTGGTAGCCCTTCATATTCTTCTAACGATTGGCAGCACTTCAAGAGTAAAAAAGAGAGAAGAAAGAAATATTACAATATTCTAACAATACAACTGAGGGCTACTGTGGTTCATGAATTTATATATGTTAACTTGTTTAAACTTGGCAACAACCCTTTGAGTAAGGTGTTTAGGAGAGTTAGAGGAGATTGCAGAGGCTATAAAAGTTACACACTTAGTAGTCAGGTAGGTAAGATTAAGACCCAGATCTGTATATCATGTTCCTATCACACTCTCAAGAGGAGAGATAAATGAGCTGTATGCTTTGGTCTTAAAGGTTTTAAAGAGTATTGAACTACAACTATTTTCAGAGGAGGAGGTAAATTTACTACAAATTTGAGAACTACCAAAAAAGTTGAGAGTGTATTAATCAGGAATTTTCCAAGGAAATAGAACCAATAGGAGATAGATAGATAGATAGATACATTGATTTATGATAAGAAATTAGCTGACAGTATTATGGAGACTAGCAAGTCGAAAATCTACAGTGGGGGCCAGGCTCAAGACCCAGGAGATTCAGTGATACAGATGAAGTCTGAAAGCCATCTGTTGGAGAATTCTATCTTGCTCAGGGAGGTTGTATTTTTGTTGTTGTTGCTGTTGTTCTTCTATTCATGCCTTCAACTGATTGGATAAGGCCCACCCACATTATGGAAGGTACTGTGCTTTACTCAAGTCCACTGATTTAAATTTTAATTTCATCCAAAAATACTCTCATAGAAATGCCCAGAATAATAACTGGCCAACTATCTGTGAGTCCTGGAAAAGTAGTAGTAGTCCAGGAAAGTTGGCATATAGAATTAACCATCACAGGTGATTGCAAAAAAAACTGGCTCAATAAAAACTAGCTAAGTGAACCCTCTTGCACTGTTGGTGGGAATGTAAATTGATACAGGCACTATGGAGAACAG
The DNA here is from genome assembly GCF_000442215.2 of Lipotes vexillifer. Lineage (NCBI taxonomy): Eukaryota > Metazoa > Chordata > Mammalia > Artiodactyla > Lipotidae > Lipotes > Lipotes vexillifer. The sequence goes on from NW_006770161.1 coordinate 124,517, forward strand.
TATGGACATTCCTTAAAAAACTAAAAATAGAACTACCATAAGACCCAGCAATCCCACTACCCGGCTTATACTCTGAGAAAACCATAATTCAAAAAGAGTCATGTATGACAATGTTCACTGCAGCTCTATTTACAATAGCCAGAACATGGAAGCACCCTAAGTGTCCATCGAAAGATGAATGGAATATGCAATGGAATATTACTCAGCCATAAAAAGAAACAAAATTGAGTTATTTGTAGTGAGGTGGATGGACCTCCAGTCTGTCATACAGAGTGAAGTAAGTCAGAAAGAGAAAAACAAATACCATATGCTAACACATATATATGGAATCTAAAAAACAAACAAACAAAAATGGTCATGAAGAACCTAGGGGCAGGACAGGAATAAAGACGCAGACCTACTAGAGAATGGACTTGAGGACACGGGGAGGGGGAAGGGGAAGCTGGGACAAAGTGAGAGCATGGCATGTACATACATACACTACCAAATGTAAAACTGATAGCTAGTGGGAAGCAGCTGCATAGCACAGGGAGATCACCTCGGTGCTTTGTGACCACCTAAAGGGGTGGGATAGGGAGGATGGGAGGGAGGGAGATGCAAGAGGGAAGAGAAATGGGGATATATGTATAGGTATAGCTGATTCCCTTTGTTATAAAGCAGAAATTAATACATCATTGTAAAGCAATTATACTCCAATAAAGATGTTAAAAAAAAACAGTGTGCTACTAGTATAAAGACGAACATATAGACCAATGGAATAGACTACAGTGTCCAGAAATAAAACCTTGAATATATGGTCAAATGATTTTCAACAAGGGAGGCCAAGACTGTTCAATGAGGAAAAGACAGTCTTTTCAGCAAATGATGCTGGGAAAACTGGATATCACATAAAAAAGAATGAGTTTGGACCCTTTTCTAATACCATGTCCAAAAACTACTCCAAAATTGACCCATGACCTAAATATAAGACCTGAAATTATAGTACTTTTAGAAGAAAACAAATCAAAATATTCATGACATTGGATTTGATTTTTTGAACATGACAACAAAATACAAGCAATAAAATTTAAAAATAGACAAATTGGACTTCATGAAAATTAAAAGATTTTGTTCATCAGAAGGTACTATAAACAAAGTATAAAGGCAACCCATAGAATGGGAGAAGATATTTTCAAAGCATATATCTGATAGAAATTAATATCTGGAAGATACAGAGAACTCCTAAAACTAAATATATATATATATATATATATATATATATATATATATATATATATATATATAAAAAACAGACAGATTTTAACAAACAGCCTGATTTTAAAATGGAGAAATGATTTGAAGCAACATTTTTCCAAGGAAGATATACAAATGTCCAATAAGCATATGAAATGAAGTTCAGCGTCACTAATCATTAGGTAAATGCAGATCAAAGTTATAGAGAAATACCACCTCGCATCCACTAGGGTGGCTACTATCCAAAAAAGAAAATAACAAGTGTTGGTGAGGAGTGGAGAAATTGAAGCGCTTGTGCACTGTTGATGGGAATGTAGAAAGTTATAGCCAACGTGGGAAATAGTATGGAAGTTCCTCAAACAATTAAAAATAGAATTACCATATGACAGTAATTCTACTTCTGGGTATATACTCAAAAGAATTGAAAGCAGGGACTCAAAAAATATTTTTACACCCATATTCATAGCAGCATTTTTCACAATAACTAAAATGTAGAAGCAACTCAAGTGTCCATTGACATATATATATATATATATATATATATATATGTGTGTGTGTGTGTGTGTGTTTGTACATAGATATATTCACACACACACGATGGAATATTATTTATAATATTCCTTATAAAGGAAGGAATGTCTGATACATGCTACAACATGGATAAACCTTGAGGACATTATGTTAAATAAAACAGGCAGTCATCAAAAGACAAATACTGTATGATTCCACTTTTATGAAGTACTTAGAGTACTCAGAATCAAGAAAGAAAGTAGAAGGGTGGTAACCAAGGGCTGAGGGAGGAGAAGAATGAGGTGCTATTATATATTGGGTAGAGAGTTTCAGTTTTGCAAAATGAAGAGTTTTGGATGTGAATGATGATGATGATTGCACAAAAATGTGAATCCACACTATATTGCTGAACTATGCACTTAAAAACATTCTTTAAAAAACAAAATTTAATAGTGTATATATATCAATCCCAATGTCCCAATTTACACACTACTTTATATAAAATAGATAACTAATAAGGACCTACCATATGGCACAAGGAACTCTACTCAGTACTCTGTAATGACCTATATGAAAAAAGAATCAAAAAAGAGTGGATATATGTATATATATAACTGATTCACTTTGCTATACAGCAGAAACTAACACAACATTGTAAATCAACTATACTCCAATAAAAATTAATTAATTTATTTTTTTAAAGCACTGAAGTTTGCAGACCTGAGGGCTGTTATGAATAGTTAAAGTAACTTTCCCAGTTGAATCATCCAAAATGACTCTTACTCGGTTGTTCATAAAATACTTATTGAGGTTCTGGAACAACACTGGAGATGCAAAGTAGAGATACTTTCAGGGGTCTCATGGCCCTGTGGGTAAACCCAGAAATCACAGAGTAAAGAAAACAAAAATAGAAGTGTGTACAGAGCACAAACAGCAAGACATGAGGGAAAATTCTGATTTAAAGATGAGTAAATGGGTTCAAGAAAGCCCTCATGGAAGACTGCAATAGCTGGAGCTGGTCCAAAACGAACCTAGGGACTTCTCTATTGGTCCAGTGGTAAAGAATCCTCCTTCCTATGCAGGAGACGGGTTCAGTCCCTGGTTGGGGAGCTAAACTCCCAGATGCTGTGGGACAACTAAGCCCATGTGCCACAGCTACTGAGATTGTGCTCCTCAACAAGAGGGCCCGAGTGCCACAAACTACAGAGCCCACGCACTCTGGAGTCTGTGCACCACAACTAGAGAGAGAAAACCCACACACCACAACTAGAGAGAAGCACTCCACAACGAAGACTGACGCAGCCAAAAACAAAAAAAGAAAATAAATTTAAGAAAAATAAAATGAACCTATAATTTAATGAAGAGGAATAAGTAAAAGGAGCACTCCAGGCAGAGAGAAGATTCAAGGCTAAGGACTAAAACATCAAAGGACAATTTTAGCTATGCACCACATAGGAAGAAGTCTAGTGTGGGAAAAACCCAAGTAATTCCACCTTGAGTGTTGACTGTATTGTAGGGTGAGCCACTAAATCTTTCTAAAATTCACCCTCCCCATCAGTAAAATAAGGATAACAGTACCTACCTTATAAGGATATTGTGATAATTAAATGTGCTTAGGGGTGTTTATAGTGAGGTACAGATGCTGTCACGTGGGAAATGCCCACTCAATTATAGTTTATGACTATATATTCCTCAGAGAATACATGCCAGACAAGCCTCCTGACTGAGCCTCACAACCTGTCCATTTGGACCTTAGGACTACAGCTGACAGGGAAAATGCTGAAATGTCCTGTCAAAGAAGCTGATTCCTGAGTTTTCCAGGTGAAAGTTTAGTGAAGGCTGCAGAAGGCCAGCAAGCTGTGAAGGAGAGACTCACTCTCTGTGCAGACTCCTTCAGAGATATAAATCAACTCCCTCAGAGCTATAAATCAACTCCTTCCACTTCAGCCTTGATAACTTTATATTTAGGAGCCTGGGCTGCTTTTCTTTCTCCAAACCAGGATGTGGCAATAAGTTACTGATTCCAACTGGTGCAGGGCCAGGTCAGATGACCTTTCATACAGCATAGGGCACTGACCTAAAGGAGAATGTGCATTCATGTGAGAAATTTTTAAACATGACACAGGAAGTGAACTTAAAAAAACAAAACCAAAAACAAGATCTCCATAGTCCATGTTTCTCCTTCAGGATGGAAATTCCTCCCAATACCAGAAACGTTAGCCTAGTCTTGATCTAAACCTTGTAATCTTCCTGACCCCATCCCCTATTTCTCTCACACCAACCTTTTGAAACTACTTCCAGGTCCTCATATATTAACTTCTATTTCAATTCTCCAAACATTTGCAGGTGAGAATCCCTTGGCCTGAAGCACTTCTCCACCCTCTTTCAGCTAGTTAATTTCTATGTACCCTTCCAAAAACACTCAGCTCAAGCTTAATCTCTCTTCTAAGAAGTTATCTTTGTCATTCCCTTCCCACTCAGATTCTGAGGTCCCACCTCTGAGCTGCATCATCCATCAGCTGAAAATCCCAACATTTTCATGATATTCTGTGCATGTTAACTGTCAAATAATATCATGCTGTTTTATAATAATTTATTTCCCTGCCTTTCCCATTTGAAGAAGTTTTCCTTAATGACAGGAACCAAATTTCATTCATCTCAGTTTCCTCAATGCCTAGTATAATGCATTCAATATGTATATGTTTTCCTTCAAGTTTTATTGATATTTAATTGACATACATCTCTGTATAAGTTTAAGGTGTACAGCATAATGATATGACTTACATGCATCATTAAATGATTATCGCAATAAGTTTAGTGAACATTTATCACCTCATATAGATATAAAACTAAAGAAATAGAAAACAATTTTTGTGATGATAATTCTTAGGATTTACTCTTAACAACTTTCATCTATACATACAGCAGTGTTCGTTATATTTGTTATGTGTACCTTACAACCCTAGTAAGTATTTATCTATCTTATAACCGATAGTTTTTACCTTTTGATTGCTTTTATCCAATCCCCCCCCAGACACATACCTCTGGTAACCACAGATCTGATCTCTTTTTCTATGAGTTTGCTTGTATGTTTGCTTGTTTGTTTTTGAAGTATAATTGACTTACAACACATGTTAGTTCCTGTTACACAACATAGTGATTTTTTCCTATACATTTCAAAATGATCACCATGATTAGTCTAGTTATAATATGTCACCATGCAAAGATATTACTTTCAAAGGAAATAAAAACACTAATTAGAAAAGATATATGCACCCCTATGGTCATTGTAGCATTACTTACAATAACTGCCCAGCAACAGATGAATGGATAAAGAAGATGTGGTATACATATACAATGGAATACTACTTAGCCATAAAAAGAATGAAATCTTGCCATTTGTGACAATGTGGATGGACCTTTTCACTTATATGTGGAATCTAAAAAACTAATGAGGGCTTCCCTGGTGGCGCAGTGCTTGAGAGTCCGCCTACCGATGCAGGAGACGCGGGTTCGTGCCCCGTTTCGGGAAGATCCCACATGCCGCGGAGCGGCTGGGCCCGTGAGCCATGGCCACTGAGCCTGCGCGTCCGGAGCCTGTGCTCCGCAAATGGGAGAGGCCACAACAGTGAGAGGCCCGCATAACGCAAGAAAAAAAAAAATAAATAAAAAAATAAATAAATAAAAAACTAATGAACATACATTACAAAAAAAAAAAAAAACTTATAGATTCACATGACAACCAAGTGGTTACCAGAGGAGAGGAGGATGGAGGGAAATAAATAGGTAAGGAAGATTAAGAGGTACAAACTTCCAGTTGCAAAATAAATGAGTCGTTCTGAGCTTGAACCGCAGAGATGAAGTAAGGCCCCAGAGCTTCCCTCTGAGAGGAGATGTCGGGGACGGGCAGCCGGGGGTGGCCTACCGGGGCTGAGGGGTGGGAGAGGTGGGGAGACTAGAAAATTAGTCCCCCAGTTTTGCTCTCCTTTACCTCAGGCCAGGCCGCGCTTACTTGTGTGCTTTTCCACTCCCTGTGCAGCCCTTTAACTAAAGTTAAGCTGATCAACGAGCTGGATGAGCGTGAGGTCCAGCTGGGGGTAGCGGAGAAGGTGTCTTGGCACTCCGAGTACAAGGACAGCACCTGGATCTTCTTGGAAGGGCTTCCTTATGAGCTGACTGAAGGGGACATCATCTGTATGTTCTCACATTGGATCTGAGGGACGCTCGTCAACACCACTAAAAGTAAAAGGCCCAACTCAAACTTCACTGCTTTTGAGAATTCTTCCCTGAATACTCCAGCTTATGCCGCCCCCTCCATTCTTGGGATTCTTCTGACAGTGCCATCCAGTTGAGCATTTATGTTCAGATGTCGATCCACTTGCTCCAGGTTCTAACCAGCATTATCTAGAGAAGTTTGATGTACTGATGAAGAATGCCCGATAATGTGACTAGAAGCCATGTGAAGTATTTTTAATACAGCATCTGCAATATCTTGAGCTACCATATGGATTTCTGACACAGAGAACATCTGGTCCATCCATTCTTGATGTGACAGATCTTGTGGTTTTCCTGAGATGATTTTGATGGTGCCACTGGTTGCCCTATTGACTTGTCAGCTGCCTCTGCACAGGGCTCTGCCTGAACCATCTTACTTGTTTAATATAGAAATGTTTCACGGCATGTTCTACAGCAACTCTCACTATCAGAAGAGAGGGTAGAGTCATCAGACATTGGAGCTGCCTTTAGGCTGGAGGTGGCAGCCTCAGCCTCAATCCCATTCCTGGACACTGAGATATGGCCCTAAGAGTTCCTGCAAGGCCTGCGGATGTGGCTGTTGGCCGACTGGATCATGGAGTAGAAGTTGCTGGCGCTGCAACGGTTCACCTCTCCTCGCTCAACCCAGCCATGAGATTGAATGAGCTCATTAACGGTATGAGTACAGAGAAGAGGTCCAAGGATTGAGTCATGGGGCTCTCCAATGGTAAGAAGTCAGCGAGAACAGAAGGTTATCAGCAAAGGAGACTGAGAAGGAATGACCAGTGTGAGAAGGAAAACCAATAGTGTGGTATCCTGAAAGCCAGGTGAAAAAGTATATCAGTGAGTAAGGAGTAATTAACTGTGTCATACATGGCTGTTAAGTCAGTTACAAAGAGAAGTGAGAACTGACCACTGGATTTAGTATTGTGAGGTCATTAGTGTTCTTTTTTAAAAAAAAAAGGTATAAGAAAGTTTATAACAACTAGTAACATAAAATAAATACATATTATAATGTGGTATCATAAAATAAATAAATAAATAAATGAGTCATGGGTAAGAAATGAACAGTGTGTGGAATATAGTCAATAACTAAGTAATATCTCTGTATGGTTGTATATTGCATTCAATATATTTTTAATGCATGGATGAAGGGATAGACAAATAGAAGGAGGGAGGAACAAAAAGAGGAAAGAAGGTAAAGAGGAAACACGAGTCTCTCAAATCTCCCCTCCTTCTCACTACCTACCACCACAGTGAACAGACCTATGTTCCCAGCCAGTTTCCTCTTATTGAAGTGATCTACACCTTGCTGATTGGTGCCATTCCACTGAAAATTTTCTCAAGCCTATAATTTGCTCTAAACAATCACCTCTTTGGACATCTTTTGATATGATATTGCAGAAAAAGCATGTGTTTGGGACTCCTACAGAGATCTGTTTAATCCCTCTCTGCTACTTAAAATCTCTCTGATGTTAGGAAAGTTATTTCACATTTTTGCCTCATTTTCCTCATGTGTAAAAACATTATTTATTATACCCACCTTGAAAATAAGAGTAAAAGAACATGAGGAATGGTCGAGTTGTGGGGACTTTTATAAGGACCTAAAGCAATCAGCAGGGGATCTCTCAGCCTTTGGAGTTATTATGAGCTTTTTCTGTTTCATTCACTTTTTGAAACCCCAAGGAAGTTTTGTAAGTAAACATTGTAAAAATGTCTTCTGCTTCTTGCAATCACACACCTAGTGAACTAATAAAATTAGACCTCCTCTTGGCTCAACTTATAACTCCCTTAGCTTAAATATTTCCTGCTAAATGGATCTTTTAAAAGTCCTTGGGAAAAATATTTGCATTAAATATGCCAAGAAAATAAATACATACCAACATAAAATTCAAATTAGTGAGAAAAAAATCAAGTTCACAATAAATAAATAGGCATTGCATATGCATACTGGCTAGAGGCAAGTAATCGGCAGTGAGGTCCAACAGAGAAAAGTTCCAAATTTGGTTCCATCATCACATACTCTGACTTACACAAAGTTAGTTAATTTCTCTCAGCCTCAGTTTTCCCATCCATAAAATAGAATCAAAACAATATCTTTGTAAGAAAGGTAAGGTGAAGATTAAATGAAAATTCCCTCATATTCAATTAGTATTAAATACTAATGAGATGCAATTTATACCTACCTATTAACAAAATTTTTTAAAGTGGCAATACCCACTGCTGGCAGTGTAGTTAGGAAACTAATCTGTTTGTACTTTTCTGGAAGCAAGGCAAAGGATTTCAATGCTTTAAAAAAATACACAGGGGAGAGTCATATAGCGATTTCAAGAAATATTTACAGATTTTCACCCAAAATTCTATCCCTGGTTATTTATTCTAAAATAGGAATTTTCAGCTGTTTTGAAGAACCCTGGGACTACCTCTAAGAGGTAGGGGAGGGTGGCAAGTAAACTTTATTTTTGCTTATTATATATATTGCATGTCTGCAATATTTGAGAGAGGGGAAACATATTTTTACTTAAAAAAAATTTTATCCTTTGGAAACAGTTGTTCAAAGGCAATAAACCAAAAGGTAACACATTATAAACACAATAAACTTAATTAAGCAATAACTTATATAAGATTGAAAATAATGTGGGTTGACTAAATATCCAAAAGAGTGTAATTTTTTTAAATGATTGTTCACTTGATAAAATGCTTTGCAATTTAAAAAAGTAATCACTATGAAGAATATATTCTAACACAATAATAGGAATAGATGCAGGAGGAGGAGTGGAAGGAAAGCTAACATTTTAACATTTATTACTGATTATATGTCAGACATGGAGCTAAGCACATGTACAGAATGTGGGGAAAGCCTATGGTATCCATTATGTGAAAACAACAGAATTCAATACACTGTATATCCATCATCATTATAACTTAACCAAGTATTTATTTTAAGTTCTCTTATAGTTCCCAACCTCTATGCTCTTGGTCAGGAACTATAAGAGAAATTAAAATAAATACTTCATTTTCTAAGATGGAGAGGTGAATTGTTTTCTTTCTTCTGTTTCTTTTCTGTTTCTTTAATATTGGTTTTGTAATAAAAGAAAATTATACTCTAATCTGAGAAGAAATTTATAATGAAAAGCCATAATTTCCAGTTTGAAAGAGAACAAGTGAAAGGTTTTCCAGTTTTCCAAAAATGCCTGATAAACAGATTGTTGAAAATAAACCCTTTATAATAAAAAATATTTTGTTGTTGTTATTTTTTTAATTAATAGAAGCACACCAATTCTGAGGCTCCAAATAGAAACTAAGAATTACAATAGCTTCCCAGCTTCCATGTCTGTCTTCCTCCACTCAATTCCATTCAGCAACCAGAGTGATCTTTTTAAAATCAGATTGTACCACTCCCCTGATAAAAATTTCCAAAGGCTTCCTCTTGCACTTATAAAATAATCTAAGCTCCTTACCATGACCCATGGGGCCCTAACTGACTTAGTCCTCATCTCTCTCTTTAGATTTCTCCTTCCCATCCTGCCTTGTGTTCTCCATATTCTAGCCACATTGATCCTCATTCTTCTTTCTCAAGATGAATCTACCTCAGGGCCTTTGCATTCGCTCTTCCATTGTCTTGAACATTTTTCCTCCTAAGATTTTCTCCAGATGGGGCTCTTTTAATTTCTTAGATCTCCTATCAATAATCACTGAACTGTTGGACTCTTACAATGTACCAGGCTCCGTATTCAGTGCTAGTGGTCAGCAGCTTACAGGACCAGACCCTGCACTTAAGGAGATCAGGACTTTGTGGAGCACTCAGGAGGTAAACTTGCAAGCACAATTCACTGTGATATGTGCAGTAGGTGCTGAGAAAACAGAGGAGACAAGGCGGGGGAGTTGGAGTTGCAGAGCTAAGGCTTGCAGGATCAGGAAAACAAATTCCAAAAGAAGTTATATCTAAGCTGAAGGATGAGCAAGAGAAAGCAAGAGAATTGGTAAATAAATTGTCCCAGCCACAGGGACCAAGGGAAAGGGTGTCTCATTCAAGAACTGTGAGTATTTTGCTTGAGACTCTAGAGCCTAGTGGGTTCACCCAGAACTCTGCATACACAGGTAGAGGAGTTCTTAGTCATCTTATTTAAGAGGTGGGGATTCTTGGATCTCAATCAATTCACCTAAGGGTCAATTGCCAAAAAAAAAAGAAATGATGTGCTGCTGTCCCTATAGCTCTACAAATTCCCAGTGCTGACCTGACTTTCCTCCCATTCAGGAGTGGTGGTGGATCCTATGTTTTCTGGATGGGATCCTAACAGCCTCCCTTCTCCTTCTAGATTAATCAATGGTATCTGGGTCAGTCCACTCACCCAAACTGTCTCAGAGATAAGAAAGCCCAGAAGCCCCAAGGATATTAGATTTTATGCTTAACACCCAGGACCCCAAGGGAAAAGAGGACAAAGGCTTGACCATGAACTTTGAAGGGCACTTCATCCCACCATGCTCAGCTGCATCTTCTGAGCTGTGTGTGGGTGGGGACTATAAAGAAGGACTGAATGTGTTTTTCTTGTTTTCTCACCAGTATAGACTAAATACTAAAATAAGGGGTAGATTGGGGTGAAGTGGAGAACAGAAATAACCCACATCCCAACAATAAACAACCCTTGGGAAGAGTCTGAAATGCCAATAACCTGGTTCCTACCCTTCTATTATATCTGAAACTGCTATAACAAAATACCGTAGACTGGAAGTCTTAAACAACAGACATTTACTTCTCAGAGTTTTGGAGGCTGGAAAGTCTATGATCAGAGTGCCAGCATGGTCAGGCCCTGATGAGAGCCCTCTTCTTAGCTTGCAGACAGCTACCTTCTTGCTTTATCTTCACATGACTTAAAGAGGGGGAGTACACTCTTTGGTCTCTTCTTTTAGGGCACTAATCCCATGCTATGGACCCCATCCTCATGATCTCATCTAAACCTGTGTATCTCCTAATGGTCCCATCTCAAAATACAACACCTTGGGGGATTAGACCTGCAACATATGAATTTTGGGGACACACAATTAAGTCCATAGCACCTACTGACTCTGACTTTCTTGGGAGTTCTCTGTTTCTTCCCTTTTCTGTTCTTTCCATCCCCTCCCCCTGTCAAATAAACTATACAACACGAACAACAGCTACTTATAGTTATAAAACACAGTATGCCAGATACCGTTCTAGAAGCTTGATGTGTATTAAATCTTTTAATCCATGCATAAGCCAAAGAGGCCAGAACCACTATTATCCTAGTTTTACAGATTATAAAACTGAGAGAGAGGTTAAGAAACTCCAACAAGGTCAACCAAACAACACTGCCACAGAAGGAATCCTAAAGATGTAAGGGACAGCTGGATTTGAGAGATCCAGACTGAAATGAGGAGGGTGTTGCAGGAAGGGGGAGAGGTGGTGAGTGGGGGTGTGGCCATAGGGAGTCACAAAGTGGGTTCAAAGGAGCATGAGGATGCACTAAGCACTCTGGACTGCACCTCCTCTGACTGCATCCCTTCACAGAGTTTTGCATGGGCTCAGCCCACAGCACTCAAATGATTAGGTCATCCGTTATGGAATCCAAACTCTACATTTTCAGAGCTCCTTCAGGAGGTCCATGTTTCCATGTCCTGAAAATAATTTTTGACTCCTGTCATTTTTAAATTATCTGAAAAGAGAAACCTATTAATAAAATGGGTAAGGAGGAAGCCAGGTCAACTTGAAGCTAATATCTAAGGAAGTTTATTCATTCAGCTTTTGGAGAGGGTGTATCTATATTTGTGGAAAGGAAATTTGATGACAGAAGTCTTGGGAATTGTTTTCTAAAACATAATTGACAAAGGAGCATTTTGCGAATGCTGCTCTAAACAGAATTGTCAGGGGAGGATCCCCTACAATTATGGCCACTGTAGATGAAGGATCTATATTCAAAGGCGTCATTGTGAAGATGCAGGCGAAGGGGTAGAATTAGTGAAATAATAGAAGTTAATTTATATTTTCCTCTATCTGAGTGAATGAGGCATATAATTAACTCAAATCACCTTCACCCACTTACACGTATGCTGAGCACGTGTCCACATGCACACACACTCACACAGAGCCTCTTCTGTGTCTATATTCACAGCCACTCACACCAGAGGAGCATCAACACAAAAATAATCAGTTTTCTATAAAAAGAACCACACCATTTTTTCATACCACACTCACCGCTGTTTTGTGGCTTGACCTGTTCCTTTATTAGGAGCCCATTCATTGCTACCTTGTGGTAACAATGATGATTGTTAAATCACTCCTGGTGATTTAGATAGCAGATGTTGATTTTAGTCCCGACTACATCAAAAGGAACTGTATACGCTTATCCTGGTCCTCAATTCTCTCACCATACACCTGCAATGATAATATGGAAAGGGGCAGTGTTTTTTTTTTTTTTTTACCTAAAAGATGCAGATTTTCCTGATAAAGAACCTGAGAGCTAATGTAAATGAAGACATCATATTTCCTTGCTGCAGATTTGCCTAGATTGAAACACCTTCCCCATGGGAAAAATTTCTTTCTTGTCTGCACATTTGTTCAGCTGGACATTCAGTCCCTGCACATTCCTGAACCAAAACATCTGGCAAAGCTTCCAGATACCAAGCCCCAAGGGGTTGATGAAGATCATGAACTCTGCCAAGGGCAACTCAAGCTCCTGTCCTTCCCAGGTCTGGCACAAGGGGTTGATGAAGATCATGAACTCTGCCAAGGACAACTCAAGCTCCTATCCTTCCCAGGTCTGGCACTAGAGTGAGGCAAGTGAGGCACTTTGGGGACCAACATTTAAGGAGATGCCTGCCTGGCCAAGTGCCAGGTCCTTATATTTTATACGCCAGGTACCTCACTTACCTTACCCTTGTCTCAGTCCTGGTCTTTCTCCAGGTTTTGAAACTTCCAAGCCTTGAGTCATACTTCTCACTGTGACATCCCTAGTGCTTTGGGAGAGCATGCTACTAGTTCATCATTTCCCTCTACAATGTCCCTCATCCTTTCCAAAATATTTGACTAACTTCCAGCAATTTAACCCACAACTTAGGCAGGTCCTTCTTCTCTTAAAAGACACTGTTTGTTGGATATAAGCACCTTCCTTTCTCTTTTTTGCTGACCTCACAGCCTTCTGGGGAAAGAACCAAACTGCACACTTGTGGTCCATGGAGGATACACATCTTACTCAAGATTAGTATTAGGACAGTGTTTATCAGCCTTTTAAAATTATTACCATCATCTTCTGGGCCAGCTCCCTAACACATACATTTTCAATAGGGGAAATACAACTTCCCCCAGGAGCTTTTTAGACATTTTTTTGTCCTGCTTGATCCTCCCCTCATAGAATTTTAATAGTACAGGTATACTAAATACCTGTTTATATTGTCAAGTAGAGTTCAGCTTTGGAGGGCAACAAACTGTTGTGTTACTTAAGAGTTTTTCACCCTTATCACCCTAAGGATGGCCTTTAGGGGTGATATTGTGCCCATTGAGAATGAGAGTATTTGGGAGTTGGCCCAGGAAGATGGTAGCCAGATTCTCCTTATGTGCTGGTCATCTCTTACAAGGGATCACAGTGTAACCCTTATTCTCACAGTGTAATCCCTGGTTGATTACAGACTTAGTGGTTAAGCTCCATAGGTTAAGAGAGTTAAATTTTCAGGAAAGTTTTAGGTAATGGGGGCCTTCACTTTTCCATATTTTCTCCCAATCTTGTGGTTTCATGTGGGTGTTTCCCTGGTTTTTCTCCCCAGCTTGTAGAGAAGATCAGGAGGGTTTAGTAACCACTGGTCCACATTTATTTCTTGGTGTAGCTAATCTATTAAGAATCTATGAGCTTCCCTGGTGGTGCAGTGGTTGAGAGTCCACCTGCTGATGCAGGGGACACGGGTTCATGCCCTGGTCCGGGAAGATCCCACATGCCGCGGAGCGGCTGGGCCCGTGAGCCATGGCCACTGAGCCTGAGCGTCCGGAGCCTGTGCTCCACAACGGGAGAGGCCACAACAGTGAGAGGCCCGCGTACCAAAAAAAAAAAAAGAACCTACAAGTCTTGGGGGTTCATTCTCCCATTTTCTTTCTACCCAGATCTGGCATAAGATGATGATCCTGTATAGCTGTGTCTGTCTGGTGGACCTAAAATTTCCTTCGAGAAATCATCCTAAAGTCTAGACTTGAGGTAGAGTAAATGAGCATGCTCATTTGGCCACAGTTCTAAAGCCACATTCTCCAATTATTCACCAGTAGTAAAACTAATCATTTGACCTCCATCTTTTCCATGCCTTATTGTCTTAATGCTCATTAGGTTCTAAATTCAGGAAGGGAAAAAAAAGGTGTTATTTGTATGTTTCCTAACACTCTAGCACATAACTTCCTCATGTGTTGTAGGATTTCAAGAGTACAAATCATGAGTTATATTCCATCCACTGTCCTGGAATCTAATATAATATATTGAAGATAGTATGTTTCATTAAATATGTTTGGATAATTGACCATTTGATGAATAAAGTATTTCGTTGAACTTTGAACTGGTGCTCAGAAATATTTATTTCAGTCTTGATTCTGAGATAAATAGGCTGTGTGCTCCTGAATGAGTCACTTTTGTGGTCCTCAGTTTCTCCACATGAGAAATGAAGATCAGTGCTCTGTGTATCTTCAGCTCTGCTTTTCTAGGCTGCTGTGGCACAAATGCATAGATATGACATAAGCTAAAAATTTAAGGGGATGGGATATCAGGCAAGGAAGGAAATCCCATGGGATGTCCATAGTCCTAAACTATAATTGTTTAGTAGGACAATATTGCTTCTTCTCAATTTCTCAGGACCTGGGTAAGAGCTACTCAACCTTTCCCAGGAATCCTGGAGCAACTAGGAAAGGAAAACAAGGTGGGAGGAAAGGGATGAATGAGAGAGGGAAGGAAAGAGAGAGAATGAGGTAGAGACCAGATAGATGGTCAGAGAGCCAGAGCCAGAGGGGGAACCACAGAGAGGCAGAGAGAAAGAAACATAGAGTGAAATGGAGACAGAATCCGAATCAAAGGAAGAGAGAGAATCAGAGAATCTGAGAGATATTGATAAACAAAGACACATACAGAAACAAGCAGGAGAGAGAAAAAAGAAAGAAAGAGACCAAAAGACAGACTCAGAAAGAGAAAGAAGCACAGAGAGAGTCACAGAAAGAATCAGAGAAAGAGACAGAGAGGAAGAGATTGAGATAGAGACAGAAAGAGAGAGCAAGCTCAGAACCTGCTGGTGAAACATAGCCACTGAGAGATTTCCAGGGACAAAAAGGAGAAAAAGAAAAAAGCCATTTTATAACCTTCTCAAATGATCACGATTACTGAGATTTTTCCTTGTAGGTACCCTGGGAGGGGGTGGGAGCCTTGGCTCTCTCTTTCTCCAATGCTTTGCTTAGGCACAAAAGACAAAGTTACTTGAGTCCTGGGTGCTGTTAAATGCTCTCTTGCCTTCATTTACAATGTGCTAGAACATGATGTTCCTCGGGAGATCTTGTGTAGGAGAAAAGTCCCCATAGCCAAGAATAGCAGGGGCCTCCAGCCTTCCTCCCCAACCACGGCACCGCCAAGAGTGGGAGCATGTTCACACTTCAACTTCATGAGTTTGCAACCTCAGTTTAATAGGCCCAGCAGTACCAACACCAAACAAATCCCTCCTTGGCCCAGAAGCATCCCCATCCCCAGGCTGAGCACCTAAGAAAGCACTTGCTTAAAGTAGGATGCTGCAATTCTGGTAAGGAGTCCATTTGCTTCTGGGACTTGTTGATTCGTGTGTTCCCTCCAAGGAGCCTGTGAGTTCTTGATTCATCTCTGCTTTTCTGGACTTAAGGGGCTGTCAGCTTGAATGGTACCTTCAGTCATTTGTCTCAATTTATGTTCAAGCATTAATAGCAGTCCACACATGACTCAGCTTTTCTGTTTGCCTTTTTAGCCCCATCTTACTTCTCAATCTTTCCTTTCTCTTCTGGATCCATTCTGCGGATTAGTGGAGATTAGGAAAAAACATACTGAAAAACCACCCTCCGTGCATTGACTTTTATCCATGTGCCCGCATGAACACAGACTGTATTATTCTGCAGGGGCTGTCACATTTCTACTTAAGTGATACTGTGCTATACATTGTGCTCATTGCATGTCTATAGTAAAAGAACATAGCATAGTGCCTGCCACTTAGTAGGTGCTCCACAAATATTTTGAATAAAGTAATGAGCTTTGATATCCATTTTATCATTCTTCCTTACAATAACACATGGTCAATGAGTGAGGTTCACACTGAAGTAGGGCTTCAGTGGGCTTCCTACAGGAAGTAGGAGGCTTTTAATTCCCTTCTGACTTCCTGGATGTGCCAAAGAGTAGTTGAATTATCTGGGACCACCAGGGTACAATGTAAAGGCCATGGGAATTGGAATATGGAGAGGTGGGTTATCCTCCTTGGGCTACACATTTGTTACTTGATGGATATCAATTCCTTTATTTCTAAAATATGGGTAACAAAACCTACCTTGCTTACCTTTCATGAGGGTCTAATGTTTGTGTAAATGGTAAGAACTTAATCTCCTGCCCTTGTTTTAGGTTGTCTCCAGTGTCATTAATTCAAGGCCAATAAAAATGAGTTCATTCTAAGTTCCATGGAGAATAGTGCCTGGCTACATAGTAGGCAATCAGTATGTATTGAATAGGAAAATGTTCTTAGTCCCCTCCCTCAACTCTCTTTCAGTCTGTCCATCCTATACCTACCTGACTTCTGGATGTACAGCTTTCTCTTCCTTTTCAATCCAGACGCTTGTGTCCTTGGACTAAAGGATAAAAGAATTTCCTCACTTCTCGTGATCTTCAATGTTCCACTGGAGATGGACAGTATTTACCCTCTGATCTCATCAACACCACTATCTCTAGAACTCATGTTCTTTGGGGGATTTTGGCCATATTATATTCCTCACTTCAAACTCACATTTCATATCAAATCAATAGCCAATAAAAATAACCTCTCTCTGTGTGAAACAGACCATGAGAGAGGAAGGAATTTCTAACCTACATTGTTATCAGAGATTTAAAGGGAAATACTCTGCCCCTGGGGTCTTAGAGAAGTGAGAGGAAAAGGAGTTAGAGGGCTGGCCCCAAAAGGAAGGGGTAGAATTGAAGTTACTTGATCAATCACCCATTCTACTTAATAGTGTCCCTCTCAATCCTTTCAAACTCAGATCTGGGTCTCAGAGGTCAGTCTCTTATACTCTCCAAGGAGAACAGCAATGCCCCACCTGTGAGGATGAAGAGGCTTTCTAAATATCTGGAAAATTTCTAAGGAGAAGCAGCACTGCTTTTGTGTTCTCTGACCACTTCCCCAGGCATAACCCGCTAATAAAAACAGCCTCAAAATTCAGGCTACATCTGAGTCCAAATTTTCAAGCCTTCACTGTTAATCCTTTTTTAATTGACATGGAATGTATCCCCAACTATTAATGGAAAGTGTACTTTCTGGAGTCTAATTAAATGCTCTAATCACATTTCTACCATTAAAAATGGTTTTAGGTTTTGTTGGCATTTTTTTTTTTTTTCTGATGAGCTGTTTATTCTGCTAACTACAGTGTGGATGAAAGGGGAAGATTCAAAAACAGCTCCAAAAACTCAAAAAGAAATAGCTTTGCTATTGATAAAATTAATAATGTCCTGGAAAGCAGGGGGTGGTAAGAAATCCTAAATTTATTGCTGCTGTATTGAATGCACAAATGTCACTTCCTTAAAGAGAGAAAATTAGTTTTTAAGCCTGGTTTAGCAGCCAGAATCTTGGGCTGTCTGCATAATATTGGATTTCCAAGGCTTCTATGATGCCCCAACATGGGGTGTTTTGCATGCAAATTGCAAATTATATAATGCTAAAGATGTTATATAAGGAAAAAATGAAGACTGTGTTTTCATTCCTTTTTTTTTTTTCAGTCTCCTCTTCAACCTTTCTGGTCCTTTGACTCCAACTGACATTTATTGAGCACTTACTGTGTCTTAGGTGCTATTACATCATTTAGAACTTGTGACAATTATTTGAAAGAGTTAGAATTATTCCTTTTTGGTGGAAGAAAAAACTGAGGCTCAGAGAGTTTAAATGATTAAGCCATCCCTTAAGGAAGAGGTATTGCTCATTCTCAACACTAGAGCTTTTCAAATTTGGGCATGTATGAAAATCCTCCGAAAACACAGTTTCCTTGGCCCCACCCCCTGAGCTTATGATTCAGTAAGTCTGGAGTGGAGCCCAAAATGTGCATTTCCAACAATTTCCCAGGTGATGCTGATGCTTCTGGTCAGGGGACCCACTTTGAAAATCACTGCTCTCCAACATGTTACCTCTTCCTCAGGTACATTGACCTTGTATCAAGAAGGGATTCCAAGAGGTCATTCAATCCATGTCTCTGCTTTAGATACGTAAAATATTAATTAGACCTGTTTTATAAATGTGTCATTAGAGAATTGTTGAGAGCAGAAAAGAATGTCCTATGCAGAGTCAGCCAGGTAGTAAGAACCAAGTTACTAACATTTATCATTAGGTTAACATTTAGCAGGTAGGACATTTTTAAAGTAGGCAGTCATCTAATAAACTAATTCCCCATTCTACCCCTTATCCTGTGAGCCAAACCCCAGTGAGAAGTCAGTAGGCTGGTTAGAACCAGTTCCTTCCAGACACCATGATCCAAGCCTATCACCCATGATGGGAGCGTGGGGAGTGAATGAGGCTAGGGGTGGTAGGCAAGAAGGGTCCCTTAGTCCAGGCCTGGACCTCAACTTCTCCAAGGTCTTCATCCATTCCAGAATGTGCTGTTCAAGTTCCTCACACAGTCCCAGTGACAGACTGGGAGGTTGAAGGAAAACATTCATCATTTTATCTTAAACTTGTATATGCCCCCTGTAATACACTATGAACTAGTTTTTTAGTAATGTCTTAACTATTTTCTCTTAAGCTATTTGTACTCTTGCACTTGCAAAAAGTTTAATTGAAAAAAAGACTTAAATGTTTCAATATAAACATTTAAATAAAGTACAATTTTTGTAACCCTATTATATTTTTTCTTCAAAAAAGAGTGAGCTGGGCCTCTCTCTCATTGTTGAAGAGATTCCAATCACGGTACCTGTGGGTGTACAGCAATCACACTTCACAAAGCAGCATTTATCAATGTCTAAAGGAGAGAAGAATTGCAGAAAAATCCTGGGTATGGGGGCAAGCCCACACCTCTCAGGACAGCCCCCGCCTGCCCTGGTGAAGTAGGAGGAGCATGGCCTCGTACATTGCCTGGCTATGAGATCAGGGAAACCTCTGTCTGCAGAGCCTCCAATGTCTCCCCCCATCCTCCCGAAACCTATGCTCCACACTGCACCAGAGTTGCTGCAGTAAAAATCGGATCTGAGCACTGCATTCCCCTTCGGCACCCTCCATGCTGACACTGGTGTAGGACAAAGCGCTCATCCCTGAGCACAGGTTTCTCCTCTAATCATCAGTGATTGAGAGTGACAGCTTTGTTTGCAAGCCATCTCAAGGTTTTCATGAAAATAATTAGTGTGTAAAATCACAATCAAGGGCTTCCCTTGTGGCGCAGTGGTTGGGAGTCCGCCTGCCGATGCAGGAGACACGGGTTCTTTCCCCGGTCCGGGAGGATCCCACGTGCCGTGGAGTGGCTGGGCCCGTGAGCCATGGCCGCTGAGCCTGCGCGTCCGGAGCCTGTGCTCCGCAGTGGGAGAGGCCACAACAGTGAGGGGCCCGCGTACTGCAAAAAAAAAAAAAAATCACAATCAAGAAAAACAGATATTACCATTTAGGGTTTCACTTCTGTTTGGATATAACTGCAACGAAGAAGGGAAAGTTCAAATTTAATCACTATATAAACATAAATACCTTTGCCTCTCCATATCCCTGGTTTCCAAATTTGCGGATTCAACTAGTAGTGGATCAAACATATTTGAAATAAAAATTCTAGAAAGTTCCCAAAAGGAAAACTTGGATTTGCCCCATATTTACATAGCATTGGAATAGTACTAGGTATTATATGCAATTTAGAAATGATTTAAAGTACATGGAGGTTGTGTGTAGGTTATACGCAAATACACACCATTTTCTTTTCTTTTTTTTTAAAAAAACATCTTTATTGGAGTATAATTGCCTTACAATCGTGTGTTAGTTTCTGCTTTATAACAAAGTGAATCAGTTATACATATACATATGTTCCCATATCTCTTCTCTTCTGAGTCTCCCTCCCTCCCACCCTCCCTATCCCACCTCTCTAGGTGGCCAAAAAGCACCGAGCTGATCTCCCTGTGCTATGCGGCTGCTTCCCACTAGCTATCTATTTTACATTTGGTAGTGTATATATGTCCATGCCACTCTCTCACTTTGTGCCAGCTTACCCTTTCCCCTCCTGATATCCTCAAGTCCATTCTCTAACAGCCACTATGAAGAACAGTATGGATGTTCCTTAAAAAACTAAAAATAGAAATACCATAAGACCCAGCAATCCCACTACTGGGCATATACCCTGAGAAAACCATAATTCAAAAATAGTCATGTACCACAGTGTTCATTGCAGCTCTATTTACAATAGCCAGGACATGGAAGCAACCTAAGTATCCATCAACAGATGAATGGATAAAGAAGATGTGGCACATATATACAATGGAATATTACTCAGCCATAAAAATAAATGAAACTGAGTTATTTGTAGTGAGGTGGATGGACCTAGAGTCTGTCATACAGAGTGAAGTAAGTCGAAAGAGAAAAACAAATACCGTATGCTAACACATATATATGGAATATAAAAAACAAACAAACAAAAAATAGTCATGAAGGAACTAGGGACAAGATGGGAATAAAGAAGAAGACCTACTAGAGAATAGACCTGAACACACCATTTTCTATAAAGGACTTGAGCATCCATGGATTTGGGTATGAAAGTGTTGGTCCTAGAACAAATTCCCCATGGATACTGAGTAATGACGATAATTTTTTCTTCATCTTACTTTTTAAATACAGTCCCAGTACTCCTCCCTTTGTGTTCATTGAATTTGAACTTGTACCTTTAAATGTCAGTATTTCTAGGACTGTTAATGCTGAATCCAGAGATGTGAGTGATCCAGAAAACGTAGGAGTAGAGGCACTTACCAGAAGACATTCATGTGGGAAGGTACAGAATTGAGACCTGTCCCCATCCCTTTCATTTCAGCTTGTGTTCTTGATTCCCAGGTCACATGTCTGCACCAGGTTGGATAAGGGAAAGTTATATCAAGCCAGATCCTGGGACAAGGCCCCCACCATTCACAAGTCCAGTGTGTTAAACTCACTGCACAAACCTGGTCAATCTCTTTGTCCATTTTGGGGCCTCAAACTCTTTATCCCTTAGTTTCCTTCCAGCTCTGAAATTCTGAATCAATAAAAAAACATTTGTCTTTCTTCATCCTTACAGATTTCATAGTCAAGAGATAAAGAAAATGAACTTTTAAAAAAATTCTTGCAGATCTAAAATACAACTTAATTTCTTTAATGTCATAGCTGTTCCCTCCCAATCTCTTTTTCTGTCCTTTCTTATTTCTCTTTTCTCCATTCCTGTCCCCTCTGCTTTCCATTTTCTCCCCTTTGCCTTCTGTGGGTGGCTAGCATCTTCCACCCCTCATTGCCCCTCAGGTTGCAAAGTGGACAAAACTACTCGGTCAAATCTCACAAGTTTTCTGGGTGATCTAGGACAAGCTATGTACCTTTCTGGGAATCCCCATCTATAAACTAGGAGGTTTGGACCAAATAATCTTTTTGATTCTTTTGTCTATATAATAATTTTAGAATATTTCTCCCTCCATATGAGGATAGAAGAATTGTTGATGGCACTCTTGTGCTCTTTCCCACCTCCTCCAATGTCACTATCTCTTTTACTTTCCATCTTGCTCTGTAGATGTGAGCTTTCCCAGGAATGCTGAGTGCCCCAACTCTACCTGGGAGGAGAGTACATGAAGGTCTCAGACACTTCTTGGCAAGTTAGCAGAGCAGCTAAATGGTGCCACCAGTGACTGATGAGAAAGTTGCCATTCAGCAACCAGGGGAGTTTAAGGACACCTCAATAGATCTCAGACAACGGACTCAAGAAAAATGAGCAGTATGAATCTGTTAACGACAAACCTTGTCATGGAAAATGGATGAGCCTTGGGATGAGCTTTATAAATGAGGGCATGAAAGGGACAGAGTGGCTTTGATGTTGCATAACTGAGGGACACTTCTGGCCAAGACTAATGAAATCATGGGATTGACAAGCGACAGCTTAAAATAGAACACAGTTCAGATGAAGACATAGTTGTGCAAAGAATACAAATTAAACATAAACTCAGAAGCACTGCATGCTATAGTCTATATTACTGCTTTAATATTGAATGATATTTGGTAACCATGTTCCCTATCCTCAGAGTCTTGGTAAGTTCTTTGCTCAACAACAACTCCATTCATGGTGCAAAGAGTAGGCAGTGGTTGTTCTGATTCAGCCTGTGTATACTATGAAATGCAAAGCCTCAGATCACAACATGAACCCCTCTTTGTCTGGTCTTTGCTTTCTCCTCAGACCTAATCTCTATACAGGGCAAATATTAAGCTGATATGCACTGATTCATACATTCCAGTTGGAAGAAAATTGAAATGTTTCCTACTATTTGCTAAATAGTCATGACCTGAGCTCCCAGAATGTCCCTACCACTTGCCTGGTCTTCCCCTTAGTAGTCCCCAGAATTTTCCAAGATCCATTAACTAGAGTGATTGCCTGACTCTGCTGTGTATCTCCTATTCCTGTGTTATGTCTGCCTTCTGCTCCAGTTGGTTGGAGTTTGTTGCAGACAGAGATGGACTGCCCAAATCCTCTTTCAGTGAAGCACTTACTATTTCTTTGCAAGAAATGTCTCCAGGACTTGCTTTGGCTGCCGAGAACAGGGGCCATGCTCTTCCATATCAAATAAATAAGCAAGATGTGGTTTAAGGGCCTGGACATTTCAGCTCAGTGGGGAGCCTTCTGATACACAACGTTTTCTCTAGACCTCCCTGTGGTATTGGCCAAATTTTTTTTGGACTTGGATCTTGGTGCAACATCTCTCCCTGCCCAGTCTCCCTTCCTCCTTCTTCCTATCACAATGAACACATAATAAACATTTGGCACAACTAATTTTGTTTCAGTATCTGCTTCCAGAGAACCCAGTCAACCACAACATAGGGTTTTATGGGTTTTTGAATATTTTTACTACCAGCCCTGTTAACATAAACTAAGTTGTTTTCGGTTCCTAAGCCACTTTATAGTCTCTCTTGCTTCTAAACCTTAGCATTTGCTATTCCTTCATTTTAATATATGTTCCCTGCTATCATTCCTCACCTGAATTATTCTACTCATTCTTTCAGAACTCATTCTCATAGATGGAAGGTCTCAGTCCTGGGAAGACCCTCAAGACCGTATTAGAGTTCACTTGCTTTGTAACAAACTATTACACACGTAGCAGTGTAAATGAATAACTTGACTGTATGAGTTGTTTATGGGCATCAGTTAGCTGGGTAGTCTGCTCATAATCTCACAGAGCTGAAATCAAGGTGCTGACCATGACTGTAATCTCATCCAAGGCTTAGGGTTCTCTTCTAAGCTCATTCAAGTTCTGTGGTAGAATTCAGCTCCTTATGATTAAGTGATCAATGTCTTCATTAGCTGTTTGCTTTCTTTCAGGCCAGCAGGAAAGTGCCTCTCTAAGGCTTTACCTTCTTTGAAAGAGCTCACGTGATTAGGCCAGACCCACCCAGGATAAACTCTCTTTGGATTAACTCAAAGTAGACTGATTATTAATGTAATCAAAGGAATCATATCCCATTATATTCACAGGTTTTATTCACACTCAAGGGGAGCAGACTATGTCCAGCAGAGCCAGCCACTGTGGTAGAGGAAATATATAAAGCTTTGTACTAATAATGAAATGTTCTCACATGGAGTGATACAAGCACTTTCATTCACAACTCATGGCCAGAACTAGCCACATGACTAACTCAACCACACAGCAGCCAGGAAGTGCCCAGAAGGGGGACAACTGGAAAAGTTTTAACAGTCAGTCACTAAAAACTATCACAGAGGGTAAAGATGTTGTCTTCTATTTCTGGATCCCTAGTAATAACCCAGTGAATGAAACATGCCAGCAAATATGGATGTCAAGACAGAACTTTACCAAGATATCTTTATGGACCTTCTTTCCTTCCCTTCTTCTACCATCTTGAAACTCAGAAAATGACAATTCATTCAACTGTGTTTTCATGACTGTTTTGTATTTATTATTGTCTTGATAAAAGTTTTACTATTGAAATTAAGACAAACAAAATCCATGTTTTAGACATAGAAGGACATAAAAACACTTCAAAGGTTGTTTTTGTTTTGTTTTGTTTTGTTTTGTTTTTTTGCAGTACGCAGGCCTCTCACTGTTGTGGCCTCTCCCATTGCGGAGCACAGGCTCTGGATTCACAGGTTCAGCGGCCATGGCTCACGGGCCCAGCTGCTCCGCGGCATGTGGGATCTTCCCGGACCGGGGCACGAACCCCTGTCCCCTGCATCGGCAGGTGGACTCTCAACCACTGTGCCACCAGGGAAGCCCCAAAGGTATTATTTTTAAGTGAAATATGGATCTTTAATAAGTATATGATCCTTATCAAATTTTTGTCCTTAGAAGTCTTCAAGGGACTGCCTCCTTGCCCATGTGTCAAGGGTAGCTATTCCCTCTACAATCCTGAAAAACAGATGTTAAAATATGCTTAGAAATTAGGTGTGGTGTGAGTTAAATATTCATAGCCAACATTTTCATTATCTTTATAAGAAAATGTCCTTGAAGAAGCAAATTCAGAACATTCCCTACATTGTGGTATTTTTTAATCTTGTTATCAGTATGATACAGATAAACCTCAGAGCAGTGATGCACAAAGGTTCATTCATGGAGCCAGGGCATTGCAATGATGCGTTTGGAAGGAACAATGAGCAGACTGAGGCTCTATCAGCCTTCCCCCAAACCACTGGTTTAAAATAGAACACTGCATTTAGTACAACATTTTGTCTGCATAAAATATGTCTAAAGAATCATCATCAGTGACTTCACTTTGATTCTTCTTGTACAGTTGAAGATTTTAGACATAATTATCAAGTTAATGCATTTTAACATCCTGTACAATGGACAAAGTAGAGTAGCAGATAAGTAGATATGGAAAAGGTGGTCCTTCTGATATTAATACCCAAGAGTCCCAGTCTGTCAACACACAAGTCCAATTCTTGTCCTGTAAAAGGAGTACCAGTCATGGGGATGAGAGCAAGAGTTAGGAGGTCTGTCAAAAAACCTGTCTGCCTAGTGCCCATCCCTTGGTATTGAGGCAACAGAAAGAGATGTTGTTACCTAAAGTTCCAGTCATGGGAGTAAAATATCCTTAAGTATTCAGATTCTAAAAGTTAGAAATCTCAGATCCAGTCTGAGGAGGGCAGGGAGAGATGAGTCAAGCCAGTCAGCACAGAACGTCTGAGTGAATAACACAAACCCAGGCTTTTAGGAGCTACACTCCATGTAGCAAGACCAAACCATGTGCAGACAGGCTAAAGCAACAGATCTGGACAGATGTGGGCAAATAAAACAGACCATAGGGACAAGAATACACCAGTCTGGGGCCAGGGCTCAGTGACTATTCCAGGAAAGAGAAGCTTATCAAAAATTAAGTGGAAAGAAGAGAAAAGAGAAAGAAGAGAAATAGAAATTGTGTAAAAGACACAGGATTAATGCTAAAAGGAATGATAAACAGGTATGCCAGGTATGCCATAGGACCTAGGATTCAGGTGGAAATCACGTCAGTTTCCTGCAAAAGCACATTTTTCTCTGGTTCCCTTTTTGAAGATTCAGGGATTATTTGCCCCTTTTTTGCCTTAAAGCGAAAGATCATTTCCAAATTTTATGCAGGAAGCAATGAACAGGTATAATAATCACCATAGAGTCTGAGGTTAGACCACTGTAGTTACATGGGAACAAGTGAGCATGGTGTCAATAACAAGTTGGAAGAGTGAGGACACCTGAGTAGGGCAGGCCCTCCTTGCATGCTGTTAACAATATTTTTGAGCATCACTTTTGGGTCATGCTCTGTGTGACAAAAATATAGATTCAAGGCAAACAGTAAGCACATGCTCAATGAATACTTTTTTAATGAAAACAAAGCCTATCTTTGCCCTCAAGGAGCTCACAAACCAATAGAACAGAAAATTGAGCATAACTATGTAGCATTACATTGGGGTTCTCTCAGCTTCCTTGGTGCGCGGCAGTAGCCTCTTGACAATTGTCCACAAGATCCATAACTCTGTTGTTACGGATGAGAAGATTTCTGACAGAAGTATAGAAGTTTCTGTGTATTGTCAGTGTGACACTGAGGAAGCTTTAGGGAGGTACCTGAGATTGCACATCGTAAAGAGTGTCACCGCATCCGCAGCCCCAATAAATTTCACAAGGGGAAACCCCCCAGAGCAGTAGCAACCCCCTGATTCAACAAGATGATGTAGGCACTGTTGTCCACTCAGCAAAAATTTGAGCAAATAGTCAAATGGGCTGTACATATCTGGTGGGCTGTTTTACAGAAGCTTATTTTAAGAAAAGGAGATCCCTGAACTTGAGAAGAAAGGCCCTCCTTCCACTCTTCTTCCTTCGAAAAGAAATCCAGTTGTTACTCCAATCCAGTTGTTACTTCCTTTGTCCCCAGCTTTCAAACGACCCAAGGGGCTTTATGGGGACTTGTTAATCATTAACACTGACAGAAGATTTCACAGCTTCATCTGATACTGTCCATTTGATCCCAAATTCAAGTCACCTTCACTTTGCTGATTGTTAATATAGAAGCAAAAAACAACCATTACCAAAGCCCCCCTGAAGTCAAGACTCTATTCTTGGGGCCCCAGACCATATAACGTGAACTGTGGTGCATGCTGGGAGCTCTGAAATAAGATAAAGAAGGAATAAGATGAAATCCAGGATGAGAGAATCTGAGTGGTAGGAAAGTCAATCATTCAAATCATCAGGTCCTAGAGAGGTAAAGCAGCCTCAGGTCCCATCTGAACCAGGGTTTGGTACCTTAGGGGAATTATCAAAGAGTGAGATCTGGGGTGAAGGAGAATTACTTTTCATAATAGTGGCTCTCAACATTAAGATGAGGGTGGAGGACCAGACACCATGCCGTGGTCAGTAAACAGCCAAACTCATAACTCCAAGAGTTGATGCAAGTGGAAAACACAGAAGCTCAGGAGTTAGGAAAACAACAGTGTTGTCTTTAATACCCATAATAGGCTGTTTGCAGTTAAAATCTGGAACAGTAAAAGACCTTTCCCAAAGTTGGTGCTATAGGTAAGTAGAAAAGCAATGTTGCCTATAATCCCTTTGTAGTCTGATTCTTGTCTAAGGAGACCAAATCTAAGGAATATTGGGCCACAGGTTTCCCTTGTATGGTGATGCGCTTGACCTATATTTCTTGCCTCTTCCCCAGGCACTCTGTACCTGACTTAGGCTTTGGCCAAAAGGAACTTACCTGATGAATAAACCATTCTCTTGCTCCCAGGTTCCTTTGCTTATGCTGCCCTTGATTTTTTTGAATGCCTGTACCTGGATTACTCCTGATTATCCTTCAAAATTCAGCCTGAAAGTTTTCTCCTCTATTTATACTTCCCCAGTCCTTCAAAATGTTAGCATATCTCTTCTCTGTTTTCCAGAGCATCTTGGGCTTACTCTGCATACATTTTTATTCCTTTGTTACTGATATATACTTGTCTGTACCACTAAGCTGTGAGCTCCTCAAGTCTGAACTGTGACCTCTATCGTAAAGCCACAGCATTAAGATTAATGCCTGAAACATTAGTAACTGCTGAATAAATATTTCTTGTGTAAATAAATAATAAATAAAAGAATAAATGAAAAATTACAGGGGCTGAGATCTTTGAAACATTATGAAAATTTTTTAACATCTTTATTGGAGTATAATTTCTTTACAATGTTGTGTTAGTTTCTGCTGTATAACAAACTGAAGCAGCTATACATACACATATATCCCCATAGCTCCTCCTTCTTGCATCTCCCTCACACCCTCCCTATCCCACCACTCTAGGTGGTCACAAAGCACCAAACGGATCTACCTGTGCTATGCAGCTGCTTCCACTAGCTATTTTATATTTGTTGGTATATATAAGTCCATGCCACTCTTCCACTTCGTCCCAGCTTACCCTTCCCCCTCCCTGTGTCCTCAAGTCCATTCTCTACATCTGTGTCTTTATTCCTGTCCTGCCCCTAGGTTCTTCAGAACCATTTTTATTTATTTATTTTTTTATATTCCATATATATGTGTTAGAATAAGGTATTTCTTTTACTCTTTCTGACTTACTTCACTCTGTATGACCATCTCTAACTCCATCCACCTCACTACAAATAACACAATTTCACTTGTTTTTATGGCTGAGTAATATTCCATTGTATATATGTGCCACATCTTTACCCATTCATCTGTCGATGGACACTTAGGTTGCTTCCATATTCTGGCTATCATGAATACTGCTGCAGTGAACATTGTGGTACATGACTCCCTTTGAATTATGGTTTTCTCAGAGTATATGCCCATAGTGGGATTGCTGGGTCCTATGGCAGTTCTATTTTTAGTTTTTTAAGGAATCTCCATACTGTTCTCCATAGTAGCTCTGTCGTATGGCAGTTCTATTTTTAGTTTTCTAAGGAATCTCCATATTGTTCTCCATAGTAGCTGTATCAATTTACATTCCCAACTCAGTGCAAGAGGATTCCTTTTTCTCCACACCCTATCCAGCATTTATTGTTTGTAAATTTTTGATGATGATCATTCTGACCAGGGTGAGGTGATACCTCACTGTAGTTTTGCTTTGCATTTCTCTAGTCATTAGTGATGGTGAGCATCCTTTCATGTGCTTGTTGGCAATCTGTATATCTTCTTTGTAGAAATATCTATTGAGGCCTTCTACACATTTTTGGATTGGGCTGTGTGTTTTTTTTTGATATTGAGCTGCATGAGCTGTTTGTAAATTTTGGAGATTAATCCTTTGTCAGTTGTTTCATTTTCTCCCATTCTGAGGATTGTCTCTTTCATCTTGTTTAAGGTTACCTGTCCTGTGCAAAACCTTTTAAGTTTCATTAGGTCCCATTTGTTTATTTTTGGTTTTATTTCTATTTCTCTAGGAAGTGAGTCAAAAAGGATCTGGCTGTGATTTATGTCATAGAGTGTTCTACCTATGTTTTCCTCTAAGAGTTTTATAGTGTCTGACCTTACATTTAGATCTTTAATCCATTTTGAGTTTATTTTTGTGTATGGGGTTAAAGAGTGTTCTAATTTCATTCTTTTACATGTAGTTGTCCAGTTTCCCAGTACCACTTATTGAAGAGGCTGTCTTTTCCCCACTGTATATTCTTGCCTCTTATATCAAAAATAAGGTGACAATATGTTTGTCAGTTTATCTATAGTCTTTCGACCCTGTTCCATTGAACTATATTTCTGTTTTTGTGCCAATACCATGCTGTCATGATTACTGTAGCTTTGTAGTATAATCTGAAGACAGAAAGCCTGATTCCTCCAGCTCTATTTTTCTTTCTAAAGATTGCTTTGGCTATTAGTGGTCTTTTGTGTTTCCATACAAATTGTGAAATTTTTTGTTCTAATTCTGTGAAAAATTCCATTGGTAGTTTGATGGGGATTGCACTGAATCTGTAGTTTGCTCTGTGTAGTATAATCATTTTCACAATGATGATTCTTCCAATCCAAGAACATTGTATATCTTTCCATCTATTTGTATCATCTTTAATTTCTTTCATCTGCCATATAGTTTTCTGCATACAGGTCATTTGCCTCCTTAGGTAGGTTTATTCCTAGGTTTTTTATTCTTTTTGTTGCAGTGGTAAATAGGAGTGTTTCCTTAATTTCTCTTTCAGATTTTTCATCATTAATGTATAGGAATGCAAGACATTTCTGTGCATTAATTTTGTATCCTGCTACTTTACCAAATTAATTGATTAACTCATACTAATTTGTTGATTAGTAGTGTTTTGGTAGCATCTTTAGCGTTCTCTATGTATAGCAACATTTCATCTGCAAAGAGTGACAGTTTTACTTCTTTTCTGATTTGAATTTGTTTTATTTATTTTTCTACTCTTATTGCTGTGGCTAAAACTTCCAAAGCAATGTTGAATAATAGCGGTGAAAGTGGACAACCTTGTCTTGTTCCTGATCTTAGAGGAAACGGTTTCAGTTTTTTGCCATTGAGAACAATGTTGGCTGTGGGTTTTTCATATATAGCCTTTATTATGTAGAGGTAGGTTCCCTCTATAAATATTTTCTGGAGGGTTTTTATCATAAATTGGTGTTAAATTTTGACAAAGATTTTCTGCATCTATTGATATGATCATGTGGGTTTTTTCCTTCAATTTGTTTTTATGGTTTATTACATTGCTTTGCATATATTGAAGAATCCTTGGACTCCTGGGATAAGCCCCACTTGGTCATGGTGTATGACCCTTTTAATATGCTGTTGGATTCTGTTTACTAGTATCTTGAGGATTTTTGCATCTCTCTTCATCAGTGATATTGACCTTAAGTTTCTTTTTTGTGACATCTCTGATGTTGGCATCAGGTTGATAGTGGCCTCATAGAAGGAGTTTGGGAGTGTTCCTCACTCTGCTATATTTCGGAAGAGTTTGAGAAGGATATGTGTTAGCTCTTCTGTAAATGTTTGATAGAATTTGCCTGTGAATCCATCTGGTCCTGGGCTTTTGTTTGAATATTTTTAACCACAGTTTCAATTCCAGTGCTTATGATTGGTCTCTTTATATTTTCTGTTTCTTCCTGGTTCAGTCTCAGAAAGTTGTGCTTTTCTAAGAATTTGTCCATTTCCTCCAGGTTGTCCATTTTCCTGGCATATAGTTGCCTGTAGTTAATTCTCATGATCCTTTGTTTCTCTGCAGTGTCAGTTGTTATTTCTCCCTTTTCATTTCTAATTCTATTGATTTGAGTCTTCTCCCTTTTTTTCTTGTTGAGACTAGCTAATGGTTTATCAATTTTATCTTCTCAATGAACCAGCTTTTAGTTTTATTGATCTTTGCTTTTGTTTCCTTCATTTCTTTTTCATTTATTTCTGATCTTATCTTTATGATTTCTTTCCTTCTGCTAACTTTGAGGGTTTTTTGTTTTCCTTTCTCAACTTGCTTTAAGTGTATGTTTAGGTTGTTTATTTGAGATGTTTCTTGTTTCTTGAAGTAGGATTGTATTGCTATAAACTTCCCTCTTAGAACTGCTTTTTCTGCATCCCATAGGTTTTGGGACATTGTGTTTTCATTGTCATTTGTTTCTATATATTTTTTAATTTCTTAATTGATTTCTTCAGTGATGTCTTGGTAATTTAGTAGTGTATTGTTTAGCCTCCATGGGTTTTTTAATTACTTACAGATTTGTTTCCTGTAATTGATATCTAGTCTCATAGCATTGTGGTTGGAAAAATACTTGATATAATTTCAATTTTCTTAAATTTACCAAGGCTTGTTTTGTGACCCAAGATATGATCTATCCTGGAGAATGTTCCATGAGCACTTGAGAAGAAAGTGTATTCTGTGTTTTAGATGAAATGTCCTATAAATGCCAATTAAGTCCATCTTGTTTTATGTATCATTTAAAGCTTCTGTTTCCTTATTTAATTTCATTTTGGATGATCTGTCCATTGGTCAAAGTAGGTGTTAAAGTCCCTTACTGTGATTGTGTTACTGAATCTCCCCTTTTATGGCTGTTAGCATTTGCCTTATGTATTGAGATGCTCTTATTTTGGGTGCATCAATATTAACAATTGTTATATCTTCCTCTTGGATTGATCCCTTGATCAATATATAGTGTCCTTCTTTGTCTCTTGTAACAATCTTTTTTTTAAAGTGTATTTAGTCTGATATGAGAATTGCTACTTCAGCTTTCTTTTGATATCCATTTGCATGGAATATCTTTTTTCATACCCTCACTTTCAGTCTGTATGTGTCCCTAGGTCTGAAGTGGGTCTCTTGTAGACAGCATATATACAGGTCTTGTTTTTGTATCCATTCAGCCAGACTATGTCCTTTGGTTGGAGCATTTAATTCATTTACATTTAAGGTAATTATTGGTATGTATGTTCCTATTACCATTTTCTTAATTATTTTGGGTTTGTTATTGTATTTGTATTTGTTATTTGTTATTTTTCTCTTGTTTTTCCTGCCTAAAGAAGTTCCTTTAGTATTTGTTATAAAGCTGGTTTGGTGCTGCAGAATTCTCTTAGCTTTTGCTTGTCTGTAAAGGTTTTAATTTATCCATTAAATCTGAATGAGATCCTTGCTGGGTAGAGTAATCTTGGTTGTAGGTTTTTCCCTTTCATCGCTGTAAATATGTCCTGCCACTCCCTTCTGGCTTGCAGAGTTTCTGCTGAAAGAACAGCTGTTAACCTTATGGGGATTCCCTTGAAAGTTATTTGTTGCTTTTCCCTTGCTGTTTTTAATATTTTTTCTTTTTACTTAATTTTCGATTGTTTGGTTAATACGTGTCTTGGCATGTTTCTCCTTGGATTTATCCTTTATGGGACTCTCTGCAGTTCCTGGACTTGATTGACTATTTCCTTTCCCATATTAGAGAAGTTTTCAACTATTATCTCTTCAAATATTTTCAGTCTTTTTTTATTCTCTCCTTCTTCTAGCACCCCCAAATTTCGCATGATTTTTGCATTCAATGTTGTACCAGAGGTCTCTGAGACTGTCCTCAATTATTTTCATCCTTTTTTCTTTACTCTGCTCTGCAGTAGTTATTTCCACTATTTTATCTTTCCAGGTCATTTATTTGTTCTTCTGCCTCAGTTAGTCTATTACTTCCTTCTAGAGAATTTTTAATTTCATTTATTGTGTTGTTCATCATTGTATTTTGCTCTTATATCTTCTAGGTCCTTGTTAATCATATCTTGTACTTGCTCCATTCTATTTCCAAGATTTTGGATCATCTTTACTATCATTACTCTGAATTCTTTTTCAGGTAGACTGCCTATTTCCTCTTCTTTTGTTTGGTCTGGTGGGTTTTTACCTTGCTCCTTCCTCTGTTGTGTATTTCTTTGTCTTCTCATCTTGCTTAACTTACTTTGTTTGGGGTCTCCTTTTTGCAGGCTGCAGGTTTGTAGTTGCCTTTGTTTTTGGTATCTGCCCCCAGTGGGTAAGTTTGGTTCAGTTGGTTGTGTAGGCTTCCTGCTGGAGGGGACTGGTGCCTGTGTTCTGGTGGATGAGCCTAGATCTTGACTTTCTGGTGGGCAAGACTACATCCAGTGGTGTGTTTTGGGGTGTCTGTGAACTTATTATGATTTTAAGCAGCCTGCCTGCTAATGTGTAGGGTTGTGTTCCTGTCTTGCTAGTTGTTTGTCATAGGGTATCCAGCACTGTACCTTGCTGGTCATTGAGTGGAGCTGAGTCTTATCATTGAGATAGAGATCTCTGGAAGAGGTACTGCTGTTTGATATTACATGCGGCCAGGAGGTCTCTGGTTGACCAGTGTCCTAAACTTGGCTCTCCCGCCTCTGAGGCTCAGGCCTGGCACCCAGTCAGAGCACCAAACCTTGTCATCCACATGGCTCAGAAGAAAAGAGAGGGGAAAAAAAGAAAGAAAGAAAAAATAAAATAAAAAAAATAAAATAAAATAAAACAAATAAATTTATTAAAATAAAAAATATATTAATAAAGATAAAAAATTTAAAAGTAATAAAGATTTAAAGAAAGAAAGAAAGAAGAGAGCAACTAAACCAATAAACAAATCCACCAATGATAACAAGGGCTAAAAAGTATACAAAAATTAAAAAACAAAACAGACAAACAAAAAAAAACAGACAGACAGAACTCTAGTTAAATGGTAAAAGCAAAGCTATACAGACAAAATCACACAAAGAAGTATACACCAATACACTCAGAAAAAGAGAAAAAAGAAGAAGTTTCCCTGGTGGTGCAGTGGTTGAGTATCTGCCTGCTAATGCAAGGGACACGGGTTCGAGCCCTGGTCTGGGAGGATCCCACATGCCACGGAGCAAGTTGGCCCGTGAGCCACAACTGCTGAGCCTGCACATCTGGAGCCTGTGCTCCACAACAAGAGAGGCCATGATAGTGAGAGGCCCATGCACCACAATGCAGAGTGGCCCCCACTTGCCACAACTAGAGAAAGCCCTCGCACAGAAACGAAGATGCAACACAGCAAAAATAAATTAATTAATTTATAAACTCCTACCCCCATCTTCTTTAAAAAAAAAAAAAGAGAAAAAGAAAATAATATATATATATAAAAGAAAGAGAGCAACCAAATCAATGAAGAAATCTACCAGTGATAATAAGCTCTAAATACTAAACTAAGATCAACATAAAACCAGAAACAAATTAGAAGCAGAAAGCAAACCCCAAGTCTATAGTTGCTCCCAATGTCCACATCCTTAATTTTGGGATGGTTCATTGTCTATTCAGGTATTCCACAGACTCAGGGTACATCAAGTTGACTGTGGAGATATAATCCCCTGCTCCTGAGGCTGCTGGGAGAAATTTCCCTTTCTCTTCTTTGTTCACACAGCTCCTGGGGTTCAGCTTTGGATTTTGCCCCTCCTCTGCATGTAGGTCTCCTGAGGGCATCTCTTCCCCACCCAGTCAGGACGGGATTAAAGTAGCAGCTGATTAGGGTAGCAGCTGATTAGCTGGCTCACTCATGTCAGACACAATATGAAATTTTGAATCTAGAAAAAAAAATTAAATTCTTCATTTTACAGCTGTGGGACAAGTTTCTGATAGTCTTCAGAAATTTTTTTATAATCCGTGTATTTCAGATGTGAATGCAGTTCATCCAAGTTGTTTTCACTGATGTAAGACCTGTTTCTCAGCAGCAACAACTTGGAAAACTACATTGAGTTGGATGCTATGTTTGCTGAAACCAGGTTCTTTATTTAGACACTTTCTTCTCTGTGAGTTTGTTTACTTTCAACTACTATGCAAGTAATGAATAAACTTTGTGATCTCCAAAATTATATAACAACAGGTCTATTGGTGGTTTGGTTGGACCCTGATAAGAAGAGGAAGGGACTTCCTTTCCTACAGCCATGGATATAGACCTAAGAGATAGATGTATTTCATCATTATTTTTGTGTTGTTATATACTTTGAACTTTCTGAAGTGATGTATAAGCAACATAGAGGAGAAAAAATGGTGTGGATACCATGCTTTATATAACTTCTATAAATCTCTTTCAACCATTTCCTCATCAAAGAGTCCATTACATTTTGGGTCTAGCCAATCTTGCAGACTCCCCAGGAGACATAAGTTTCATCATGGAAAGGGTCAACAATATGTCCCAAGGTTCAGAACCTCAATTTTTACCCAAGGTCCCAGGAACAATTTTTTGTGACTCCCATGACTTCCATTTACTTGTGATTTGGGAATCAGAGAACTAAGTTCAAGCTCTTTCTAGACTTATCCTGTCAGAATATTTTCCTGACAGAGGCAGATCTGAAGTCCAAAATCTTTCTTTAAAATCATTTATTCCTTCTAATGTTAAATTTCAAAACTTGAAAAACTATTTCCTAATTAGCCATGTTATTAGAAGGATAAAATTAAGAAAATAATATAAAAGAGCAGAAAACTCCAAAACAACTTTATTTTTCTTCATCCCTAGCAACCAATCTTCATGTTTTTGTTTGACTAACACTTATAGGATAGTGAGCTTGTATTTAGTGACTGCATGGTACCCTGGGGCAGAAGAGTAGGAAAGAGGTTCTAAAATATATTCATAAAGATAATGATGATGCAGTATGTTTAAGTAGATTTCAGAATTCATAACATGTTTTCATTTTCTTTAACTTTCACAACTGCCCTGTAAGGTTTGGCGAGGTGGATAAGCAAGACTTTTTTCCTGCTTATAAAAGTTATAAAATTAGAAAACCTAGCCTCCAATTCCAGCAGTAGCATTCATTAGCTCTGTGATCTTCATCTGGTGGCTTGTTCTATCCCAGCATATTTCTTTATAGCTAAGATAATGATACCAATCTCACACCTACATCATTTACTCAAATAAGCACTTACTGAATGTCCGTCTATCATGTTCCAGGTGTCTGTATAAGTTTGGGGGTGCAATGATGAAAGGTTACATTCATAAATTTTTTTAAAGAGGAGTAAATTAACTAACCAACATGAAGTGCCTTGCATATGACAGATGCTTGTTAAATATGGTGTTCCCCTACAATTCTATTTTATAGGTAAAGATATTAAGTTCAGAATAGTTATATGATTTGTCCTTGGTTACCAAAAGCAGCTCTTAAGACAACATATCATTCAAGGTTCTGGCAGGAAACCAAATCTTCAACTGGGAATTTGGAAGAGATTTTATAAGGATGTAAGTATTCACAGAATTTTTTGTCAGGTAAGGTCCCAAAAGCAACGTTGAGCCACCCAGAGACTAACATCAGCTGGAGGTCCTTAATAGCCCCTAGTACTAAATGGGAAGGGGAGAGGGGTGTAAAACAGAATGTCCACCTGTAGAGCTGTAGCTATGGAAGAACACTGACACCACCAAAACCCCTGTGAAGTAGGGAGGAAGCAGAAAGAATAAAGCCTTAGTGTTGCTCATCTCCTGCTCTCTGGTCTCATAGTGGCACCTCCCACTGGCCAAACTTAAGGAAAATCATAGGACAAAGAATCCCTTGTGCTGCTGCCTGCAGAGCTCAGCCTTGTGATGCACAGAGAAGTACAGAGAAAGGAAGCATTTGCCATTTTGCCCCACTGATTCAAACCCCCTGACATACAAACTACACCTATCCTCTCTCAAGGACACCCCCCAAATCCCATCAGTCCATGATCTCATGCTCTGTCTTAGGTACTGATGTGGATGAGGATACCTGGGGCCAGACCCTTGTGTGAAGGTCCTCTTGAACTAGAGATCTATAAACTAAAATAGCAAGTTACCTTTTCCCCAAATACCCAACATGCAAAAATGAGACAGTGTCTTAGTCCATTTGGGCTTCTATAACCAAAATATTGGGTTGGCCAAAAAGTTTGTTTGGGTTTTTCCTTAAGATGTTACAGAAAAAATCCTAATGAACTTTTTAACCAATGCAATATTATAAACTGGGTGGCTTACTAACAACATCAATTTATTTCTTACAGTTCTGGAGGCTGTAAAGTCCAAGATCAAGGCACTAGCAGATTTCAGTGTCTGGTAATAGCCCACTTTCTAGATGTCTGTTTTTTTGCTGTAACCTGACATGATGGAATGGACAAAGAATCTCTCCAGGGTCTCTTATATAAAGGTGCTAATGCCATTTATGAGGACTCTGCCCTCATGACCTAATCTCCTCCCAAAAGTTCCACCTCAAAGTAACCCTCACATTGGGGATTAGGTTGCAATGTATAAATTTTGGGTTAAACACAAATATTCAGTCTACAGCAAATAAGAACAAAATAATAGCAATATACAGATTAAAAAAGGGAGGAACAGGAGATTTATAGCAGTTTTTGGTCCATAGCAATTCTGAAATTCAGCTAGGAACATGTCAAGCCCTCTGTTCCAAGGCCAGGGAATTTTCTTTAATTAGAAAATCAGCTTTGTAACCTGAGAGTGATTCCATAGGCCATTGTTCTTTTCAACTCTTGGCTCCACCCTTTTCAATAAATGAAAATGAGAGTGGTTTATCTCACTATAACTTTCAAAGAGCTAGTAAAAGTTGTGTCCTCCTGTACCACCATGCTGAGCTCAGCTGTTCTTAGTTCTCTATGGATAATGCTTCTATCGTGGAATACAACTATAATACCATTAAACAAGAAGAAGAAAAACTACTGCCTGGCCATTTGGGGTTCCTCATACCATTAAAACTATAGGCAAAAGGGAAAGAATACTGAACAGACTGAGGTTACTGATTCTAACTATCAAAGAGATAATAGTTCACAGTAACCCAGGAGTCAGGGAGGAGTATGTCTGGAATACAGGAACTCCTCTGGGGTACTTTTGGTACTCCCGTGTGTTGTGACAAAATGGAATGTGATAAAATGTTGTGATGTTAATGGAAAACTACAACAACCCAATACAGACAGAACAGCAAATAGTACATATCCTCCTGACTGAAGGTTTGAAGAAAGAACACAAGGAGTCATGATCACTTGAGGTGATTACTGAGAGCAAAAGGAATGAGAAATGAGTAATGGAAAAAGTTTTAAATACCAGGTATGATCATGTCACCATTTGCAGATCTGAGGACTGTGCAGTTTCTTCCTTGCTTTGGTATATTTATTAATATTTTATGTATAATAAGTATTTTGCCCTTTTTCTTTTTCCCTATCATTACCCTACTATCTGATACAAAGTGTTTTTATAGTAGTTAACTTTATATCTCATTATTTAACATACTAGAGACTAAAGGGAGAGTGTGATTCAGCTAAAAGAAGAATGAGCACCACAAAAAGCAGAATAAAGTGACATAGACTTTTACATCTTATTTTGGGGCTGGACAACATATTTTTAGTTATAAAAGGGATAGATGTTACTATGTAAAATAGAAATATGATTTTGCTATTACTTAATTTAAAAGTTCAATATTACAAAAAAAAAGAAAAGAAAAGAAAAAGAGGGTTGTATACACTATTTCATAGTTTACATGTAGTCGTGCCAAAAGGCAGAAGGATGATATGACATTTAGAGACATCTTTTCTGAGCTATGTCTAGTCCTCGTACAAGTTTCTCATATGTGTGCTAAGTAGCATACACTAGTTAAGGTTTGTTAAAGCAACTAATTTGATAAACCATACATGTAACACTAGCAGAATAATATATTGTTAAAATAGCAAGTATGACTTTTTGACTTTCTAAATGATTTACGACAGCTTGCTATACATGTATAAACAAATTTGACTGTACATTGTGATCATTTGCTTAATATGCTATGTTTTAATAAAAATGGGGAAATTCCTTAGAAAAAGAAAGAAAAGAAAAAGAGAGTTGTATGGATGCCACACTGACAAGGGGTGGACTCTGGCTACATTTTGCTGCTCCATCAGCTAAGCTAGGAGCTGTATTTCCTTAAATCACCTTCCCGTTGTGGTACTATGTTAGAAGTGGCTAAAAGAGGAGCTTGTATGGGATTTGGGAGGCCTCTGCTTTTTAAATTCTTTGTGACCAGACACAGTGACAAACAAAAGCAGAGAAAGTTGGTGGATTCCATGTTGTCCTCACCCTCTGCTCCTCCAGATCTCGCTCCTCTTCCTGTTTGTTGGCCTAAGTAAGAGTCAACACTAACTGCCAGATATCCAAGGCCATCGTAGATCATCCAACACAAATCAAGCATCCAGATGACTGCTACCTCATGAGGGGCCCCAGATGAGACCAGCAGAAGAACCACCCATATAAGCCCAAACAAAATTGCAGACCCACCAGGTTTGTAAGTAAATAAAATGTTTGGTTTTGTTTTAATGTTTAAACCACTAAGCTTTGGTGGCGGGGGGGGGGGGGGGGGGCAGGGGGGGGGGGGTGTTGCTATATAGCAATAGATAAATAATACATTTGGTATTCATAATGGCAGATGTCATTAAATAGATATTTTAAACAGATAAAAGAAATATTTAAATACAGGTTTGAAATGTGCTTCTGAGCCAGTGACATAAGTAGCTAAATTTATTAATGGACACTATAAAACCTAAAGGATCTTTTTTCCACCAGCTCAGTGAAAATGTTCTTTACATGACCCTGAAAATGTTTATTTCTCTTCTTTCCTTTTCCCTTTCCCAGAGGTTTGAGACTTAACCAAAGCAGAGACTTGCATGCTGCTGAAGAGAAAGTGGGGCTCTCTCCAAAGCATCCATTTCTAGGGCAAATGGCTAGTTTAAATACTTGGCCTGTGCCTCAGTGTGTTCATCTGCAGAGTGAGGGTTCTAGAAGACCTAGAGCATCAGATGGTTCTGAATGAATTTGATTGGGAGGAACACCACAGAACTAGAGATGCAGCAGAATAATGCAGAAACCGTGCTCTGGTCACGTCACTCCTCTGTTCCAAACTCCTCAGGGTCCCTCATTGGGGAAGGGCAGAGGACAAATTCCTTTAATCCTGCCTTCTAATGACTTCTGAAATCTAGAAAAGACACATGGTCAGCCCAAGTTCATCCCAAACACTACATTCTTCCTCAGTACCAGAATACCTGCTGTTTTCTCAGTGTGTTCTGGACTTCCAATTTTTCAGGTCTTAGCGAATGTCTTAGCGAATGTCTTACTTTACTCCTGAAGACTTTTCCCTGAGATTTTTCTCCTGTGGGAAATCTCCTACTGAAGTCTTCATGATACCCCAGTTAAAAGGTTGTGAGTCCCTCCCATTTACTCCCATTATACCTAGTTTGTGCCACCATACTAATACTAATTAAATTCTATCAGGGATTAAAGTACAAGGGAAGCTTCTCCTCTACTTGCCCATTTATTTTTTGAGAGAGGGGTGATATCTTACTCATTTATTTTTTCTTACTCATTTTTGACATTCCTTATTGCAGTTAGTGTTATTGCCTTGCACATATTGTATGTTAAATAAATATTTCTCTATGAAAAGATAAATAAATCAATGGGTTTGAAGAGAGATCTCACATACAAGGAATAGTTGTGTTTGGGAAGAAAAACGTTGTCATAAGCAATTTCAAAACTTGCTTTAAAAGGGTTAAAGTCTAGAACTTAATCCAGTTACAGAAAAATGGATGCAATAGAAAATGATAAAACAAGGGCTTTAATTTTATTTTCAGATTGTCTGGTTACAACTTGACCATTATGGACAAATAAACAATTACTGTCAGGCTTGGTAAATTGTAAATGCTAACTAAACAGCAATTTGAATGGGATTGCACTATGTAAATAGTATTGATTTTTTTGTGTGTTTGTATTAGAGTAAATCACTGTTAGAAAATAGCCTTCCTAGTCGATCATTCTAATTTAAACCTAATTATTTTAAGTATTCCCCAGAGCAATCACATTATATTCTATCCACATATTCCAGGAGAGTATACTGAGCATATGTACATATACACACACACTAGAATCCAGGCAGTTTGCAATTCATCCTCTCTCATTGTATAAACTCTTCTTAGGTCAAACCCCACCCCTTCTTTAAAACCCCACTGTTCATGCCCACTCAAGTTCTCTTGTAGAACACTTCCTGTCACTACCACAAGTTGGACCCAGTATTTGTATTTGCATCATCATTTGATTCCTGTGAACTAATTCCTGGTTCAAGTAAAGGTGAGAAAATTTGATAGTGATGGGTCTGGGAAACTTGTTCTATGTACTGGGGCGGGGGGTTCCAACTTGAGGACAGACGGCATATATATATGTATATATATGTATATACATATATATATGCAGAAGGGACTGCACACATATATATGGATAGATGGATATATATGTATATATGTGTGTGTATGTGTGTGTATATATATATATATATATATATATATACACACACACACACACAAAAGAGTGGGGCAACAAAAAGCAATCCCTATGAACAAAACTAGGAAAATATTTTTGCATATGCATTTGGGGGGTGGTTCAAGAAAAGGAAGGAATGCTCTTTGCAGTTATTCGGCCACCAGCCCCATGGATTTGTGGCAGCCCTGAAGAGAGAGGCTGTTTTCACTTAGCCTTGAGATACAGGGACACAGCATCACTGCTTCAGTGTCTAGGGTAAATGATGTTGGGGAGTGAGGCTTCCACAAGGAGCTCAAAGTGCTCTGATGTTCTGAGGTGGGAGCAAATGCCCCATGGACCCCACAATGCTGACAGCTTCTGGAGAAGCAGCAACCTTGGCAGAGACTTCAGTGTTCTATACCCAGCTGTGGCAGAATAAAGTGCAGCCCTCAGTGCTTTCTCCACAGTGGATACTGACAAAGGAGAACTAGAGCAGATGAATGACCAAAGGAAGAGCTGGCAAACTCATATGACACAAAATATTTTTTAAATTATTTTTATTGAAGTATAGTTGATTTACAAAGTTATGTTAGTTCCAAGTGTATGGCAAAGGGACTCAGTTATATATATATATATATATATTATATATATATGAAATATATATATATTCTTTTTCAGATTCTTTTCCATTATAGGTTATTGCAAGTTATTGAATATAGTCCATTGTGCTATACAGTAAGTAGGTCCTTTTTGTTTATCTAATTTACATATAATCGTGTGTATCTGTTAATCCCAAACTCCTAATGTATCCCTCCCCGTTCCTTCCCCCTTGGTAACCATAGGATTGTTTTCTATGTCTGTGAGTCTATTTCTATTTTGTAAATAAGTTCATTTGTATCTTTTTGTTTTAGATTCCACATATAAGTGATGTCATATGATATTTGTCTTTGTCTGGCTTACTATACTTAGTAAGATGATCTCTAGGCCAATCCATGTTGCTGCAAATGGCATTATTTTTTATGGCTGAGTAGTATTCCATTGTGTATATATACCACATCTTCTTTATCCATCCTTCTGTCAATGGACACTTAGGTTGCCTCTATACTTAGCTATTGTAAATAGTGCTGTTATGAACACTGGGGTGCAGCAATCCTTTCTAATTAGAGTTTTCATCTAATTTTGTCAAAAATTCTTAAGGTCTCCAAGAATGCAGGCATAGGGTTAAACCAGAGAAACTGTCATTACATGGCTTTATTTGGACAGGCCAAATGATAAATCCTGGAGAAATTCTTCACATAAGAAACAGTTGAAAGAACCACTGACCTGGGGAAAAGAATAAGGATTTTATTACTTTACTTATTTTATTATCTTTTATTATCTTAATGCCCATTTGCAGAAGGGGAATTGGAATTTTAAGCAACTCTAGGGAAGTCACTGGTGCAAGTACAATGAAAGGCCAGTCAGTTTGGCTGCAGCATTGACCAACATCAGCATTGACCAACAATCAGAAAAACTGCCTCAGGAAGTAGTGAGCTCACTCCAACTGGA
Organism: Lipotes vexillifer; assembly: GCF_000442215.2. Lineage (NCBI taxonomy): Eukaryota > Metazoa > Chordata > Mammalia > Artiodactyla > Lipotidae > Lipotes > Lipotes vexillifer. The sequence continues at coordinate 167,585 of NW_006770161.1, forward strand.
AGTTTGTAAGCAAGGAGACAAATCCCATGAACAATGTAGAGCTAATTCTTTTTTTTTTTAACATCTTTATTGGAGTATAATTGCTTTATAATGCTGTGTTAGTTTCTGCTTTATAACAAAGTGAATCAGCTGTACATATACATATATCACCACATCTCCTCCCTGTTGTGTCTCCCTCCCACTCTCCCTATCCCACCCCTCCAGGTGGTCACAAAGCACTGAGCTGATCTCCCTGTGCTATGCAGCTTCTTCCCACTAGCTATCTATTTCACATTTGGCAGTGTATATAAGTCTATTCCACTCTTCCACTTCGTCCCAGCTTACCCTCCCCCCTACCCATGTCCTCAAGTCCATTCTTATAGAGCTAATTCTTGAGCCATGTGGAAGAGTAGCTGTCATATGGAAGTAAAAGAGACTCATTCAGTATGATTCGAGAGAGGAGGGAAAGGGCTTGTCAGTTGAAGCTACAAGGAAATAGATTTTAGCTCATTAGCAAGAGCTCATTACCAACAAACAGGCAGACTTACAAGTTGGTGCAATAGCTCTTTATCACCAGGCATGTTCAAGCAGAGCTTAGCTGACTACATAACAAGGTTGCTTTGTTCTGGATAAAATTAGAAAAATACCAGACTATCTTTGTAAAGTATTTTCTTAACAGCTAACCCCTCTCATCAGATGAAGTGATGTGTAGATGATGATGTGATGTAGACATTATTAATAATAACAGAAAAGACTTCATAGCCCTTATCATATGCCTTCCACCATTCTAAGCATTTTAAATGTACTCACACATTCAATTCTCACACAATTCTTTGAAGTAAGCATTTTTTTAATTATTATTTCTACCTTACAGATGAGTAATTGAGGCACACAGAGGTTAAGTAACTTGTTCGAGGTCTCATAGCTAATAACCAGGATCACACCTAGCAAACCCAGCTCTACTATCCACCCTCTTAACTAACATGCTATGTTAGCTAAAGTGGGATTGGAAGACTAAGAGACCCACCCATCAGCCTCAGCAACCCTGAGGTACCTCCAATAATCTAGTTCTCTTTAGAGCACAATTTGGACAATCACTGAACTAAAAAGACTATTAGTGCTCTTCTGACTCTAATTTCTATATGAAGGGATTCACAAATGCAAAGCTCAGAAAACTTGGACTCTGTAGAGCAAAATGAATTTTTTTCCCTCTTTACCTGGACCATGTTCCCCAGAAGGGGCCATCCCTCATCAGAGAGAAGACTCTGAGCCAGCTACAGAGAAAACTACATTGCCTGTGACCTCTGTTTTTTCCAAGTTTCCAGTAGATAGAACATGTCTCATAGAAAAAATTTCTCTTCATCTTGGGGTCACAGGTTAGCAAAAAGGAGAGGGAAGGAAGGAAGGAAGGAAGGAAGGAGGGGAGGAAGGGAGGAAGGGAGGAAGGGAGGGAAGGAAAGAAGGGAGGGAGTGATGGAGGGAGGGAGGGAGGGAGGACACAAAGGAGGAAGGCTCAAGAAAGATACAATGACAGAAAGATACAAAGAACAGGAAGTGAAGCATGATTATGAATGCTAAATGTTAACATCCTCAGAGGGTGGAGAAAAGCAGACTTCACTTATGTAATACCCCTAACTAGAATAGTCTCCTAATTCTACTGTCTCTTGTGTTATTTGCTAGAACTGGGAAGGCACATGAGCCAAGGAACTTAACAAGAATCCACACTTTATTTCAAAGCTACCATATGCTAGGCTTGAAACCAAACTCTCTAGCATATGTGCCCAAGACCAACTGAATGCGAACAACTACACTGAAACATCAAGCACAGAATAGCTTTATGCATTTGTCTTCAGGAATTCCCAGAGCCTTTCTGAGCATTGTAAATCCTGCCAGCTTAATTTGGCCCTCTTTGGGGCACTACTCAATTCATAGACCCTGGGGCTATAAATGCTTTAAACTCTCTAGGAATTCCTCATAAATTAATACAACCCACCAGCTTTACCAACATTAAACAAACACATGAGAGAGAATAGGGTAGGATATGAGAGCTGAAAGGGATGAATTTAAGAGATCATTAAATATAACTATCATTTTTCAGATGAGCCTTAAGGATAAAATGATACTAAGGCAGAAACTTGAATTTCTGGTCTCTATTCTAGCATTTAGGTTTGAGTTTTTTTCCCCTGTCATTATTCCACATGATATATGTCTTTCCAGAGCATTGCATGCCTCCTTTTACTTTAATCCTTCCCTAATCTACAGGCTTACAGAGGATATTCAGTCAATGTTGCTGATCAGCCCTATGTTCCATCTATTTTGAAATAAGACAAAATCTACAAGAGGTCTATTTGGCCAGGGATAAATTTCATCACAGAGGAATACTCAATTCTTGCTCATTTTTTGTATGTTATAAGTTTGCTGAAGGTCTAAGAATGATTTCTCAGGATAATAGGTATTGACTCCAGAATAGCATAAATGGTCTCTGATGCCTACCTCTATTCAGTAAGCAGTTCTAGATAAAGCTGACCCTGTTCTCTCTCCTTCCTAGTTCCATGTGGCCTCTTAATACTCTCATTCTCTCTCTCTCTTCCTCCCTCCCAACCTCCCTCCTTCATGTTCTTATCCTCTGTGCTTTATCTCAGTATCCACAAGCAGACCTGAATATGCTGATACAAGTATTTTGATATAGTGGAGGACAAGACTCAGCTTAGCCCTTGAGCTTAAATTGTCCCTCCAGTCATCTTTCTCCATTATCTTTCTAATGCAGTCAGGGTAACTGTGAAGAAAGTGCTGCTTATACAGATAAATAATGGTATTATTGGATTTTTACCCATAAAAATATAAAAGTAACCATGAATTTTACTGATATAATAATGTCAAATCTTAAATAAATACATAGATAAATAAATGCGTACATACATACATAAATGGATAGCTCTTTCTCACAGTAGAATTCCAATTAATAAGTGTAGGAGGGAAGGTGGAAATCTAGACTCACCAGTAAGCAAGCAGTAAAAAATATTACAGACAAGATCCACGAGTTAGAGGGTGAGAGTTTGACGAGAAATAGGATTTGCATAATCTCAAAATATCTCACCCAAGATGTTTTTCAACAACAAAGGAAAAGATAATAATTTTACAGTGGGAAAACTTGGCAGATGCTAAGTTAACCAAGTGATCAAGGTAATCATCACCCATGATAAGATATATTGACATCATGAACCCCTCGATATGGTTCATGGAAGACACCACAACATTTTTGTGGCATTCTTGGCAAAAATACATAACCATTCCAATGTCAAGAAAACATTGCACAAATTTCACAGTGAGGGACATTCTACAAAATAATTCATCAGTACTCTTTAGAAGTGCCAAGGTCATGAAAAACAATGAAAGAATGAGGAACTGCTACAGATTGGATGGGGCTAAGGAGATATAACAACTAATTTCAATGTGGTCTTGAATTGGATCTTAAAAGGGAAGAATGATATTGGAAAATTTGGTGAATTTTGAAAAAAACTCTGTAATTTAGTTAATAATATTGTACCAGTGTTAACTCTCTGGTTTTGATAATTGCCCTACAGTTACATAAGATGTTAACATTGTTAACATTTGGGGAAGCCTGGTAAGGCATATAAGGAAACTCTTTGGGGTTTTTTTGTTTGTTTTTTTGGTTTTTTTGCAACTTTCCTCTAAGTCTAAAATTAGGTCAAATTAAAATGTTAAAAAAAAAAAAGAGCATGTTACTTTGATTTTCATTCTGCTCTTGTACCCTGCATATGTCTTCCAGAAGTATGACTGTCCCTGGTCATGATACTAACAAAATAGCAACCAATCCCAACATTGATTCCTTGGAGAGTTCATAAGAAAATTGACGGGGAGGTTTGATTCTAATTCTTCAACCCAAACTACTATTTATAGATGCCATGAAGGAAGATGAAACAAGTAATGGGATTTATACTTGCCTCCTTAAGCCTCAGTTTTTTATGACTGTGGTAACAGCAATGTTTACAAAGGGAAGAGAAAGAATTTAATCTTGACAAATCAGTTGTGCTTTGGAGTTAGATGTCCTCTATAACATTTATTTGCTTTTAAAATACATGTAATGTTATTTTATTGTTTATCCCTTAAACCCATAGTTTTTGTTATATCTTGATTTCACTAGCAACAATCTTTACCAACAATAACATTTTCCAGGACTGTAATCCCTATGGTTGGCAATAGTTATTATTTCTAGAAAGATGGACCAACATGTGCAGATGAACTGTTTCTACAATAAGCTACCTTTAGGATCATATTGTAAAATAGAGGTTTTATGCATGCATAATGGGAACTCAACTGTCATTTCTTAGAAAAAAATCTAAGAATGTCCTACAAGGACAGACAAACTTATGATAACTACTGTTCATTGAGTGTCTTCTGGATCCCAGAGACATGCTTGATACTTGACCTACATTATCATAGTTAATCTCATCTTGGACCTTCAAGATAGCTATTATACCCATTTTAAAAAGTGAGAAAATTTCACCAAGGGGGGAAAGTGGGGGTGGGGGTTGGGGGGAGGTGGTGTGATGAATTGGGAGATTGGGACTGACATATATACACCAATATGTATAAAATAGATAACTAATAAGAAACTGCTGTATAAAAAAAATAATAAAATAAAATTCAGAAAATGAGAAAATTGAGATTCAGTTTTCACACAGCTAATAGGTAGTGGGAACCAAGAGCCAAATCCTGATTCCTCTGCCTCCAAACCACACAAGTCTCTTCCTCATAAGAGGAAGTCTAAGACATCAAAAGTCTATAATCTTTAGCAGTAGGGTCAAGATGATTTAGCCAAGTGGATGCCTTAAAAATATACAGTGACTTTTTGTCTGAGAGTATTGATGACGCTGTTTGTGCTGGCTGTGTCAGAATTATCTGAGCACTTGCTGTTCCCTAGCTGATGTCACAGGGAACAGTTCTGCATCCTGTCCAAGGAATCCTGAGAGCATCAAGAAGGGAAACTTAACCAGTGCTCCATTGGCACCTTCCAGAGGAGGTGACATTTAAGCTTAGTCTTGAGAAATGAGTCATACAGTCAGACAAGTGTGGGAACTGGATTCCAAGCAGAGAAAACCACATTCACAAATGTACAAAGGCATAAACTGGGAAGAACTGCACATAGACAAGTGTAGATAAAGTAGAGGGACTTCACATGGTGCCTATGTGCATGTAAGAAACACAGAGAGAGTTCAGTCACTATTGGTATCTTATAAAACTTGCAATCTCGCCAGGGAAACCCAACTTCTACACAAGAAGCTGGTGAATTTTCAAATGAGCAGTAAAAACTCATCTCTTAATACCCTGCAAAATGCCTCTCAAACATCTGACCTTCTCCTCACTCTTTTCTACCTCTACCTGTACAGTACAGCTTAATTTGAAAAGCAAAAAGCTGTCTACTTCTCAACATTTATTAGGTCGAAAACGTAATGGTATATTTTATTTATTTATTTATTTATTTAGTGAAGATAGCATATAAAGCTGTTATTCTTGCCAATCAACTTCCTTGATATAGGAGCCTGATTCAGGTGAATGGATTTGCCAATGTGCTCTGAAAACACTACTAGGGTACCTTACTCATGTGTTATGCCACCTTAAGCAATGACAGAACAAATACCAAGCAGTGGGAAACAGGATTGCTATTTATCATTAGCTTCTGTGTCTTAAGCACTGAACATAGTCAGTGAACATTTATTGAATGCTCACTCTGTGTCAGAGTTTACTGCTTCACAGGGATCTTCTTGTTTAATCTTCACACTCACTCCAAGAGGAAGGTTCTAGATTTATTGTCCTCAGTTTAGAAAAAGAAAGTGAGGCAATAAATGGTTAAGAAAACTGTCCAAGAGCACCAATAAGTAAGTAGCAGAACCAAGAATTTATGTGAACTATATCTGACAACATAGAGCCTCATGTGATCTATCTGAAAGTGGCACAATTTACTGAATGATTATCCTGGGACAGAGGTGTGACCCTGCACTCCCCAGACCTCGCTAGTTATAGGAAAAGTTGAGGATGATTGTTATAAATCTACTATGCTCTAGACCCCATCCAATTTTTATTATGGGTACTCTAACTTCCTCTATGAAGAAATGTGACCAGTCAGAAGCAGCCATGAGTACTTGGAGCTTTCACAAAAAGAGAACTAGGTACTCTAATGGCACATCTTCCCAACATAAAGAGGCCATCTGGCTGGTGGCACAAATCCTCTAGGACTCAGGCATCTCTACATGCTGGGAAAGAAAGCTAGATCTCATGTCTCCCAAGGATATCAGAGGAGGAACACTGTGTTCCTCACAGGAGGAACAAACTGAATGTAGGGCAAAGGAAACATTTCAAGTGAAATGCCTTAATTCTATTTGTCTTCTACTGAATGTCCAACTTTATACTCCTGCACTCCAGTTGTGCTATCTAAGACTTAAAGAGTTTGAATAACTTGCCCAGGATACACATAGTTGATAAGTAGCAGAACAAATGCTCCGAAAAGCCTTCTATTTCCCTGTCTGTTGTTCTAATGTCAGAATTGTGCTACTTTTCATTTGATGCTTGCAACCTTACAAGAAAAATGAGAGGGATGGTCAGAAGTCACCCTGCCGTGAGAAAGTTCTATCATGCTCCAAACCTCATTTTCTCTCCTCTCTTCCCTCTCATAATAGGGGCATAATCTCTCCTTCTAAAGGGTTTGAGGAGATTAAATGAGGTGATATATGTATTAGTATGATAAACAACACAGGGCAAGTTCAGGGCAAAAGAGGCTCAAACTAATGTTTAGATTCTAATAGAGCCTCATTTGTCTTCATCTTGGAAAAAGGACAAGAGTGTTAATAAAACGATAAGGAAGAAGAAGAGGATAGAAGGTAAGGAAAATAACAAGGAAAGAAGGAAGGAGAAAAAGTAAGTGCATTGACCAAGGAACTTTCAACCAGCTGAAGCTCTCCCAAGACCTGTGATTCTCCTTCTTCATATCATTAGACACTCTTCGCCTCTCTGAGGTGAATCAAAAACCAGTTCTCTAGAGAGTTTCAAGCCATCTTTAAAGCCAGTTTAAAGACATCTTTACTAATTGCATGAAATAGTTAAATAAAGCATTGTTGAGATAATGGTTTAACAAAAGTTTGGAAAGTATGGGTTATGCTTTGACAATCTATGGTTTTTAAAAAGGAGAATGGGCCAGAACTAAGGTTACTTGAAGCCAGACTATGTAGTAGCACTGTGAAGCTACCTGCACATGACACTGGTGAAATACTATGATGTTCAGAGTTCTCAGGTACAAAGAGCAGAACCTGACTCTGGTCGATTAAAGTAGAAAATGAACTTATTAAAAAGCTATTGGGGGAGATCAGCTCGGTGCTTTGTGACCACCTAGAGGGGTGGGGTAGGGAGGGTGGGAGGGAGGGAGATGCAACAGGGAACTGATATGGGGATATATGTATATGTATAGCTGATTCACTTTGTTATAAAGCAGAAACTAACACACCATTGTAAAGCAATTGTACTCCAATAAAGATGTTAAACAAACAAACAAACAAATAAATAATTGGGAAGATCACAGACTCTTCAGGAGTCTGGACAATGAAAGTTTGAAAATGGACAAGAACAAAAGATTGTAGCTCTCATCACTGCCATCAGAAGTCTGGTGAGTGAGAATCTTGCTGCCTAAGAAGCCAAGTGGGCTTGACAAGAGATTTAAAGATCAGCAAAAATAGAATATCAAGTTCAGACCATTCTCATCTCCTTCGGCACAGGTTGGAACCAAAAATGGCAGCTCCCACTAGTGTGACGTCTTTCATGTTCTAAAGGACAGATCACAAAGCTCCAGCTGTGGAATCAGAAACCCTAAGTTTCAGCTGCATTGTGGCTACTAACCAGATGGGTGGTGACCTTTGGAATCACATAACTTTCCTCCAGTCCAAGTTCTTCATTTTCCAGGTGGTGATAGTAACCCCCAACTTGTTCCTGCACAGGGCTGCTGTGAGAAGTAAATGGGAAGGGAGATATAAATGGTCCTGAAAACTCTTAAGTCCCTGCAAAATGCTAAGAATCTTCCTCATGATCATTAATTTTTAATTATTACTAGAAGGTGATATAGCACATGTCAAAAGCAGTCCCCAGGGACAGTCACCCCAGGGTCAAACTCTGGCTCCACCTCTTACCACCTTAGTGGCCTTAGAAAAGTCTAGTTGACTTTCTGAGCCTCAGTTTCCTCATTTAGAAAGGGAATAAAATTGACTATTTCACAGGATTAGTGTAAAGATCAAAGGAGATATTACATGTGATGCAGAGTGCCTGGGACTCAAAAAAACTGGTAGATAGTAACATTAGTAATAGTAATAAGAATAGATCAAGCCTCATCTTCCCCTGGTTGCTACTAACCCTCTCATCACCTATAGCAATTAATCATGTATGATTACATAACATCTTTGAATTACTGTTTGGAACTAATAAATAAAGTTTTATTTATATTTTGTTGCTGCTGTTGTCACTAAATTTCCATCTATTAGAGGTCTGTTTGATTGGACTGATTTTCTCCCCAACTAAGAAAGATAAAAAGCCTTCAAGAATCCCTGCCTTTCTTCTGTATCAATCACAGCAAATAAGGGGTTACTGGGGATTTGGAGCACTTGCTAAAACATAAGGCATCTAACCTTGTCAGGAACCCTCGGGCTTTTGCCAGTACTTCTGTTCTTCTCTGCACACAGCCCTCTGTGGAAAAGTACTGCCCAGACTCTGTGAATTATTAATCTCATCATGACATCAAATACCCACTAGATAAAAGGAACCAGTGGCCTCTACAATGAGAATCTCAGAGAAAACCAAGAGTCAGTGATACCCTTTTGACCACAATCAAGATTTTTTCTTCTCCCCTCTGGGGTGGAGGACAACCTCACTTATTCTCAGCTCCTTCATACACATAGGTTGAGGGCCATCAGGTGTTATAAAATACAACTGATTCCTTTTGGGGGCTGATCTGGAGGAAAAGGCTTTAAGTGACCCTCCCTTCAGTTGATGATGCCACACCAACTTTAAATGTCTCAGTTTTGAGTTCATGAGAACTGGAGCATAAGTAGGGACTTGACGTCTTTTCAATTGTCTGTTTTCCCTTCAAGGACCAGTTTCTGGATCTAACCAGATCAAAATCACCAGAGAATAGAAAATTATTGACACATGGAAAATTCCAGTAGTAAAAGGTAATACATCTGTCATATTCCACATAACTTGACAAGGCTTTGAGCCAAGTTCTTAGCACAGCTAACCTTTGAAAGAATGTATCTATTTTTAAGTCAGAGAGAAAATGTCAGGACAGAAAGATCACGGCTCAAGAGATTTGAACTCTGTAGCTTTGAGCTTTCTTCAAAAGCATTTACTGAGCACAGGTACTCTGGAGTATACAGACATGCCCATCAGTGAAAACTATCTACCACTTATGCAACACCAAGTGTATATCAGACTCTACCAGGTGATTTACTCATAGCATCTAATTTACCCTCACGACAACCAAAGGATATAGGGTTTGTGACCCTTTTGCTTTTGAAGAAATTGATGCTTAATAAGACACGCACTGACTAGGGTCAGCTGAAATTTAAGCCTAGATTCATCTGGATCTAGAAATCCTTAATAAACATAATTTAGCAGGAGAGCCTGATGAGTAAACAGCTAGTGCCAGAGAAATACACAATTAGTAAAATAGAATTAAATCTGTAACAGCTAGAGAGGATCAAAAGCTGTAGGGAGGTGGTAGAATGAACAGCTGCCCTGGTTTGTCCAGGACTGAGGGGTTTCACAGGATGCAAACTTTCAGTGCTAAAGCTGGGGCCATCTTGGATAAACTAATACAGTTAATCACCTCAGAGGTAGGGGGCCAGGTACTAAAGGACAATTTGTACCCAGCTGAGGAGTTTGACCTTTGTCCTATAAAGAACAAGATGACTGATACCGGTATGTGACTGTTTTAAAAGAGGAGGGGACAGAGAGAACTCTGGCTGCTGGGTGTATAATGAATTAGAGATGGTGAGGCTTGCAGGGCTTGAATAAAGAGGGAAGACTGGGAGAGAGGCATAAGGAGGAAGGAAGTGAAATAAATGACATATTTCCTTTTTGCTTGAACACTGTAATTCTAAGATTAGATTTCTCAAATGATGAAATCTAATCTAATCAAAACAGAAGTCTATATCATATACTGACTAAATAGACTAGAATATTTTTAGCATATAATTCACTACTTATTGTTATGGGTTGCATTGTGTTCTCCACCATCCCCCCCCCATACAAATATATATTGAAGTCCTAACCCCTAGTACCTCAGTATGTGACCTTATTTGGAAATAGGATCAATTCATTGCACATATAATTAGTTAAGATAAGGTCATATAAGCATAGAGTGGACCCCTAATCCAATATGACTAGGGTCTTTATAATAAGACTGCTATGTGAGGACAGAGAGACACAGGGAAAGTGTCATGTGATGACAAAGTAAACATTGGAATTATGCAGCTGAAAGCCAACGACTGTCAACAAACCACCAAAAGCTAAGAAGAGGCAAGGAAGGATTCCCTTACAGGTCCCAAAGGGAACAAGGCCCTGCTGACACCTTGATTTAGAACTTCTGGCCTCTAGAACTGTGAGACAATACATTTCTGTTCTTTTAAGGCACCCATTTTGTGGTAATTTGGTATGGCTGCCCTAGGAAACTAATACACTAGCCCAAATATGTACAAACTTTGTTTTACCAAAAAGGGATAGAATGGAGATAGGGCAGAATATCAATAATCTGCTAAGAAATGTATAGGAAGCAGGCACCAAGCTGAATGCTTTCTTGGGACTTTTTCAGTGAATCATGTCAACAGTCCTATAAAAATCCAGGCACAGGGGCTTCCCTGGTGGCGCCGTGGTTGAGTCCGCCTGCCATTGCGGGGGACCTGGGTTCATGCCCCGGTCCAGGAAGATCCCACATGCCGCAGAGCAGCTGTGCCCGTGAGCCATGGCCACTGAGCCTGCGCGTCCAGAGCCTGTTGCTCCGCAACGGGAGAGGCCACAACAGTGAGAGGCCCGCGTACCGAAAAAAAAAAAAAAAAAAAAAAAAATCCAGGCACAGGTGGAAAACTGAGACTCAGAAAGAGGTTGCAGCTCATCCACAAGTACATAGCTAGGAAGCGGCAGACCCAGGGTTTGAACTCATCTATCTGACTTCAAATTCCTCCCTTGAATTTCCTAAAAGGAGTGACAGGGAAGCCAAGGCAGTGAGCCAGATGGCTCTGAGAACCTGGCAGAGCTCTAAGCAATTTACAAAACATGAGAAAACACAGTTTTGAGGGTACTGGGATTGGGGTTGGGGGAGGGCAAGCAGAAGTAGGACTTCTTGCCCCACAGCTCTGGAACACTAAAACATGACATCCTTATCATCAGGACTTGCCTTTTATCTTCCCTTTGGGCTCTGGAGCACAGAGGGAGGCAAAGACAAAGCATGTTAAGAGAGAGTTGAGAATAAAGAAGTCTTTTTAGAAGCCCTGGGCCTTACAAGGAAGACACTTTCTTAATTACTTTCTGGATGAACATCTGGTTAGAAATATTTGCAAGCTCCACCTGCCGTGATGTCTCCTGTTTTTAAAGTTGATGTTCAGAGAATGTTAAAATCCTAATATATAGCTTCACTTCCCATGGAAAACAGAACAGTGATTATTTTGGGCCTTGGGAAGTTAGGATCCAGTCACGGAATTCATCATTACCCTTATATAATCTAGGAGAGCAGTGAACAGAGCTGATGAGAAATCTCAAAGGAAAACATGCCGCCTGCAGAATTAGCCTGAGTCATTGCTCAAAGTAAGAAGCTGTGTTTAAATCAGGAATTATTTTTAAATTTCAACCAATGACCCCTTCACCCTGACAATGAGGCTGTCATCTTTGGAAATGAGCCAGTATATTTTTGTCTGTGTGTTAAAGATGTTCTTGTTACAATATTCATAATATAGAAGAAAGGCCCAGGGCCCAAGGCCAGGAAACAGAATTCCAGTCCCCACTGTGCAACTTAGTACATCCTGTTCCTCTCTGTGTCTCAGTTTCCTCATCTATAAAATTTTTGATTCCAACATGTTTCTCTCTCTCCTGATTCCACTTCCCTGTCACTCCCTCCTTCATCTCATCTCCTTTCCTTTTCAACCTGCACTTTACCATTGCCATGATGTAGAGAGAATGTAAGTTGAGGGTTTAGTGACAAGACACAGGAAGGGCCCATATAATGAATTCATTCATTCATTCATTTCACTGACCACCCACTACATGTCTCAGTCAAGTACTAGGCTTGGGACTAAGAGAATAGAACATCATCCCTGGCCACTAGGATCTTACAGTCCTGGTGAGGAGAGAGAGAGAGAAATAAATAGTTAATTATAAATGAGTGATATAGGTAAGAAAACACTAATGCAATGGAAGCAGGTATTACAGGGCTTTAGCCAGTCCATTTGGGGCATGGAAAGCTTCCCAGAGGAAGCAAATCTGGGGAAGAGAGTGAGAAAGATAATACTCTAGAAATAAGGAGCACTGAGAATAAGAAAAAATTCAGGAAGTTCAGTATATCTGCAGTTTTAGGGCATGTGGCTAAAGCAGAGAAAAAATGGTCAAATGACAAAATGACTTATGGGTCTTGTTAAGGAAAATAACTGACTTACCAATCATGGTCTACATAATCACTTTGCTGGTGCTGGCATTTCCAGCAGTGAATCCAGAACTGTCAGATCCCTGAGCATGAAGGACGTCACTTAGAAGAGTGATAAGAACTATTATGTAATGTTCCAAAGGACTAGAACTGAAGAATAGAAACTAAAGAAAAGCAGGAAGTTTAAACAATCAATGCTATTACATTGGAAAAGGATGCCTAGCAGAACAATAAATTCTCCTTCAATGACTAGCCTATCACTCGCTAGAAATGTATCGTAGTTGGACAACATAAGCTTTAAAATCTCTTCCAAACCAGTGAAGCTTATTTTGTGTCCATTTTTCCTCCCAGTGGACATCCACAGAATCATTTATAAAAGAGAACACAGACCAAATTGGTGATATTTCTGAGAGTTTTCACCAACAAGTTTTTAAATAAAGTCTTTCTTCCTCACTTCCCCAGTATGGCCCCAATCTTCAGAAGCTTTCTATTAGACAAATTGTATTTATCAAGCAGTTAATTAACTTTATGTTTCAGTAGTACAAACCCAAAAACAGTATTGTGATTTAACTAGAGATTTCTGAATACTGAAACTAGCTTGAAGTCTAACCAACTGGGGACTCAAGATTGGAAAACTCCAGAGAGTATAATCCCCAAGGTTCCCTTCAGCAATGACAGTATATGACTCTACAGATTAGAGTGAGAAATTGGATCCCCTCAAGATTTTGAAGACATGTTCTGAGAAGAGAAAGGAAAAGTGAGTATGTATGTACCTCAGTGAGGAGGGAAAGCCATTGGTAGGGAAGATGTCAAGAACAGTCTAGAGTAGCAGGGAATCATGGAATACTGTGGATAGAGCATGGGGTGCATGGATTTGCAGATCTGGCTATGGGTTGGCTACTTATTGACCCATTAGAGGCAAGTATTTCACCACTCTGGGTGTCATTTCCTCTTTTGTGTATCGGGCCAATGATTCTTAGCTTGAAAGTGCCATTGCAAAGATTAAACAAAATACTGTATGTAAAACAACTAACTATCCTCAGCACACAGTAGGTTTTGAAAGGACAGTAGTCATCATAAGACAATGATTCTTTAATCCAGAAGTTTAGACACCAAGGAGCAGCTTAATTTGTTTACTGTGCAGAAAGATGAGAAACTTTACTGCTCTAATGACAGCTAGATGCCTTTAGAAGCTGCCTAGGGATACTGTGCAGTTGTCATTCTAATAATAAAAGCAGAAATGAGAGGAGAATTAATGAGGAAACCAGACAAATCCAAAATGCTGGGCCATCATCTGTCTGGATCGCATCAATGCAGGGGAGGGAAGGGATGATGTAAGTGTTTATTTCTAACTCTCCCTCTCTGAGAATGCTGAGTGTTTTCAGTTTGGCTTCTGCATTTAGAGCTCCCAACACACCTTGACTCCAAACTGCATTCCTTTTTAAATCTTTTGCTGCTGTTTTTGTTGGCCTGGATCCCTAAAGCACCTGTGAGCAAGATTATATTCCTGGTACGTGGGTAGGAAGGTAATAAAGATATGCTCCCCAAGAACTAGGAAATATGGTGAAGAGATTGTCTCCCTAAGAGTTAAACCAAAAGGTCAGTATTGTTAAAATGAGATATGCAAAGTCATCTCCCAAAGAAGAGCCAGCAGGATGGGGGATAATCTTAATGAATATATTAAGGTATCTACAGAAAAATTATTTGGTCAGAAGGAAACTGACTAGCATGGAAACAGAGAACCAAAGAAGCAATGGGTGCAGTGTGATCCTCACCCTGTCGGAGGTCTTGCCACTTACCAAATGCATTGGAATCTCATGGACGCCAATCACCTTGAGGACAAACCCCCAAATTCCTTACATGGCTCATGAGATCCTACATCATTTAGCCCCAACACATCTCCCCCATCTCACTTGTCTTCACTCAGTTCACTCTCTCCCTGGCCTTCTTGTTGCTTATGCAACGTATGTTCTCTTGCCAGGGGATTCTTTTTTTCCCAAATTTTGCATGGCTCCCCTGACCCCTCACTTCATTCCTCAAATTTAACTCCACCTATACTTCCTGACCACCTATCTAAAATGCAGCCCACAGACAGCCAGGGTCCCACAACATGTCTGTAGCTTGTGAAATGGCCAGACATTGTCCTGAGACCTATGAAAGCAGTGCAAAAAGAAAAAAAATTCAAGTGCAAAAGCCAACGAATATCATGCCAGGAAGAGCTGGTTTAAAAGTTGAAAGAGAGGTTTGCTCTGCACAACAGAAAGCTTGTGAAATATTCAGTCGCACAGATTGTGAAACTGCAGCAATATTTCCTGAACAGGGAAGAAAGTCATCCAGAAGAAGCTTATTTATTGGAGCAGGGTTTCATAGTTATGAACCTGGCTCCCTAAAGCAAGTGAATGTCTTCTAGAATACTTATTCACTGTGTCATTTAAATATATTTAGTATTTTTTTAAATTGTTTTTCCCCAATCCCTTATTTTCTGAGACTTTAATTTTACCAGATGAGGTCTGTGAAATCATGGGTCTTTAAGAAATGGAAAGTGATAACTCGTTTTCATTCCAATTTGGCAAAAGCATCCCAAATGGAAGTTGGAGATATCAGACGATCCTATGACTTTCAAAACCAATAAATGCCCTTTGTTCTGATTGCATTCTCACTAAGAAATCTTCTGATTATGACTTGGCTGCTCCCATGGCTCTGCTAGGGGAAGAAAGATCTAGTAATTTGGACCTGAACTTTCTGTCTTCCTATGTCAATTGTGTTTCTCACTGTTAATCAATATATATCCCAAATGCCCTACTGAGTAGTCAACATGTGCTTTTGTATTTTTTTGTTTATGTCTGTAATATTGTAGCAAGAAGTTTACTTGAGCACTCTGATGGGGATGAAAAGGATAAGCCTGTGGACCTTTACATCTGGGAAAAATTGAAGGAGAGGGGAAGATAAGGACTTTTTAGTTACCAGCTTCTGAGCGCCTCCTAATTACCATCTAGTTCTATGTGGACCATCTGCGGAAACATAAAGAATGTGGGATGTGTGTGTGTGTGTGTGTGTGTGTGTCTGTGTGTGTGTGTGTGTGTGTGTGTGTGTGTGTGTGTGTGTGTGTATTACTGTTCCAAGATATTATTTGGGAAGCCAGAGGTAGGAGGAATCTATGGTTGGAATTCTGGTGGATCCCATTAGACTTAGAGAAGAAAAAGAGCAGTCCATATTCCAGTATGGTTCCTCTGAGGAACTGAGGTTTGGAGAAGAATGGTTCTGAGAACCAGAATCCTGGGATCCAAAGTCCAGGGCACCCATGGTCAAGCTTGGTACAGGGGGAATAAAGACATCCTCCTCTAAAGGACCCTGAGAGACTGAACAGGAACCTGGACAAGTGAAACAATCCAGTAGGAGAAACTTGAGTCAATTTTAATAATTCAAAGGTCAAAAATGAATGGTGATGTGAATATCTGAGAATATAAAGATCTTTACATTTGTTATAAAGTAATTGGCATCTCACATACCCTTCTCTGCTCTCACTCAGTATGCAGACCAATGAGGATTCTGACTTTGCACACTGGATGTCACATAATGCTACTTTCCCTTGCCATAAAACACAGTGACCTGGGAAAATTATAATGGTGGAATCATTTTTGTTTCTTCAGTATTAGGACCCTGCCCTCCTTTCTTTCAACCCATATTTATTGAGCATGTACTATATGCAAGGATATTTCAGGAATTTTATAGAAATAAAAATAAGAGATTCCTGCTGTGAAGTTGGAAACGAGTAGAACCCTGCAGGTTCCCCCCGACCCCCCGGCCCTAGTCCATGTTCAAAGGCAATTTCCTAACAGAACTATAATGTTATGCACCCCAACCCTCCCAGTTGTGGTGTGCACATGAGTGTGCACACACACACACACACACACACACTTTCCCCTTCCTTTACAGATCAGGCAAGAGTATAAAGATACAGAGATGAGAATTTTGTTGGCTGATAGATAGATGGAAGATGCTGTCTCTAAAACTGACCTTCAGGGAAACAGAAGAAAAAAGATCCAGACTGATATTTGTAAGGAGGATACATTTGCATAATAGCGAAATGGTGTAGACACCTTCCTAATCTTACGGAATGCAATATCCTGGGTGTTTGGCTATCTTGTCTTTCAGCATGTTTTGGTTTGGCAGAGGCCATGGGCTTCAGAACATACTAGTAAGCTTGTTAAAATGCAGATTCCTGGGCCCCAGACCAGACCTCCACTGAATTAGAACAGCTACAGTGCCCAGGAAACTTTCATTTCAGCCAGCCTTTCCAGGGGATTCTCATCCAGGTCATAGTTTGAGAACCACTATTGGAAATTTTGTTTTGGTAGATTGGTCAGAGCTAATAACATACCAGGAACTTTGTTCTGATTCTCTGTTGATGGGTAAGAGTGTTTATTTTACTAAAATAAAATGAATTATTAAAAAAAATAAAAGAATTCAGTCCATGTTTAATTCTATATAGAAGAGTTTTATAAGGGGGGAAAAGCATAAGGGCAAGTTTCAGGAGGAAGAGGTAAGAGAAGATGATGTACAACTTCAGGAATAAAAACAGAATGTCAAGTCCTTGGGACTTCTAGCAACATCCCAGAATAAGGACAGGATCTAAAGTCAACAACCAAACTCAAAGAAATCTAAAATTCTCAAACTTCAGTTGCTTCTCTAATGTTGTGAGTCTCATTATTTCCCCCAGTTTCCTTGTAGGAAGTGAAATTAAAATCCTTAATTCAGAAGAGATCCTGTGGGCTCATCCTTAGCAGCACAAAAATGGGGAGCTGAATACGTTTTTTTAACTGATTCAGAGAACAAACTGGTACATGGCAGTGAACATTTTGAAGAAGATCAAAAAGAAACTGTCTCGGGGCTTCCCTGGTGGCGCAGCGGTTGAGAGTCCGCCTGCCGATGCGGGGGACGCGGGTTTGTGCCCCGGTCCGGGAGGATCCCACGTGCCGCGGAGCGGCTGGGCCCGTGAGCCATGGCCGCTGGGCCTGTGCGTCCGGAGCCTGTGCTCCGCAGCGGGAGGGGCCGCAGCGGTGAGAGGCCCGCGTACCGCAAAAAAAAAAAAAGAAACTGTCTCTTGGACCTGTGATAAGACACCAACATGAGCACAGGAAGCAGCTCTGGCTTGAGAGGAAGCCCTGGGGATGAACAGTGGATAAGTCCAGGGGCTCCTGGATAAATAAAAATAACTCCTACTAAGTCCACTCCTAGGGTCACTATAGAGCCCCAAAGAAATACTAGGAGTGAAATTACTACCCCTGTGTTCTGATGATGTTCTCTGCTACGCTCTGGACCAAGCACTTGGGAATCCTGCCATGAAACCCCTACCTCTGAAGGTTCATGCTTTGTTTTCTCCAACATTTTTAAAGACTTTCATCTGTATTTCTGGACTCAACTTATTGCCATAGCAGAGCCTCGTTGGCTGTTTAATGACAGTCTAATGAGGTCTCTGAGTGTCCAAAAGGAATGATTCTGTCCTGCAGCTTTCCCTTTAAGGAGGGGCCTTTGAATCTAGGTCTGCATTAAGTATGAATCAAGCTTTCTGTCTGTGTCTGGTGCACATATGAGTGAAATCCACCTCCATATCACTTGTTCCTGGAGGGGATTTTCTCTCTGCATTACACCTGCAGAATGCTATCCTCTTATCTCTGGCAAGCTTGGATACATGATTAATATTTTAAGCCTCCCAGGTCCCACTTTCCCTAGTTTCAAAAGTGCCTGAATGTTGGGCTTTTAAAAAATATATTTATCTCCTTATCCAGACTGTTGAGGAGGAATTGCAAGGAGAAGGCACAGCCATGGGGGCCAAAGCAAATCCGGGCAAATCTTTAAATTGCTTCTGCAGTCATCTGGGTTTTCTTTCATTACCATCACAGATGCTACTTCTCTCCCCTGCTGACCTTCATTTTGGAAAGGAAGAGAGAACAGTTTTAAGAAGGCATTAGATCTTTTCCTTCCAAACAGACTTGAAATATATGGTAAGTGTTGTCAGTTCAGAGAGAACTCTGTCTGGCTTCCCCTCCTGACCTGGGCACCACCATCCTCCCCAGCTCAGCTCCCAGGGGGTACCTCTAATTTATCCCTCCTTCTCTCCAGGAAGCACTGCTGAAATTTCCCCCACAAGGCTTCTTGCATTCACCTCACGGATGGCTGCAGGTACCTGGTTATCTCCCAATCCGCAGTCTCCTTACAGCATGGCTCTTTTTGCTCAAGAAGCAGAAAAAAACCTTAGATACAGAGGCAGGAAGGGCTGGCCACACACCCCAGAATCCAGGATATGAGTGTTTATGTTCAGATTCAGCTCGGACCCTTACTCCTAAACTGGGGCACATAGGCTGATCATGTTATGCTTCAATTTATTTACCTGTAAAATTGAAGGTGGAAATAAAGGAAATAAATAATAAAGAGTAAATAAATAATAAATGACGATACAGGCAAGACTCAAATGTTACAAAATTTGTACAATTTGTACAATCTACTACACAGATCCATTGCATCTGCAGTACAGGTGAATGGAGTTTGGGAAACTGGTCTGGAAAGATGCTTGCTAAATTCCCCTCCCTCTCTAAATTTGAAAGGGTTGACCCACATAATAGGTAACTATTTATTGAGGTACCATGTCTTTGTCGGATAGTAGAGATACAAAGGAAAACGAGAGACAGTGTTTGCTTTTTTGGTGTTCATAGTCTAGTGAGTCACACAAAGCTACAAACAGCTACAGGAGAAGCTCTGGCCACTGCCCTCCACTTAGCCAAGTAGCCGGGACAATGGAAGGTGTCCCTTCACTAGGCAAAGTATACTGACTCATTCCCAGAACATGCTGAATGTTTGCAAACAATAGAGTCCTCTCTATTACACAGTTACACTGTGTGCTTCTGCCCCCACCAGCTTTTTTTTTTTTTTTTTTCTTGCGTTATGCGGGCCTCTCACTGTTGTGGCCTCTCCCATTTGTGGAGCACAGGCTCCGGACGCGCCGGCTCAGCGGCCATGGCTCACGGGCCCAGCCGCTCCGCGGCATGTGGGATCTTCCCGAAACGGGGCACGAACCCGCGTCTCCTGCATCGGCAGGCGGACTCTCAAGCACTGCGCCACCAGGGAAGCCCTGCCCCCACCAGCTTTTGATTGAACACCACTTGTCCTGATTGCACCGAATCAAAGATCCCTATGTATTGACAATATATTATGATAAGCTAGAATGAAAACAGGTGCAAAGTAGCAGAGACACCTGCCTTCAAAGAGCAGTGCTGCAGAGCAAGGCAATGACAGGACTTGAAGCTAAGAACACAGCACCAGTTGTGGCTCTCCCTGGTACTGTGACTTCGGGCAATGCACTTGACCATTTGAGCCTGTGTCCCCACTTGTAAGATGGAGATGAGTCTACCTGCCTGTCAACAGTGTTGTGAGAAATAAATGAGGTAATACATGTGAAAATGTTTTTTAGATTGTCAACCTTCTTACAGTGTTATTTTCAGAACCTGGCATAAAGAAGAAGCTAAAGAAAATTCATGGAAGGAATAATGGAAAGACGTGAGGGAGGAAGGGAAGGAGGAAATAGATAAGATACACAGATGGCATTTTTAAAAACTATAAAATAGAGAAACACGTGCCAAGGACTGATAGGTTATAGGAATTCAGAGCAGGAAGAGATGACAGAAGAGTAATAGGATCATGTTTGCATTTTAGTATTAATTTAAAATTATTTTAGTAACATTAAATATGATAGATTTGTGAGGAGCAATACCAGAGATAAGGAGACCAGTTGAAAAACAGCTGGAATAGTCACTAATAATAAACCGAGGCAGTGTCAGCTGGGGTGAACTCAATATATTGAAGCCAGTCTAAGGCAGAAGACCTTTCAAGATGCATCGAGGAAGGTGTTAGAAATAATTTCCAGATTTCTCACGGGGGTAGGTGGCTGGATGAGTGTGTCGTTTAACTGGGACAGGGAATATCTGAGAGAAAGAAGGTTTGGGCAGGAAATGGTGAATTCAGTTATAGACATGTTGAATTGAAGTTGCTATAGGACAGCCAACCTAAGACAGCAGATAGCTGGATATAGAGAGCTGAAGCTTATATTCACAGATGTGGGACTGATGCAAAGAAAATGACTGAGATCATCCCCTGATAACTGTGTAGGGTGAGAATAACAAAAGTGGGCTCAAGAGAGTACCCTGAGAGCTCCATATTTATAAGGTTTAAACATTTGTTGTCAAGGTTAGACAATTCATATGCAATGGTCAATGATAGTTTAAAAGCACCGAATCTGGAGTCAGACTAAATGGTCTCCAACCCCAGCTCCATCACTTACTGACTTGGGTAAGTCAGTTCAACTCTCTGAACTTTTGTTTTCCTGTAAGCAAAATGGGAATATAAGTGGAATCACCTGTTGGGAGGACTAAACAAGATAATGTGGTTAAAGTGTTTATCTCAGTGCCTAATTCATAAATACATACATATATTTAAAATGTTAGATGTTTTAAGGGACTTTGGAGAAAACAATTTTATTTGTTTGTGTTTTTAGACTTTTTTCTAGTTTCTGAATGAGAGTTGTTTTCCAGGCCACCAGTGTAGGCAAAGACCTGAAAGATCTGTCATTTTTTTCTCAATTGGCCATTGAGCAGCCTCCAGCATCCCTGATTCCCTTTCCCGCCCCTTGGCAACTTTAAACCCCACCTCAGGCATCAACACATTTTCTCCTTGCTCTCAGAATGCATGATCTCTGTGCATGCTGGTCTTGAAGGCCCATGGCTGTGCCACTGGGGGCCCCAGGCTGGAGCATCTGCAGCCCACCATGCAGCCCACCGGTTGCCAAAACTCCCATCATCACAGACTCTGGTCCCAGAGAGCCATACTCTTCACCCACCCTGTCCAGGCTACTCTGCCACTTCCTGCTGCTGTTGCTTCATCTCTGCCCCAGATGCTATTTCTTGCAAGCAGTGGGCTTGTTACCATTGCCTCTGTCTCCCAACACCCCTGGGATTTGGGGATTCATTCATTCATTCATTTATTCATTCAAGAAATAATTATTGAGTTCCCACTATGATCCAGGCACTGAGATCCAGACATTGGAGATACTGAGGTAAATAATACCTGTCCTCTTGGAGATTATCACCTGGGAAAAATATAATTATCAATCAAACACATAAATCAAACACAAAGGTAATTTCAAATAGTGAGGAATGTGATAAAGAAAATAAACAGAGAGATATGATAGGAATAGGGTAAGTTTGAGATGGATCTTTGGTAGCGACATTTAATTGAAACCTGGACCCTAAAAATATTGTGAATAAGAATGTGAGTGTATGCATGGAGGGGAGAGCTTAGAGACTAGATTTTCTTATTTGAGAAATTATTAAAGCCAGGCACGTTGCTGAATATCTTCTTAAATTTGCATTTGCAACTTTCTTTCTCCTTCTCGAAGCAAGCCCAACAAAAATGCTCTCCACACGCTTTCCAATGAGCTACAGAGAGGAGGATGCTTTGAATTAGGTGGTAGATTTTTCTGTTCCTGCCACTCTAGGTGCCTCCATATTTTAAGGTGTTTGATGAGTGAGAACATGAGGTTCAAAGATGTTACCACATAGAACATGTACTAGAAGAATTTCTTTCCACCAACTAAAATCCGCAGGAGATCCAACCAGTTGGAAATAACCACCTCTCAAAACTGTGCAGAGTTTGATAGTTTGCAAAGTACTTTTATAGACTTGATTATATTTAAGATCTACAGCCAGCATGTGAAATAGTATTTTTTTCTAATTTACAGATGAGGAAACTGAGGTGTGGGGAAACCATGTGACTCTAAAAATATGTCACTTGTAAGTGATGAAGCTGAGATTTAAAGCTGTCACCTAAGAGTCTTTGGGTATATTTTCTACCACTGTTATTCCAGGGCCTCTGAAATAGTCTCAGGTCAATTTATGACATTGGGTCTGTCCAATTTGGCTTGTATTCAGCCATAACTTACGTTGTCCATGTTTCCTGAGGTTTTGCTGTTGTGAGGGTGAAAATAGACACCACTGTCTTTCTGGCTCATTTAAAGCTCCCATGGACACTTTATTCTTGCCTCCCATACCCAAAAGCTAGCTCCATCTGACTCTTCCCCTGTGGGTCCAAAGAATGCAGCAGCTGGGAGGTGAGGGCACCGCCACCTCTATTGGCACCATCTATCAGACCCTCCCCTCCATGTCCACCTCAGGTCCCAAAGCATCAATGCAAGTTACCCTGGGGTGAATCGGATTCTGCTCCTCCTTACATCACTTCATTTAGGCGTTTCAGCTGCAATCTGGTGTGGTCTTACTCTAAGCGTATCTCTGTTACAGGTGAGGAAGCCAAAATACGGCAAGGTTGAGCCATTTGTTCAAATCCACATGGGTAGTAAGTGGTAGAAGGGGTATTAACCCCTATTCTCCCCTTTCTCCCTAAGAGAAAGCACTCAGCCTCAGAGAACAGATGCAATCACACAAGCTTTGTCTAGCAACAGTGTCTCTGCCATCTAATAAGGTACATCACTCAGAGTTGCCCCTTATCTGTCCTCATGGACTCAGGTCAAAATGCCTGAGATAAAGATGTTGCAGACTAAAAAATCAAGAGAAGCAAGCAAACAGTGCTTGGTCATCAAAATATGATGAATCTATCTTCACACACACACCAATGGGATGTTTGGAGCATTTTACCTGTCTGCCCCACCTGCCCAATAATTTGATAGTGTGTCTAAGGAGCCAGCACCTCTCCAGCTCCTAGCTCAGTGTATGGTACATAGCAGTCACTCAAAACTTTTTTTCGGTGAATGAACAGAACATGGAGTGTCTAGATATTAGTGATTTCTTATTGAAGCTTTTGAACTAATTATTTTAGATCACATATATTTTAATAAAGGAGCAAAGTTACAAAGGCAAGAGACAAGTTTAGCATAGACCTGGGTTTAATTGTGACCTTTTATAAGCTATTTTGTTTTCTGAATGGCAACATACCAAACTGCAGTAAAGGGCTGGTAATGTGATGAGGATTATGAATATATTGATAGCTAAGTCCCTCAGCACAGTGCTCCCTGGGCACAGCGGACAATGGGTAAATGCTCGTTCCCTTCCTTCAACTTCTTTATTGGTAAGTTCAACCCTCAGTGACCGCTTCTTATCTGACCCTTCAAGGTGTGAACAAAGAGAAATGTTCTTAGGAATCAGGATAGCTAATCTTCATTCTGAATCTCTGGAAGTCAAACCATTCAGACCTGCCTCATCTCACATTCCTAATCAAAGAATAGGTATCTTAACATGTATTTGTGAAGAGGAAATTGGACTATACCTTGAAAAGGAGGTATAACAAATCACTTTTATCAACCTCAGCACTATTGACATTTTGGGCTGAACAGTCTTTGTTTTGGGGGCTGACCTGTGTGTTGCAGGATGTTTAGCAGCAACCCTGGCCTTTACCCAATGGATACCAGTAGCACTTCCCCTCCCAGTTGTGCCAACCAAAAATGTCCCTAGACATTGCTACATGTCCCGAGGGGGAGGGGCAGTAGAGAGATGGTGGGTGTTATTATTGGTATTTTTCCAGCATAGAATTAGAATAAGAGGTATGTGACTGTCAGTGTGGAAATAAGTAAAACTCCTGCTTGGACATGCTTTCTCTTCAAGCTGCTCACCCCATTACAGGTGGGGTTTAAGACAGGAATGCTTTATTTATTTTTTTCTCTATTTTTTTAATTGAAGTATAGTTGATTTAAAATGTTGTGCTAATTTCTGCTGGACAAAACTATAATTCAAAAACATACATGCATCTCTATGTTCATAGCAGCAATATTCACAATAGCCAAGACATGGAAACAACTTAAATGTCCATCAACAGATGAATGGTTAAAGAAGATGTGGTACAAATATACAACAGAATGCCTTACTTCTAATATGTGTGTGATAGACTCTTGTTTTCAGTGAACCATAATATGTCTTGGCCCTTCCCCTCTTTGTGTTAAACAAAAGATCTTATATCAATACATCTTTAACCTTACCTTTCACATAAAAGCAAATGTACACTCCATTTAGAATAAAAATTAAAAGCAAAGCACACTCCTAGGTACAAATTGAGTCCTCACCACCTTTGATTCCCTTTCCATCTGAGAACAGGTAAGAATCTTCTCCCTCCTACTCTTACACCCACCCAAAGCTCCAGGCTCATTCCATAGCCTCTGGCAGCTCTTCAATGATGAGAACCTCATTGCCTCCCATATAACTTTGTTTGTCACAGTTCAAAAGCTCAGTCTTGTGAGAGCACCCTCTGGAAAGGCAGCTTTTCAATCCTACCAGCCCCAGAAGACATCCTTACTCTGTAGACCTGTAGATTTCTGATCTCTGACTTCTATTTAATCTCTTTAACAATATCAGGCTTTCCTTTGTCAAAACTAAGAAGTCCTGATCCAGCATTTCCACTTCTGGATATATACCCAAAAGAACTGAAAGAAAGGTCTCCAAAAGACATTTGCACACCCATGTTTATAGCAGCATTATTCACAACAGAACATGGATAAACTCTGAGGACATTATGCTAAGCAAAATAAGCCAGTTAGATATAGATATAGATATAGACATAGACATAGATATAGATGAGAGAGAGAATGATTCTGCTTATATGAGGTGCCTAGAGTAATCAAATTCACAGAGGCAGAAAGTAGAATGGTGGTTGTCAGGATCTGAGGAAAGGGGGAATGGGAATTTAGTATTTAATGGGTACAGAATTTCAGTCTTGCAAGATAAAAAATTTCTAGAGAGTCCCCACTGACTCTGGCCTGCAGAGTCCCACAACAGTGGGACTATACTGGACAGTAGTGAATTCTGCACTTAAAAAATGTTTAAGATGGTAAATTGCATGTTTTGTGTACTTTGTGACAATTAAAAATAAAATTAAAACAAGCAAAAAAACAACTGAGGGACCTATGTCCCCTCCCCATCTCTGCAGCATGGATTCCATTACCTCAATGGTTTCATGTGTCTACGTCTTTTCTTCCTCTTTTCATGATCCTTCCTTGGCCCTTTAGGAGGGTTCATCCTCTCCACGCCCTTCTATCCAGTTCTCACCAGGAAGCAAGACTTACTTACTAGAGAGTTAAGGCAATGAATCTCTCCTCCTCTTCTCCCTCTCTTTTCTGACACCTCATGCTCTCTCTATTTCCATCTTCATTGGGGTCACACTTGCTCTATTTCTTACATCTTGCCTCATGGAATATAATTTTTCCAGGCCCCACATTGGGTAGTTTAGCTAATTTCAGCCACTGGAGTTAAGCTCCATTGTCCAATTCAAGTTTTACCTGCAATAAATCTGACTTCTTTTTAATCAACTATTTTTCCATTGGTTCAGAGCCCATAGAGGAGAGGCTGTGATTAATTAGCGCCCTCAACTTGATCTAAATGTCCATAGACTCCTAGAGAAATATTTTTTGTTTTGTGTCAATCTTGAACTACATGAAATGGACCAAACTTGATCCCCAAATTATATAATATATTCCACTATATAAGGCCCTTACTCAACAATTTTGCAGGTGGTTGCCCATTTTCTTAGCATCATTTGAAGTTATTACCTCACTGAGAACTTTGTAGGCCCCCTTCACAGCTCTGAACTCTGTGTCAGGTGCTGAGTGGAGCTTCTGCCTGTTTGCTGATTGTCTGAGTGTTGTTACAACACAAGAGAGAAATGACTCTAAACACTGACCATTTGGGTCATTCTTGACTTGGACAGATATTATTCTCAGTAGTTTGCAGCATGATAGGGCAAAAAGAATGGGTGACTGAGGATAAAAAATGTCTTATCTTACTGATTTAGATAAAACATACATCTAAATTTGATGAATTTAGGCAACAAATATCTTGCTCTTTTGAGTCTCCATTCCCTTGTCTATAAAATTAGGACCTTTTCATTGATTTCTAAGCTCTCTTCTATTTCAAACACACTCTTAACTCTATGGTTCAATTGTAGATTTAGCCCAGTATTAATATATTAAGGCAGAAATGCTCCACCCTTCACTCCCCACTGACTCTGGCCTGCAGAAGCGTCCAGCAAGCATTTTTTTTTCCCTGCGGGCACTGCAAAATCCAGCAGGCTATTGAACCGTACTATCAAACTCCAGTCAGATGATCCCCCACCGGGTTTTTAAATCCACATGGAATGGTTCTGGCCCAGTGTGAGGGTAGCTGAAATTGACAATCCAAGGGTGGGTGTGGGAGATATCCCAAGGAGCACTCTTGATAATCAAAATGAACAAAGCTGTTACTTTCATCAAGGTATTAAAAATACATCTAAACCATAGGTTGTTTTTGTAGGAACACCATCCAACGCTAATATTATTCATCCCTACATTCCACTGTTCTTCCCACCCTGACTTGGAAGCTTGCCATAGGGGGTAAGAGAGCTGTTAGACTCTGCATTTAAATACTACTCACCCAGCTCAGTCCAAGGTACAGGTCAGCCCATAGGATTAAGTTAAGTACACTGGGAAATATATTATCTTTTGGGTCACTGGGATACAATTCAGTGAACAGCAACAGGATTTCCTGGTTGATATATGATTTCACAAGAGGTTATAGCTTGTCTGCCCTATAAATAATAGTAAAAATCCCCTACATTCATATTCCACTATGGAGTGTGTGAAGGATTTTTTACATCCATTACTGACTAGGACATTCTCAGTGGAGTCAGCCCAGCCCAGGAGAGAGTTAGACACAGGCTCAAGTGCCTGTTTCCCACTTTCCAAGCTGTGTTACCTTGAGTAAGTCACATCATCTCTCAGAGCCTCAATTCTCTTACTATAATTAGGAAATGCCAATAATATCTGCCTTGTAGGGGAATCAAGGAGATCAAATGAGGTGATGTTTGTGCATTGCATATGTTTCTTTTAATTATATCACAGAAAAGAACCTGTTAGATATGCTCCTTAGAAGCAAAATTAATAATCATGAAAATAGGTCCCAATTTACCTTCTAAAGCCTTAAAAACATAAACACAGTAGAGCTAAAATAGTTTTTAAATGGTCTTCTCTATTTTTCTTTTGATTGCCATTCATTCATTGGGTACATTAGCACAATAGTTGTAAAACTCAATCTTTGCCTTCCAGGCACTTGTAAAATTAAGACATATACAGATATAGCTACTGCTATGACTTTAGGTAGAGAACAGAAATGGAGAAGTGAGGTCAGTCTAGCAAAGGCTAGAAGTCAATGACTGCAAGTGATATGATACCATTAATGGATTCCCAAGGAAAGAGATTACACTGGACCATGGTATTGATATAAAAGCATTATCAACTGTCTTCTTTTTAAACAAGAAAAATATTCTTATTTTTAAATAAGAAACATAATTTAAAAATCCATCTTCTATGTGACTAGACATCACAGCATGTGAGTAATTAGGCTTTTTTTTAACCTACAAATGTAAAGTCAATGTGTCAGAAGTAAGATGTCAAATTTAAATTACATATGAAATTTGGAAGAACTTTAATAAAAAGTACCAAAAAAATGAGGAACGTGCTGGTCCTGCTTTTCCCTGTGCTGGTCAGACTTTACTTCAACTTAGTACAACATTTAGTTAAGCATATGCTACATGTCAAATCCTTGGAGTAATGTACACAGATTTTAAGAGAGATCCAGCACACAATATCCTGGAATAGGAAAAAGATTATGAATGGGTTTGAAAAATATGACATATGGGAAATTGTTAAAAGGATGGGGTCATCTGGACTCAATTCACAGAATTAGGTACATATAATTGTATGCAACTCTGGTTGAGGCAGAGCCCTCCTCCTGAAAAGGAGAGAAAATTTCCAGCAAATATATTGTAGCTTTTGGAAGAGAAGTCTTTGAGACCAGGACAACAAAGTGATTTGGGCACAGCTAGTTTTGCCATTATCTAGAACATCAACTGTGCTGTATCTTTCACAAAAGAACCCCAAGGAACCTTGTCTTTGGAATGGGAAGATTAAAAACTTTTGCCTAATATCTCCACCACTTTCCAAGGAGTGAGTTTTCTTCTAAACTAGAATGAGAAGAGAGAATACAAAGGACAAATGTGGACAAAACACATACTCAAGCCTCTCCATGTGGTCTGGGCTTCCTCACAGCATGGCAGCTCAGTCCATAGGCAAGAGTCCCAAGAGGCAGCCAGGTGGAACTACATAGCCTTTTATGATCTAATATTGGAAGACATGGGGGGTCACTGCTTCCACGTTGTATTCATTGGAATGGAGTCACTAGGGCCAGCCCATATCCAAGGAGAAAAGAATCAGAATCCACCCCTCAATGAGAAAAATGTCAAAGAATTTGCACGCTGTTGGGAAGAAAAACACCACAGTACAGCCTCTAACTGCAAGTGTTTAAATTCCTCACATATGAAAATTACCTTCATCCTCTCCTCGGACATCTCCCACTCCAAGCAGTTTCATTTATCATTGCATTAGGCTGAAGCTCCAGGCCTGGAATCTAATCACCAAATTTCTATGTAATGGAAATTATACCTTCTCCAACAACATAACATGACTATACTAAGGATCACATTAAAAATATGTGTACAAACACACATGTACACACACACTATTCATACATACACATAAAATCATATTTTTCAAAATAAAAACTTAATTATACAGAAACCACCTCCATTCATGCAATTTTTATGACTTCCTCCAGGTAATTAATTTTATGTAAATTTATAATCCTTGT
This sequence comes from Lipotes vexillifer, assembly GCF_000442215.2. NCBI lineage: Eukaryota > Metazoa > Chordata > Mammalia > Artiodactyla > Lipotidae > Lipotes > Lipotes vexillifer. The sequence continues at coordinate 196,982 of NW_006770161.1, forward strand.
CCTCCTGCTTGCACCCCTCCCCACACACACAGAACCCCTAATACTCTTGGGAATATTGGGCAAACACTCTCACTAAGATATTATATTAAGAAGTCAAATTACCATTAAACATTGTATGACTCATGCATCAAACAGGATATTGTTTTAGACACTGAGATTTTCTAGGCAACTTCCAAATGCTAATATGTTTAACCTCAACCATTGATTCCTTGTTCTGAGATGGCACTTAAGACACTGAGATATACCTCCTTCTGAATTCACCCTTCCAGCACTCATGGAATTTTACTGTATTTTGCTGAGTTTAGGCAGTAGCCATAAAAATGTCTCCTATGAGACAAAGACAGATTATTATTTCTCCAGTATCTATTCTGCTCTTCTCCTGAATAATAAACATTTTAGCTGGGCACATGGTCATCTAGATAGAGAGCTAATTTCCCAATTTCCCTTGAAGGTAGCTATAGCCACGTGACTATATTCTGGTCAACATTGTGTGGGTTCAAATACTGAGTTGTAACTTCTGGGTCAGGCCCTTAACATACAATCAGCATAGTCTTCCTTTCTCTTTTCTATTTCTGTTGACTGGAATAGACATGTGATAGCAGAGCTACAGCAGCCATCTTAGACCACAAGGTGAAAGCTACATGTTGAGGTTGGCAGAGTAATAAAAAAGTCCACATCAGCTTAACCTGATATGGCTGACTGCTTATACTCAGACAGGTACCTAAGAGAGAAAGAGCTTTTATCTTGCTTGACAACATTATAGCAGGAAAAGAGAATGTTAACTGGTAGACCCACTCAGACTACAATCATCTTCCAGATATGACCAGGATTGGCCCTACCCCATTCTTTACATTATGATGCCTTATCTTCCTGCCCTCCAGGAAGTCATAGGCCACCCAGTGACTGTTGCCTGCCTGATCTACACTCTATCTGACCCACATTTGCCACTAAAACTCTCTCATAATCCCCAGAGGGAAGGAGCTTAGAAACTCTGTTGATCAACACTTTGCTTGTAGTCTTTTCATGTGTCTAACAGGTCCTCCAAAGTACTGTTGAAAGACATAAGAGTGAAAATACAACTAGAAAGTTGCAGGCAATGAGCAATCAGAATGGACACCACTCACAAGCAATCACTTAGGCCACTGTCCTGGGCAGTAGCATGGCCATCAAATAATGCCTGCTGATTTCTACAAGATGATCTCTCCTGCCTCCAGGCCTGCTCAGTTCTTCAGCATCCATACCTCTGCATGGTACAACACTGTTGTAGAGACTTGTTACAAACAACAACAACAAAAAAGACATTTCAATTAGAAGATAGATATCATCCATGATTAAAAATTAAAAGGCGTGTGACCTTAAAATGGGCTACAAGACAGAATATCTCTCTGGGTTTTCATTTATAGCTATGGAGTCCCCAGACAAGTATTAACATTCGCATAAACTCAGACTTACTCCAGCCCACAAACTATAGCCCTTGCCCTCTTGGTTTTAAATTGTTACTGACATATCAAGAAACAGCACACTGTGACCACAAGCAATCCTACAATTAGCAAAATATTTCAACATTCAAGTGGGAGTACAGTGTTTGCACAAATGAGACACATTGATATTCGAAGCAGCAACTGTCACAGCCAAACAAGAGACCAGCATCAAAAGGAATGGGTATTTCAGTCTCAATGACATGATAGCTGTTCTGAGTACCTCAATTTAATCCAACTAAATATTCACCAAGTGCTTCTCTGTACCAGGCGCTGACTCCACCAGGTGTTGGGGAAACAAAGGTGATGAAGACAGGGTCCCAACTCTCAAATGAACAAATTGATAAACAAAAAGCCTGTAATTTTCTGTAGGTATCATAATAGGTAATGTCTAGAAAATGTTATGGGAACACAGATGAGGCAGCAATCACCTCTGCCTGGCATCAGGCTGCCTAGAAATATTCAGAAAGGTCACACTTCAGTCAGGCTATAAGGAGTGAATTGGTACTCAGAAAGACAAAGAAAGAAGAACATATCTGGTAGTGGGAATGAAAGAGGCAAATGCTGTGCAGACAGGAAAAGGTACAATGTGATGGGGAGGGCACCAGCAGAGTAGGTGATGAAGTTGAGAGATGTAGTTCTCAAATATTGGTGCAATTAGAATCCCAGGAAACTTATAGGAACCACCATGCCAGCACCAATCAAGATTATTAAATCAGAATTTCCATCCCTAGGCATCAGGATTTTGTAAAAGCTCCCCAGGGGATGCAAGCATGCAGTCAAAGTTAAAAAAAAACATTGCCCTGGTTCTGACCAAGAAGGTCAGAATGTGGTCCTGAAGAACTACCCTGCCCTCCAGGCTATGGGAATCCTAAGTACTCCTGTCTACAGCATCTTCAGATTTTAGATGACCCATATAAGCTTGTGCACTCTCATATCACTAGGTGAGGGGCAGCTGATGGGTGGCCAAAGAATTCATTTCCTGGAGGAAATCCAAGTATCTCAGTTCTAGACAGAGTCAAGTTCCCCTAGGAGGGATGAATGCTCCATCCCAGTCCTGTGAAACTGTCCTACTTCTATCAAAGTAGAGTCTACATCCCTTAGATTGACCTAAAACACACATATCTTTCCTGTATCTTAGTCAATTACTTACCTTCTCCTAAAAAGATGGAGAATTCTTTGTGGAACCATTAAAATAAATAGCTAGCTCTTTGATGGTGTTTACTCTGTGCTGGAAGGAGCTGAAGGAAAAAGTAACTCTAATTCTCATAACCTCAGGAGGTAGATACTAGAGTTAATTCCATATTCTAGATAAGGCATTTGAAATAAAGACAGGTCTGGAACTAGAGTGCTTCATTCACCTCACCTTAGTCCCAGCCCTACCGAGGAAAGGACTGAGAGCAGGAAGGAGGAGGAAGCAAGAGTCAAGCCAGGGAACTGAACTCAGAACTTCCACTCATAACAACCCACCATTAGTCTTTCTTATGGACCCTCATCCTAGAGTTGCAGAGAGGAACTGTGAGCACCTGGGAGTTCAGGGTCCCAAGACCACCCTCAGGTTCAATAATTCACTGGAAGGATTTACAGAACCCAACAAAGCTGTTGTACACAGGTTATGGTTTATTACAACAGAAGGACAGAGATTAAAATCAGGAACAGAAAGAAGCACATAGAGCCGGGTCCAGGAGAGTTCCAGACACAAACCTCCAGCTGTCCTCTCCTAGTGGAGTTGTGGCCAGAGCTACTTCTCCTAGCAACAATATGAGGCAACACACGTGGAGTATTACCAACCAGGGAAGCTTCCCCGAGCCTTAGTGTCTAAGAATTTTACTGGGAGTTTGTCACATAGACATAGCTGGCTGCCCACATGGCTGAACTTAGTCTTCAGCCTCTCCAAAATGTCAAGCTGAAACTGCCTGGCCCAAGACCCCCATGATAAATCACTCTGTTATCATAGACCATGTGGTGTGGCCCAAGACCTCAGGTAAACAGAGAGGGTATTCCAAGGGCTTAGATGTTACATCCCAGGAGCAATCAAGGGTCAAACTTTTCTATGGGCAAGGTAAATCCTTTACTGCCCAGAACCAGTCCCATCTTGGAGTTCCATAAAGAGGATTTACATCCAACTGCTATCACTTCTTGGCTGAGTGGCCTGTGGAAGATTCCTCAAGCTCTCTGAGCCTTTTATGTTTCACTTGTATAGTGACTATAACATCTCAGGTGACTGTTGAAAGGCTAATATGAGGTTAAGTATAACCAGGATGTTAGAAACTATAAAAGTAATGAAAATTAATTATATCCTGCCTTAACCTAAAGTGAACCAGAGATTATTCTTGGGAGAAAGTCCTAGAAGTTGCAATACTTGGGACATGGGCCTCAACTAAGAGAAATTCCATTTCTACAGGAACACAATCATCATTTCATTCAACAGGCATTTCTGGGGTATCTATGGGCCAAGTCCTAGAGATGCAAGGATGAAGAGGCTACATTTCTAAGCAAGCTGCTGTGATTTGGAAAGTAATGAATGGAAGGGAGTTAGTTAGCATGCAGATTAGCTCAGGTCCAAGGAGATAAGAAGCAACACGCCTCCCTGAACTTCTCAAACTCCCACAGTCAGCTCTTCTCACCAGCACACCATACTGTTGGGCCCAGTGTGCTGGAACAATCTATGAGATATTAATACTTTTTTTCTCCTTAACTGTAGCTTTTTTAAAAATACCCTAAATAATATACTAGCAGCACATACACGCCCTCTTTTCTGATACACTAAGGACTCAGCTGTCAGTATACTGCAACACTTGGCATCAGGCAACTCGGAGGAGGTGTTTTAAATACCTTATGCTCCCTTGCAGATGTTTTGAAAGCTGCTGGATTCTAAAATTTTAAAGAAGCATATTTTTCTTTGATGTTTTATATTTTATTGAACTTAAAAATTTCTAGTCCTCAAGACTTAAAGCCTATAGATTTCAGCGGTATTAACTCACAGATACAACCAATTTTTATCAAGCACCTACTATGTGTCATCAGTGTTGTAGGCACATAGGAAAGAAATCAATGAGAAAACAAGGCTTTTTGTTTTTTTTTAATATCTCTGCCGCTGTGGAACTTACATCCTTGTAGACTCTGACAGAATATCAGCTTTGGAAAGTTATGAACTGAGCACAAATCACTTATTTGCTGAGGGACCCTAGACACCTGACCAAACCCACCTGAGTCTGTTTCATCATCTTGAAATGGAACTAATCAATACCAACTTTCTAGGGTTGATGTGAAAATAAATTAAACAACCTTGGCAAAGCACCTAGGACAATTTTGTCTCATAGAAGCTACGTATATATGTTAGGTCTCCTTTCCTTTCTACCTTTTTTTTTCCCAGGACCCCATACAATCTCAGTTATAAAACCAAGGGAAGAGAAGGCACTATTAGGTAATAGATTAACTAGAAGCACTAAATGATCATCACTGGAAAAACTCAGAAATAAAATCCAAGTCTGGTATTTTAATCAGATTGCCTGCTACTTCACCCTTCCCTGTACAAATTTAAAGAAGACAGTATGAGGTAGAGGGAAATACTCCAGGCCAGGTTAAGAGAACTGGTTTTAATTCTAGCTTCTCCAACAATAGTTGTGTGTCTTTGGACAACTCACTTTCCCTCTCTGAGTCTCCATTCCCTGAGTTGCAAAATGAGGTGCTGCACTAGATCAGTGCTCTCTATCCAAGCTACACTTCAGAATCCCCTGTGGAGCTTTTACAACATCCAGATGCCCAGAAAATTAAGCCAGAATACCTGAAGGGATTTTTTTTTAACTTCCCTGTTATGAAGCCAGGACTGAGAACTTCTGGGCTCCTCTTTCAGCTCTGACACCCGAGACAGAGCTTTCAAACTCAAATACCTGCAGAGACCAAACAGGTAATGTAAGTGCATGAAACCAGGCAGGCACACCTGCCACATATAAGAATAGTGGGGCTGCGTTGACAGGTAGACACACTGTGGTAAGGGCAGCAGGTGATCCCTGCCAGACCACTGTTTCCCTGTGGGTGCTGGAGGTGGTGATCAGGCTAGAGGTCCAGGGCTGCCAATTATTCCATTATGCAAGAGAAGCTGGCTATCTTGTGTATGTGTGTGTGTGTGTGTGTGTACACATGCAAGCACACATGCAAAATCTCGAAAATTTAAAATGGTGACTCAGCTTGGACTGTTTTCAATTCCTTCTTAATGTTGTTTAAGAAAAAACAAACCAAACAAACAAAATCAAAAAGTCATTGTGTATCCTGATAGTGCTAAGGTCTACCAATTGCTGACTCATCCTCTAAGACTTTGGACAGACTCAATTCTTGGAATATGGAGGCCATGATGAAAATTTGGGGCTTAGAGATTCCTTTTCTTCCTTTCTTTATATTCTCTCATACCATTTTTTTTCATTATTTCTCTGCCTCCAGAAGCCATATTTGACATTTTTCTCCCTAATCACACTTCCCATTAAATTTCAATACTTATGTACTTCAATACTTATGATCTGCTTATGTACTCCATGTGCTTATATATAAAAAGAGTATGATTTCTTCACCACTGCTTCCAAGAATCAATTTTTGCAAGGTGCCCCCATTGAGAATGCATGTTTTTTATAAGTGAATTGAGACATCTTGACCTGTCTGCAGGTAACTAAAGTCTGGGTTTGGTCTTGTGTTCTCTATTGTGTCCACCCTCCCCCCACATATTGCACCCCTTACCCTTCTAAGAGAGAGACTGACTGAAACAGGAGAGCTGAGATCTGGGTTTGCAAGCACAGAGGATCAGTTAGGTGTTCAGCCTTCAGTAAGCTTCTTACCTTCTGCAAGACACTTCTCACACCCACAATGATGTCACAGAATTGTTTTAAGTGTGAAGTGAAACCAAGGCTGGGGCGGAGACTGGGGGTTGCTGAACTCTGTGCTCTGCCATCCAGACCCTCCTGTGTACACATTGTTGCTGGGAGTGGACAGCCTTCAGCTGTCTGCCCCTTGGGGGATGGCTTCAGGTTGCCCACCTCCAGTGATCAATGAGGGGAGTATAAAGGCCTGATCATCTCAGCCCAACAGTGAACAACCCTGAAGTGCCACTCTAGCTAGATCCAGGGTGTCGCTTGGGTCAGGCCAAAGTTGTTCCTGGGTCATCATCTCAACTCATCTCCCTCTGCCTACTCCTGCTTTATTCTGCCTCTTCTACAAATCTGGGGTCCAAGGATGCACCTGTACAAATATCCTACACACAAGACTCCATTTCAGAATCTGCTTACCAGGGAAATTAAACTGCCACAAGTGGTAATATAAAGGCAATGCAATAATACTACTGTTGACATTGTTCATGAATATAACTTCTAAAGCTTCAGGTATTTGCACACAAAGCTGTCAACTGAATTTGCAGCTGGAATTTTGCACAGTCCAATCTGGACATGCTTAACACCAGGTTTCCTGGCATCAGAGATGCTGTGAAACATGAAAGTGACCACAGCAAAAAGCTCACAATTCTGAGCCAACCAGAGACTTGAACTCAGTAGAGTACAGGGTCCTGTTTAGTGTACTTTCTTCTTCTTTTTTTTTTTTTGGTGATCTATCCAGCCCTTTTTATTCCTGTTCCGGGAGACCTGCATAACTTCCATCTAAGTGATGTGTCTCTCCCTTGACAGGCAAGTAAATAAATTCATCTTCATTTTGGATCACTGTTTGATATCTTTGTTCTTGCTATTGAACATCACAAATCACTGGGGGAGGGAGGGCTCACTGGCTTCACATCCCATTACCTCATGCCAGGAGGCCAGCATCCTGAGGAAGATGCTGAGATGGACAATCACACAAAGGGCAGTGCATGCTGAGATGGGGGTGCTGAGTCATCAGACTGAAGTCACTCTTGGTCCAGAACTGAGGGGAAATTCCCAGTCCAGGGAGAGGACTAGGCCCACAGTTCTGAATTTGGGATGATTTTATGTCTCCATCCCAGAATCCAGCAGTTCTCAGCTAAGGGGGCCCTGGGTCCTGTGCAAGAGACTGTCCCTCTGCCCTGGCCAGCCCCACATTGGAACTGGAGCCTCCTATCCAGGGCTGGTGAGGAGGAAATCCACCCCATTCTCAGAGGAACCCCGTTAGAGTGAGGCACTGAACATGAGTCACTTTCCTTTAATATTTAGTGTTCCACAATGCCAAACTCACTACCTTTTGACTGAAGTTTCTCAGACTTGAATTTTTCATTTTTAAGACACCCAGTATGTCGACATTCATTATTTTATTCCAACTGTGCCTATCAAGGGCTTTTTAAAAAGCCAGCATGAAGGACCAAATAATAGGTTTAACTTTGCAAAGCGTTATGTAAGTGGCCCATTGACACATCTCCTAAGCCTGGCAAAGCTGGTGGCCAAGCTCCAGCACAGCCTGAAAATGAATGTCCCTGTACTCTGGTTCCAGGGCTGCAAGACACAATTTCCCCCCCCTTGGCAGTCAAATGACTCCCTAAGCCTACCCCCTTTCTTTCTACACCAATTCCCTCATCTGGAGGATAAGGAAGGAAAGGTAACATTTCAACCTTTGGCTTTCTCCAGGTGTGATTATGGATAGGACTCTTGTCCTAGATTTACTAACACGGACAGCCCATTTGTCACTTACTCATTATACGTAAGTTCTTACGGCATGCAGTAACTGAAAGTGAGAATGAACTTTGTGATCACACAGATCTCTCATTTTCACTTTTGCTGGGTGTCCTTAACAAATTTCTTGACTTCTCAAGATGTTCATTTTTCCTCTATATGTTGAAATATTAAGAAAAACTGCTTTTCGTGTGTATCACTGAAAAGATTAAATAAGTTAACATGTGAGAAGTGTCTAGAAGCTTCACATGGACGGATAGCTGCTGGGAGAAGAGGTGCTGGTGCTGGTATTAAAATAACAATGGAGGGACTTCCTTGGCAGTCCAGTGGTAAGGCTCCATGATTCCACTGCAAGGGGCAGGAGTTCAATCCCTGGTCAGGGAAATAAGATCCTGCATTCTGTGCAGTATGGCCAAAAAATAAAAATAAAAATAAAAATTTTTTAATTAAAAAAAAAATAAAATAACAGGGCTTCCCTGGTGGCACAGTGGTTAAGAGTCCGCCTGCCAATGCAGGGGACACGGGTTCATGCCCAGGTCGGGGAAGATCCCACATGCCACGGAGCGGCTGGGGCCCTGAGCCATGGCCACTGAGCCTGCGCGTCCGGAGCCTGTGCTCCGCAACGGGAGGGGCCACAACAGGGAGGGACACGGGTTTGTGCCCCAGTCCGGGAAGATCCCACATGCCACAGAGCGGCTAGGCCCATGAGCTGTGGCCGCTGGGCCTGCACATCCCGAGCCTGTGCTCCGCAACGGGAGAGGGCACAACAGTGTGAGAGGCCCGTACCGCAAAAAAAAAACAAAAAAATAAATAAAATAAAATAAAATAACAATGGAAACAATCATGTGTGGGAGTTCGTTTCCCCCTTAGACAGAGAGTCTACCCTAAATCTCTGATCTTTTCTAACCCTGGGAGCTAGGTCAGCCTAAAAGGAAACATTTGTTTGCTAGCTCTCCCTCTTGAGATTAGAGTTTTCCTTTTGACTCAGTCTTGAGCACCTGGTTCCCTGTTCCCCCTTGCCTGAGAGGTCCCTATAAAATTACAGGAAGTTCCCAAGAAGCAAGTACTCCAAACAGCATGCAGAGATTTAACCCAAAAATCTGCCACAATGAACCTGAAACTACCTTCCAAAATGTGTCACACACACAAAAAAAATCAACAAAAAATAAACTCCACTTCTTTCTGGCTCCAGGGGAGAGTTCTGCCTCTGCTTTGGGGGTGGGAGTGGAGGTGGTCCCTCTATCTCCTCTGAATACCATCAACATTGCTTTAAATTTGTCTGAAAGCAAGAAATAAAACATTAATTGAGAACTTGTCACTTACTTATTGTTTAATCCACATGAACATCATATGAGTTAAGGATTATTATTCTCATCCTAATTTCCATACTGAAAAAACTAAAGCTCGGAGCAACAAAGTAAATACACCCAAAGCGGTGTCAAAATGTCTATTCCAATCCCCACCCCTAATTTAAATTTCAGTATTCTTCCTGTGATGTCACATTGCCTTTCAATGGTGTTTCTCTCAAGTCTATTTAACACTGATTTAACAGGGCTTGAAAGTGGAGAGGCTTGCCTGGTGCAAGAGGCTGGATTTTGTCATGGACTGGATGGGGAATTTCATGTTAGGTATTGTGACACCTGTCTGAAAATACCTAGGGGTTTTGTTTTTGTCTTTGTTTTTAAAACACTGCAGGCCCAAAGTTCACAAAGGAAAAACTGAAAAATATCAATGAAAAGGCAGATGAGTTTTATTCTCACACCAGAATACAGCTTAACCTCTTCCCAGCCCATTGGCCTCACACCTTTGGCCAACACTTGATTTCCTACTTCATTCCTTTCGTTGTACATCTCTCTTCTCCTCCCTCTCTGAGCCTTAATTGGCTTTGAATTGCAAGTGTCAGATACCCAACTCAGACTAGTTGAAGTGAAAAGGGAATTCCTTCGCTCACATGACTAGGAAGTCCATGGATAGGTCCTGGGATCTGTCTTTTACTCCATGTATCTACCTTGGTTGGCTTTGTCTGCTGAAAGGTTCTCATATGCTTACTCCCATCGCTAAACCCACATCTTCTTAGTTTGGCAATGCCGATGGAAAAAGAACTCAACTCCCAAATCCCACATATTAATCCTGGGAAAGATGCTGGCTGACCCTGCTTGGGTCATGCATACTTAGATGTAGGCAGTCATTCTACCCAGGGGGGATGGGGTGCTCTGCCCAGTCAGGGTCAAATGTCCCCTCTTTAACTGGGGGTAGAGCAGAATGATTTCCACACACTAACAAGACCACACAGATTGAGGGAGGGGTTTTCCAAAGGGATCAAAAGAAAAGAGATTGGAAACAAACAAAAAATGTGACTACAACTATCTGATATAGCAATAAAGAGAACAATTTTAAGATCTTTACAACTTATATACATGCACCCCAATGTTCATTGCCACACTGTTTACAATAGCCAAGTCCTTCCTGCCCTCCAGCCTCCCTGCTGTCTGTGAACATTTGGAAACCTGGAAACAGTCCAATTCCTTCTTCCCACAGTCCTCTGAGCAAGGTGCTGCCAGGTATTATTCCTTATTGTGTCTGCCTATCCTGTGGCCCAATGTCAAACTATAAGATATGGGTTTTATATGATGCTGCTGCTTACTCATGCAGCTTCTATTGATGGCTTTCTGGTTGGTGATAAACAATAAAGCATTTCTGCTATGCCCCTATTTCATTTTCTGGTCTAAAATAATCACAAAATGTAGATCTGCAATCTTTTGCCCAAAATAAGTTGAGTTGATGCTGAATGATAAAGTGCAAACATCAGAGTGGCATTACTGTATAAAACCTACTCCTTTAGAGTTGATTCTGGTGAGAATTATTTTAATATGAGTCATGATGAGCAGGATGCAAGAAATGAAGTGAGGTGATGAAGAAAGTCCAATTAATGTGGAGAGTACTGAGGGAAGAGTCAGTCCTATTATTCCAAGAAGGCAGTGATTAATGAAACTGTACAAAAGAAGCATCCAGCCCACTGCTATTGTAATAGCAAGAACAACATTTCAACCCAAGCTTCTCAGGGACTTCATGTTTGCTATCATAAAATATGATGCCCAGGTAACGTGAAAGATAACATGAATGCAGATTCAGTTACACTGTTATACTTGATCTGTTAAACTTAGTTTTTCAAATACATATTGAAAGTCCCAGTGAAAGCGCCATTCCTCAATAGATGGTGCTAACACTAAAGAGTCCCAGAACTAGTCAAGGAAAACTGAATTTTTCATTGTCTCCTTCTTTGCTTTGGCTACCAGGGGCCAAAATTTTGCCCTCAGTTTTTCAAACTTTACATGCAAGTGCTTTTACATTCATCATGTCAGTCTTCATCACAGATATAAGTTGTTTGTTCTTATCCAGAATGTATAGATGTAGAACTGAGAGACTCAGAGGGATGAAGATCCTTTGGTGGCAGATCCACAGCTAGACTCCAGTCTGGTAAAGTCCAATTTCAGTGCCCTTTTCCTGAAACCTCTATTCTGAGCCCAGTTTGAGTTGGCCTCTGCCCTGGCCTCCCCCAGATTGGTAGACATACTACATACAGTAGGCTACAACATGGATGAATACCAATGGGTCACCACATTAAGTCCATATTTTGAGAGGTTTTTAACAACACTGATGTACTTAGTTGTTTAAGTATTAAGCATGTCTTCTAATGATATAAAGGCTCTATGCTTCAATTCTATTCAACCTTCCAAACATTTATTGCATCTGGGTAAATAAGCCAAACTTATGCTTTTCTGGAACATGAGTTTTATGTTACTAATATTGGAGGCTCAGAGGCAGCTCCAATTTTAATGCTGAGGGTACATCAAAGAAATGACTCTTTGGACACTGTGCCAGTTGCATGCTCATTATCATACTAAGGTTGCCCCTGCAAATTTTTCAGTGACATCCTCCTATATATGTAAATATGCATTGGGAAAAATGGAAATGTATGTAAATGACACAGAGGTTATACTGGACTATTAACATCACAAATCCCCTTTACAGCCCACTTTTAATTTAAATGATCTTTCTATTAGGAGGACCACTTATAAAGTTAATCTGGAACGGAATCGCAGCATGTCAATTAAAATGGTGTGACAGTGAGACTACCATCAATTGGTAACTCTTAGCAGATGTCTTAATTAAGCTTCTCAGTGGCAGGTTGACCAATGACACTCTGAAAGTCATTTTCAAATTTGCATCTGAGGTCTCTCTTCTCCTTCAAACTTTTCCTCTTTTTCTTCTTTCTGTTTAAATCTTAGCTATTATGAGGTTTTCCCTTAGTGCATTTTTTCCCAAAGACGTGATTATTTTTCTCATTTCTTCTTACTGTGAGTAAGAATATTCCAGAGAGAATATTCCACCCCCAGGGGCTGAGGCACTACAGGCTTTATTTTATTTGAAGTATTTTGTTTTATCTTAAATATTCATATGAAATTTGCATTTTCTTTCTCAAAATATCCAGGCTTATTTTAATATAAAAATTTGCTTCAAATCGTATACTGTCTAGTAAAATTGAAGCCATGTAACTCTGTATTTCTGTATATTCTTGCCTCATGCTAATGCTACTTGGGGAGTATTAAGGGTAGGGCTGCACAACTCTCAATTTGGAAAGCACAAGTTTCATGTAAAGGGAGTTTTGGAACCATTCAGATCTGAGTTTAAGACTTGGCACTGCTATTTATTAAGTGTATGACTTGGGAAATGTTATTCAATCCAGACTGACCTCTCCCAGGCTAGGAATTCTTTTCTTTTTTCTTCCCCAGCTTTACTGAAATATAATTGACGTATAACATTATGTGGTTATCAGGTGTATGATGTGTTGAATTGCTGCACTTATATATTGCAAAATGATTATCACCATGTCTTTAGCTAACATCTGCATCAGGTCAATTTAAGATCTACTCTCTTAGAAGTTTTCAAGTATATAATACAGTGTTGTTAACTATAATCACCATGCTGTACATTTGACTCTCAGAACTTATTCATTATATAACTAGAAGTTTATACCCTTTGATCAATATCTCATTCTCCCCAACCCTTAGTCCCTGGTAAACAGCATTCTACTCTGCTTTTATGAGTTCAAATTTTTCAGATTCCACATATAAATGAGATCATACAGTATTTATCTTTCTCTGTCTAATTTATAATGCCCTGAAGTTTTATCTGTGTTGTTACAAATGGCAGGATGTCCTTCTTTCTCACGGCTGAATAACATTCCATTATATATACATCTTTTTTATCCATTCATCAGGTGACAGACACTTAGGTTGTTTATGTATCTTGGCTATTCTGAATAATGCTGCAATGAACATGGGAGTGCAGAGATCTCTGAGATCCTGATTTCATTTCCTTTGGATATATAACCAGAAGTGGGATTGCTGAATCATATGGTAGTTCTATTTTTCATTTTTTGAGGAATCTCCATATATTTTCCATACTGGCTGCACCAATTTACATCCCCACCAACAGTACACAAATATCCCTTTTCTCCACTTCCTTGCCAACACTTGTTATTTCTCGTCTTTTTGATGATAGCCATTCTAACAAGTGAGAGGTGATATCTCATTGTGGTTTTGGTTTGTATTTCCCTGATGTTTAGAAGTGTTGAGCATCTTTTCATGAACCCATTGACCATTTGTATGTCTTCTTTGGAAAAATGACTGTTCAGTTCCTCTGCTCATTTTTAACTTGAATTGTTTGGAGTTTTTTTTTGTTTTTGTTTCTTTTGTGTGTGCGCGTGCGCTGTTAAGTCATATGAGTTCTTCATGTATTTTAGATATTAACCCCTTTTAGATATATGATTTACAAATATTTTTCTCTCATCCTGTAGGTTGACTTTTCTTTTTGTTGATTGATTTTTTGCTGTACAAAAGATTTTCAGTTTGATATAGCCCCACTGATTAATGTTTCTCTTCTGTTGCTTGTCCTTTGTGGGTCATATCCAAAAAATTATTGCCAAGTCCAATGTCAAAGAGATTTTTCCCCTATGTTTTCTTCTGGGAGTTTTACTGTTTTAGATCTTACATTTAAGATTTTAATCCATTTCAGGTGTTTTTTGAAAGTTGTGTAAGATAGAGATACAATTTCATTCTTCTGCATGTAGTTGCCCACTTTTCCCAGCACAATTTATGGAAGAGACTGTTCTTTCCCAGTGAGTATTCTTGGCTCCCTTATCAAATATCAGTTGACCATATATGCAAGTATTTATTTCTGGGTTCTCAATTTTGTTCCATTGGTCTGTGTGTCTATTTTTATGCCAGTACAATGCTGTTTCAATTACTTTAGGGAGTCTGTCTCCCCTTCCATCCCTAACACCTAGCTGAGGACCTGATGTCATAACAGGCACCCAGATATTTTTTTTGAAAAATGAATGCTGTCTCTATGCCTAAATATGTTTTCTTTCTAAAATGGAGATAAGAACTACATCACAGTGTTTTGGTGAGCATTTTAAAGAAATGTTCCCCTTCTTAAAAAAAATAATTTCCCTGTAGAAGTAAATAAGTATTTTGTGATGAGGAAATGCCTAAGCAAATTAAGATACTATCAGATAAGACAAATGTTTTATGGTTTCTCTTGAGAAAGACAGGATGAACTGGCGTATGTAGGACCTAATTAGAAAGGTAAGATTGAAGTAGCTCTTGTTGTCATAGACCAGGAGTCAGCAAACATTTACTGAAAAGGATCAGGTAGTAAATATTTTTAGCTTTGCAGGCCATACTGTCTTTGCTGCAACTACCCAACTCTGCCATATATTGCAAAAACAGCCAGAGGAAATACTAAAATAATAGGTGTGGGTAGCTATGTTTCAAGAAAATGTTATTTACAAAAATAGGTGGTGATTTGGTTTTGGCTCCAAACCCTATAGACTGCATAGACCCCTGTATAGATTATGCAAATATTTTGACCTTGAAATTGTATTAGACATGTATAAATTGTTGTTTGTAATTGTAAAAATAAAGATAGCAGATAAACTTAAAAATGAATGTAAAACATAAAATACAATTCAGAACACATGATAGGTTATCTCTAATACTACTGACCATATTTTTCATCTATAAGACATGGTATTCATCCTTCCTTCTTTAAATAAACTTGATCCTAGAACATTTTGCATTGACTTTAGCAATGTCTAGTGTGAAGTTGCAGTACTGTTTCTTCACAGATTTGAAGCCCTAATCAAAAATGGTTTCAGGGTGTGGGATTGTTGTCTAATGGTGAGGAGAAACAGCCAGATCAGGCAAAGGCTTGGCTCTTTGGTGACCTTGTTTAAGTCACTAATCCATTGCCCCAAAGATGGTAACAAAGATAGAATAAAAAATGTTTCTCTTGGGCATTCAGAGAGCCAGGGTAGAAAGTGCTTTGTCAAGAGAAAAAGCAATGGCCTTAATTT
>NW_006770161.1:212506-231817 GCF_000442215.2 Lipotes vexillifer
TCAACATAAACCACAGGTAGCAATTTAGTGGAACAGAAAAAACATGGGCTTTGCAGACAAAGATCCAATTTCAGATCTTACTTTTGTCTCTTAACTTGTGATGAGGACAAAGTTCTTTAATCTCTCTAAGCCTCAGTTTCTTCATGTACAAAGTACAGATGATAAAACCTGTCCTTAAATGGTGTGGTTTGTTGGGAGATTTCAATGAGCTGGATGTATGAGCTAATATTTGTTCTTCACACAGTTGATTTTGTACAGTGTGAGCTCCATAAAAGTTCATTTCTTTGTGTTTCCATCTCCTTTCCCCAACAATGCATAATATAAGACCTTTCCACTGCTCTCAACCAGACCATCTATTTCCCCTCCTAATAAATGAGTTTTATTACTCTTTTCCAGATGTGGAATTATACTATTGATATCATTCCTACTATATCTTAATCCCTTTGCTAATGTACCATTTTACCTTGAACTGTTACACAGTGCTTTGCCCCTCCTACTCCTCTCCTAGCTTACTACAAAGTCATGAGTCAATTATTTTCAAATATTATTGTTCTAATAATAGCACTCTCACAAACCATATCAATTATCCTCATCTCATCATATTGTACAATTCTTAAATCATCTAGTTATCTGTTTCTAATTGTTCATTTTCCTTATATAGTTGTAGCAATCCATGTAAAATCCTCAGTTCAGTGTGTGTGTGCATACACACACAGGTATACCTTTATATATATATATATATATATATATATATATATATATATTCTTATATATATATCTTCTTTATACATATACATATATTTCTTTCCTCTACTCTTTTGAGTCTTTGTTTTGGTAAATAAATTATTAGTAAATGAGACTTGAGAGAAATGCATTAATATATGTAAGAAATTACTAGCTTTTAAGGCATGGTTAAAAGTGTGCTTTAGCTGCAACATCTGCATCCTCTTGATGCTTTAAATTCCAACTGTTTCTTATCTATTCATTAAAGCAGATCAAATAAGACTTGATTTTAACAAATTCTAATTTTCCTACTTCCTTTATAGCATACAATAAAAGCTTAATATCTAAGGATTTCACCTGCAATGTTGATATCACATACAAGCATAAATTTGAAACCATTGGGCTAAAGGTCTGATATGCCAAAGAGAATCCTTCAGCTGGGATATGAGAGTAGTTGAGTGAAAATTCAATTTTGAATATATTTAAGTACTCACACAAGTGGACAGAAATATCTGGAGTGTGTGTCAAGAGTCCACTGAATTCTTAGAAATGGTAATTATCCCAAGAATGACTAAATGAGTTTGGAGATGAGCAGACCTCAACAAAATGTTTATCTCGCAAAAAAACAATTTTCGTTTAGCTTCTACTTTTCACATTACAATTGAATGAGATTAGGGGCAATCTAGGATGAGAGATTTCTTGTTTAAGAGTAAGGTCCAATGTGGACAACTTAGGGAACATTTCTACACTCTAATTGCTTAAATGCAGCAAAATGTGTGCAAAAACATGTATATCTTGCAATATCTCCTCCTCCTGGAAACATCAGCTTGGAGAATGGCAGAATCATTGACCTGGTCATTCAAACGAGAAATGGGGAAGAGGGGCAGGGGCATTCTGAAGTCCCTCTTCTCTCTCACCTCCTTCATTCAACGTCTTCTCAATCTTTGCCAGGTGATGTTAGTACCATCTCTTCATCTCTCTACTGCTGCTTAAATCAGGTGCCCATCTGGTCCTGCTGCTTCTGGTTCTGTTCTTCTGTCATACAGTATTCTCACTGTGACCAGAATTAGCTTTACAAATTTCAAACCCAATCTTGTTTCCTTGCATAACATATTTCAGTGGCTCTCTATTACATGCAGCAAGACATTCAAATTTTTAAAGATGATTTATAAAATTTTACAGTCCCTGCCTATATTTATAACCCCATTTCCTAATATTCCTTAGGCATAGGTTTGCCAGACATAGCAAAAAGGGGGAAAAAATTGTATATGTATGCCCCATGCAATATTTGGATGTACTTACATTAGAAAATTATTGTTTATCTGAAATTCAAATTTAACTAGTTGCTCTGCATTTCATCTGGCAACTTCACTTACATAGATACCAAAATCAACCGAACTGAAATACTTTTGCATTTTTTAAAATGTACTCTTCTATCTCACTCAACTCTAAGTTTTGTGAGGGCAGGACAATGCACTCAATCCCACATGCTTGACATATGATTGATATAGACACTCAAATGTGTGTTAAAGGAAGGAAAACAAGGAAGGAAAGAAGGAAAGAAAGAGATAAAGGGAGAGAGAAAAGTGTAGGGTGAGAAAAAATATCTTTAATATGACAGACATATTCTCTTTAAAGTAAAAACCTTGTACTTCTAAGTTCCTCTGGAAATCCTTTCCTAACTCCTCTTGATGGAGTTAAATGTTTCTTCTTCTGAGCGTCTGTAGCATCATGGACATACAGCTGTAAAAGCATTCACTATAATCCTGCTATTATTATTTAGGCATCAAGGATTCTGAGTAGACCATGAGTTCATAAAGTAGCAGAGAGTAAATTTTCCTTATTATTTACTCATCCCATGGTGCCTGGAATATTGTAGGCTTTAAACATGCTTGGTTAAATGCCTGGTTAAAGGAAAAGAAGTATGTAAAAATAACTAGCAAAACCTTTGATTTAAAAGAAAAATAGGTTCAGAAAAATCTCAGGCCATTTTTGAAAAGAATCCAGGAACAATTGAGAGAGTTTTCTTAGTTCTTCAAAGATCCTTCAAAGTCAAAATGGAGCGTTGATAAAGCCTTTCTGGTCCTACCCCATGGGAAAACAAGTACTCTGGGAGATTCAGGGCAAGGAGCCTGCCAAGGCTGGCACTACTTTGAGTGTTTCTCCATAAGTGGATCAATTCAAGGCCACCAGACACCATTAGTGGCTGATGTCTTCTTGTCAACAGCATCCAGGTGTGCTGCATGGAATGCAGCCAAGATGACATGGAGACTGCCATCTGGAAATACAAGTACCTCTCATAGATTTTCCCATGACAGATTTCCTCTGCGGGCAAAAACCTCTTCTTGAGGTGTTGTGATGGTCCAATTCCTGAGGCTTTTTCTCCCTTGGACTACTCTGCACATCTAGTTTATGGACATCTGGAGTGCCAAGTCCAGTGTCATTGGCCCTGGCCTGAAGCTGAGGATTGCCTGTATCTATATGTGCAATAGAGATTGCACCAACAAGTCCTAAATAAGCATCTGCCAGACTGGTCCTATTAACATGTGATTCTGATATTATCACTCTTTTGCTCAACACCATCTTGTGGATCTCCATCCTACTGTTACCAAGCTCAGATCCAGCTGCTTGTTGCTCAAAAGCCAATACTCAAGAGGCAAGTGTTGGTAGAAAGGAAAGGTTGCTTTATTCAGAAGTTCTGCAACCAGGGGAGAAGGTGGACTTATGTCTAAAGGCCATCTCCCCACTGTTGATCAGTGGGCAAGAGCTTTTAAACGAGAATGTCAGGGGTGTATTTGTGAAGGGAGGGGGCTACATACAGAACCACACAGTTAGCTCTGACAATTACCTTAAAATTAGTCATGCAGTGGTCTGATCAGTGTCATCTTGATTGTTTTAAGTACAGTCAATCTTTAGTTCCAGGGTTGATTTGTTCCCATTTCCTTGAGGTCAATTCTCGGAATTGTGGAAGCTTATGTCATGGCTACAATCTGGTCATCGTGTAGTTAACTTCTTCCACTTTGGGGGGGTTTCAGTATCTACAAGACAGCTCAAACAATGTGGATCATAATATTATCTATAGCTCTTGAAGAGGAACAGAAAGTCCTTGACTTTGTTTAATGTCTCAACTATTATTATTTGGTCTTGTTTGACTGCTTTCCTTTGCTTCTGCATTTTCTCACTTACTTGATTAAATTTATTTTTTGGCTAAAGTTTTTCTACAGACAAAATGCAGGAAGAGGACGTGGGGATTGGGGGTGTCTGTCCTGGGAAGGATCCATTGTGTCTTGCTTCATTTCACTACCCAGAATAAAACCAAAGTACCAAAAAGACATACATGACTAACACTTTGCCACCTCTCCACATCCTGCTCTCACACTGTTCCAACCACAGTGGCTTCCTACTCTTCCTGAAACTCTGCAGCACCTCCAGCACATGCCCCTCTCAGGGCTCTTGAACGGGCTGTCCCCTGGGCCTAGGACATCCCTTCCCAAGAAATCCACATGGTTGGCTCCTTTACCTCTGTCAGGTCTTTCCTCAATGTCGCCTTCTCAGCCAAGCCCCTCCCTGTACCCCTAACCTCTTCATATTTCTTCATAGACATTACCACTTCCTATCTTACTATATTATATTATAATATATTTTGTCTGTTGTCTTCTTTTAGAATGTAAGCTCTATGAGGGTGAGATTTTTGTCAGCTATATTTATATTCCCAGAACCTAGAAAAATTCCTGGTCATAAGTTCACTTAATATTTGTTGAATGAAAAAGCACCTGCATTTATTTTGCCTATTGGTTTTAATCAACAACAGCAAAAGTATGGAAAAGTAAAAAAGGATGATAGGTATCAAAATTCAGAGAAAGATCAGTTCAGCTTGGCTTTTACTCTCATGTTGGGTGCCCAGAGCCTTTGTGAGTCTCCATTTCTTCCTCAGTGAAATGGAAACATTTCCTGCTTTACCTAACTTAATTGTAGTTCTGCCTGTCCCAGCCCATCAAAGCTGTAGGTTATAGATGGTTCTCCAGTCTAGATTCTGAAGCAGCTCTGAATCTTGGAGTGGGGTCTTCCCTGCAGTGGAGTCTACACTTTGTCTGGCAGCTGTTAGCACAGTGACTATTGTGGCTGAGGTGAGTTGCTGGAAACCACCAGGCTGAAGACTCTCAGTGGCCCTTTTGCACACACTTAGTTTGTAGGATTTGGTATTAGTCACAGTGAATAGACCTGAAACCCATCCCAGCTCAAGTCCTAAAATCCTGCTCAGATATGTCAAGTTCTTCTCTCTAGAAAATAAATCCTAACCCTACAAATATATATATACTGGAAAAACTCAATCCCAAAGAGACCAGGATGACTTTCTACTCCTGGGAAGGGGTGAAACATGAGGTAGAGTCAGCCACACTTCAGTTTAAGCCTTTCCCTCTTTATCTGCCATCAGGATCATCCTGAGCAAGTCACCTCCCTAGGTCTTTGTTTCCTCAGTTGTTAATGGAATTATTATCCAGATCTCAGGGGGATTGTAAGGATTAACTAAGGTACTACAAGAAAATTTCTCAACACAGTGCAAGCATGGAGCAGGCATTCAGCAAATATGAGGTCTTTTCTCCAACTTTTAGGAAAGGCAAGCTATTCTTCCCTGTCCCTCTTCCTCTACCACCTCCTGGTTTACCCTTGGTCATCAATCCCAGCCTTCTTGCTCTGTACAAAGTTCAACATGCCTCACTCAAACCTCAGATTGAGCCTGCTGGTTGCCCCTCTTGGGAACACAATTTGTATCCTACTGACCTATCATCTGATCTTTGTGAGACCTCCTTACATGCTCCCGATACCTGAGACATTTTGTGAGAAATATAGGGTATGTGAGATTGAGTTGAAAACTGAAATACTGCACCAAATATGATGGACAATAATTTTTATGTAAACTTTTAACCTTGCAGATAAAGACAAAAAGAGGAGAAATATCCATGTATCAGGAACCTCTACAAAGTTATTGCGATATGCACTTTCTCACACTATCCTTGATTCACAATGACTTAGCCAGTTCAATACGAATCTCCTCATTTTAAAAATGGGACAACTGAGACCTGGATAATTTAATGCCTGGGTTTACATGGTAAACCTGGAGTAAAGAAGGATTCAAATCTGAATAGGTCTGGCTTTGGAAATTCCCAAAGTATATATATATATATGTATATATATACATATATATATATACCTATATATACCTATATATACCTATATATACCTATATATACCTATATACATATAGGTATCAAAATTCAGAGAAAGATCAGGTCAGCTTGGCTTTTCCACACATATATATATACTTACTTAACATAAAAACGTATTTTCTTTTATATTTAATCAAAATATATAGAGTTGTTTACTTTGTTTGCAACATAAAAAAGTATTTTCTTTTATATTTAATCAAAATATATAGTTGTTTACTTTGCTTTTCTACCTGATTCCTTTATCATGTAACAAAAGTATTAACTTTATATCATAATATTTAAGTATTGTTAATTTTACATCATAATACTTAAGTTATGAGATATCAAGGAAAAGAGTAAACATTACTCAAGGACTTTACTTCTTTTTTGGAAAAGTTAGTACATTTTTGGTTGTACTCAGGATAGTTGTTTCATGCTAGGCAGAATTATGACCTTGTTACTGTCTTTATTTGGAAATTAGGTATGGTTTAAGGAGATGCATGTGGGTGCCAAGTTGATAAGGGTTGGATTTGTGATGGTTAATGTTATGTGCCAAATTGACTGGACCGTGGAGTGCCCAGATTAAACACTATCTCTGGGTTTATCTGTGATGGTATTCCACATAAGATTGTATTTGAATGAGTAAACTGAGTAAAGCAAATTGTCCTCCCCAATGTAGGTGGGTATTGTCCAAAGTGTTGAAGACCTAAATAGAAAAAAAAGAAAGAGGAATGGGGAACTGGCTCTCTCTGTCTGATTCTTTGAGCTGGGACATGGGTCTTGTCCAGTCCTTGATTGGGACATAAACATTTAGACCTCCAGTTTTCAGCACAACATATTGGACACCATGGGCTTCCCTGGATCTCCTGCTGCACATAGCAGATCAAGGGAATTCTCAGCCTTCATATCATGTTAGACAATCCTTTTAATAAACCATATATTAAATTATATACAAATTATATATATATATATATATATCCTATTGGTTCTGTAATTCTATTAAAAGATACTTTGGGGGGGACCTTCATGATGGTGGAGGAGTAATATGTGGAGATCAACTTCCTCCCCACAGATACATCAAAAATACATCTACATATGGAACAACTCCTAGAGAACACCTACTGAATGCTGGCAGAAGACCTCAGACTTCCCAAAAGGCAAGAAAATCCCCATGTACCTGGGTAGGGCAAAAGAAAAAAGGAAAAATAGAGACCAAAGAATAGGGATGGGACCAGCACCTCAGGGATTGAGCAGTGAAGAAGGAAAAGTTTCCACACCCTAGGAAGCCCCGTCACTGGTGCACACGGTGGGTGGGTGGGGAGGGGGCCTCAGAGCCACGGAGGAGAGCGCAGCCACAGGGGTGCGGAGGGCAAAGTGGAGAGATTCCCGCACAGAGGATCAGTGCCGACCAGCACTCACCAGCCTAAGAGGCTCGTCTGCTTACCTGCCGGGGCATGTGGGGGCTGAGAGTTGAGGCTCAGGCTTCGAAGTTCAGATCCCAGGGAGAGGACTGGGGCTGGCTGCGTGAAAACAGTCTGAAGGGGGATAGTGCACCACAGCTAGCTGGGAGGGAGTCTGGGATAAAGTCTGGAACTGCTGAAGAGGCAAGAGACCATTGTTTCGGGGTGTGTGAGGAAAGGGAATATAGAACACCACCTAAACGAGCTCCATAGATGGGCATGAGCCACGGCTATCAGCACAGACCCCAGAGACGGGCATGAGATGCTAAGGCTGCTACTGCAGCAACAAAGAAGCCTGTGTGCAAGCACAAGTCACTATCTACACCTCCCATCCTGGGAGCATATCCAGCCCACCACTGCCAGTGTCCCATGATCCAGGGACATATTCCCTGGGAGAACAAATGGCACACCTCAGGCTGATGTAATGTCATGCCAGCCTCTGCCACCGCACGCTTGCCCCGCATTCTGTACCCCTGCCTCCCCCTGGCCTGAGTGAGCCAAAGCCCCCTAATCAGCTGCTACTTTAACCCCATCCTGTTAGGGTGAGCAACAGATGCCCTCAGGTGACCTATCAGCAGAGGCGGGGCCAAATACAAAGGTAAATTCCAGGAGCTATGCCAGCAAAGAAGAGAAAGGGAAATTTCTCCCAGCAGCATCAGGAGCAGTGGATTAAACCTTCAAAATCATCTTGATGTACCCTGCATGTCTGGAATACTTGAATAAACAATGAATCATCCCAAAATTGAGGCAGTGAACTTTGAGAGCAAATGTAGGCTTGGGGTTGGCTTTCTGCATCTAATTTGTTTCTGATTTTATGTATATCTTAGTTTAGTATTTAGAGCTTATTATCATTGGTAGATTT
Organism: Lipotes vexillifer; assembly: GCF_000442215.2. Taxonomy (NCBI): domain Eukaryota; kingdom Metazoa; phylum Chordata; class Mammalia; order Artiodactyla; family Lipotidae; genus Lipotes; species Lipotes vexillifer. The sequence goes on from NW_006770161.1 coordinate 220,759, forward strand.
GTTTATTGATTTGGTTGCTCTCTTCCTTTTTTTATGTATATATTTTTTTCCTTTTTCTCTTTTTGTGATTGTGTATGTTTATGCTTTTTTTGTGTGATTTTGTCTGTATAGCTTCGCTTTTACCATTTGTCCTAGTGTTCTGTCTGTCCTTTTTCTATTTTTTTTAGTATCATTTTTAGCATTTATTATAACTGGCAGATTTGTTTTCTGATTTGGTCTCTCTTTTTATTTTTACTTTTTCATTTTTCTATTTTTAATAATTTATTTTTATTTGTTATTTAATAACTATTTTATTAATTTTTTTCCTTTATTTATTTTTCTCCCTTTTCTTCTGAGCTGTGTGCCTCACAGGGTCTTGGTGTCCCGGCCGGGTGTCAAGACTGAGCCTCTGAGGTGGGAGAGCCGAGTTCAGGACATTGGTCCACCAGACACCTCCCAGCCACACATAATATCAAACAGCGAAAGCTCTCCCAGAGATCTTCATCTCAATGCTAAGACCCAGCTCCACTCAAAGAACAGCAAGCTACAGTGCTGGACACCCTATGCCAAACAACTAGCATGACAGGAATACAACCCCACACATTAGCAGAGAGGCTGCCTAAAATCATAATGAGGTCACAGACACCCCAAAACATACCACTGGATACAGTTCTGCCCACCAGAAAGACAAGATCCAGCCTCATTCACCATACCACAGGCACCAGTCCCCTCCCCCAGGAAGCCAACACAACCCACTGAACCAACCTTAGCCACTGGGGGGAGACAACAAAAACAATGGGAACTACGAATCAGCAGTCTGTGAAAAGGAGACCCCAAAAACATTAAGTTAAGCAAAATGAGGAGACAGAGAAACACACAGCAGATGAAGGAGCAAGGTAAAAACCAGGACACCAAAAAACAAAAAGGAAATAGGCAGTCTACCTGAACAAAAATTCAGAGTAATGATAGTAAAGATGATACAAAATCTTGGAAATAGAATGGAGAAAATACAAGAAACATTTAACAAAGACCTAGAAGAACTAAAGAGCAAACAAACAATGATGAACAACACAATAAATGAAGTTAAAAATTCTCTAGAAGGAATCAATAGCAGAATAACTGAGGCAGAAGAACGGATAAGTGACGTGGAAGATAAAATAGTGGAAATAATGACCACAGAGCTGATTAAAGAAAAAAATGAAAAGAATTGAGGACAGTCTCAGACACCTCTGGGATAACATTAAACGCACCAACATTCGAATTATAGGGGTCCCAGACGAAGGAGAGAAAAAAAAAAGGAACTGAGAACATATTTGAACAGATTATAGTTGAAAATCTCCCTAATATGGGAAAGGAAATAATCAATCAAGTGCACGAAGTGCAGAGTCCCATACAGGATAAATCCAAGAAACATGCTAAGACACATATTAATTAAACTATGAAAAATTAAATACAAAGAAAAAATATTAAAAGCAGCAAGGGGAAAACAACAAATAACATTCAAGGGAATCCCCATAAGGTTAATAGCTGAGTTTCAGCAGAAACTCTGCAAACCAGAAGGGAGTGGTAGGACATATTTAAAGTGATGAAAGGGAAAAACCTACAACCAAGATTACTCTACTCAAGCAAGGATCTAATTCAGATTTGATGGATAAATTAAAACCTTTACAGACAAGCAAAAGCTAAGAGAATTCAGCACCACCAAACCAGCTTTGCAACAAATGCTAAAGGAACTTCTCTAGGCAGGAAACACAAGAGAAGTAAAAGACATAGAGTAACAAACTAAAACAAGAAAATGGTAATATGAACATACATATTGATAATCACTTTTAATGTAAATAGATTAAATGCTCCAACCAAAAGACATAGACTGGCTGAATGGATACAAAAACAAGACCTTTCTATATGCTGTCTACAAGAGACCCACTTCAGACCTAGGGACACTTACGGACTGAAAGTGAGGGGAACCAAAAAGATATTCCATGAAAATGGAAATCAAAAGAAAGCTGCAGTAACAATTTTCATATCAGACAAAATAGACTTTAAAATAAAGACTATTACAAGAGACAAAGAAAGACACTACACAATGAACAAGGGATCAATCCAAGAAGAAGATATAACAACTGTAAATATATATGCACCCAACATAGGAGCATCTCAATACAGAAGGCAAATTCTAACAGCCATAAAAGGGGAAATTGACAGCAACACAATCATAGTAGGGGACTTTAACACCTCACTTTCACCAACAGACGGATCATCCAAAATGAAAATAAGTAAGGAAACACAAGTTTTAAATGACATATTAAACAAGATGGACTTAATTGATATTTATAGGACATACTATCCAAAAACAGCAGAATACATTTTCTTCTGAAGTGCTCATGGAACATTCTCCAGGATACATCATATCTTAGGTCACAAATCAAGTGCTGATAAATTTAAGTAAATTGAAATCATATCAAGCACCTTTTCTGACCACAATGCTATGAGACTACATATCAATTACAGAAAAAAATCTTTGAAAAATACAAACACATGGAGGCTAAACAATACACTACAAAGTAACCAAGATTTCACTGAAGAAATCAAAGAGGAAATCAAAAAATACCTAGAAACAAATGACAATGGAAACATGATGACTCAAAACCTATGGAATGCAGCAAAAGCAGTTCTAAGAGGGAAGTTTATAGCAATACAAACTTACCTCAAGAAACAAGAAATAACTCAAACTTACACCTAAACCAATTAGAGAAAGAAGGACAAAAAAACCTCACAGTTAGCAGATGAAAGAAATCATAAAGATCAGATCAGTAATAAATGAAAAAGAAATGAAGGAAACAATAACAAAGATCAATAAAACTAAAAGATGGTTCTTTGAGAAGATAAACAAAATTGTTAAACCATTAGACAGACTCATCAAGAAAAAAAGGGAAAAAATTCAAATTAATAAAATTAGAAATGAAAAAGGAGAAGTAACAACTGCAGAAATACAAAGGATCATGAGAGATTACTACAAGCAACTATATGCCAGTAAAATGGACAACCTGAAAGAAATGCACAAATCCTTAGAAAAGCACAACCTTCTGAGACTGAGCCAGGAATTAATAGAAAATATAAACAGACCAATCAAAAGCACTGAAATAGAAACAGTGACTTAAAATTTTCCAACAAACAAAAGCCCAGGACCAGATGGTTTCACTGGTGAATTCTATCAAACATTTAGAAAAGAGCTAACACCTATCCTTCTCAAACTCTTCCAAAATATGGCAGAGAGAGGAACACTCCCAAATTTATTCTATGAGGCCACCATCACCACGATACCAAAACAGACAAAGATGTCACAAAAAAAGAAAACTACAGACCAATATCACTGATGAACAGACATTCAAAAATCCTCAGCAAAATACTAGCAAACAGAATCCAACAGCACATTAAAAGGATCATAGACCATGATCAAGTTGGGTTTATCCCAGGAATGCAAGGATTCTTCAATATATGCAAATCAATCAATGTGATAAACCATATTAACAAACGGAATTGTAAAAATCATATGATAATCTCAATGGTTGCAGAAAAAGCTTTCAACAATATTCAACACCCATTTATGATAAAAACTCTCCAGAAAATAGGCATAGAGGGAACCTACCTCAACATAATAAAGGCCTCATATGACAAACCCACAGCCAGTATCATTCTCAACTTTGCAAAACTGAAACCATTTCCCCTATGATCAGGAACAAGAAAAGGTTGCCCACTCTCACCACTATTATTCAACATTGTTTTGGAAGTTTTAGCCACAGCAATCAGAGAAGAAAAATAAATAAAAGGAATCCAAATTGGAAAAGAAAAAGTAAAGCTATCACTGTTTGCAGATGACATATTATACATAGAGAATGCTAAAGTTGCTTCCAGAAATCTACTAGAGCTAATCAATGAATTTGGTAAAGTACAGGATACAAAATTAATGCACAGAAATCGCTTCTATACCTATACAATAATGATGAAAAATCTGAAAGAGAAATTAAGGAAACACTGCCATTTACCATTGCAACAAAAAGAATAAAATACCTAGGTATAAATCTACCTAAGGAGACAAAAGGCCTGTATGCAGAAAACTATGACACTGATGAAAGAAATTAAAGATGATACAAACAGATGTAGTGATATACCATGTTCTTGGATTGGAAAAATCAGCATTGTGAAAATGACTATACTACCCAAAGCCATCTACAGATTCAGTTCAATCTGTATCAAACTACCAATGACATTTTTCACAGAACTAGAACAAAAATTTTCACAACCGTATGGAAACACAAAAGAACCTGAATAGCCAAAGAAATCTTGAGAATAAAAAATTGGGCTAGAGGAATCAGGCTCCCACACTTCAGACTATACAACAAAGCTACAGTAATCAAGACAGTGTGGTACTCACACAAAAACAGAAAAATAGATCAATGGAACAGGATTGAAAGCCCAGAGATAGACCCACACACATATGGTCACCTAATCTATGACAAATGAGGCAAGAATATACAGGAGAAAAGACAGCCTCTTCAATAAGTCATACTGGTAAAACTGGACAGCTACATGTAAAAGAATGAAAATAGAACACTCCCTAACACCATACACAAAAATGAACTCATAATGGATTAAAGACCTAAATGTAAGGCCAGAGAGTATAAAACTCTTAGAGGAAAACATAGGCAGAACACTCTATGACATAAATCACAGCAAGATCCTTTTTGACCCACCTCCTAGAGAAATGGAAATAAAAACAAAAATAATCAAATTGGACCTAATGAAAGTTAAAAGCTTTTGCACAGCAAAGGAAACCATAAACAAGATAAAAAGACAACACTCAGAATGGGAGAAATAATTGCAAATGAAGCAACTGACAAAGAATTAATCTCCAAAATATACAAGCAGCTCATGCAGCTCAATACGAGAAAATCAAACAATCCATTCCAAAACTGGGCTGAAGCTCTAAATGGACATTTCTCCAAAGAATATATACAGATTGCCAACAAACACATGAAAGGATGCTCAACATCACCAATCATTAGAGAAATGCAAATCACAACTACAATGAGGTATCAACTCACACCAGTCTGAATGGCCATCATCAAAAATTCTACAAACAGTAAATGCTGGAGAGGGTGTGGAGAAAAGGGAACACTCTTGCACTGTTGGTGGGAATGTAAATTGATACAGCCACTATGGAGAACAGTATGGAGGTTCCTTAAAAAACTAAAAATAGAACTACCATATGACCCAGCAATCCCACTACCAGGCATATACCCTGAGAAAACCATAATTCAAATACAGTCATGTGCCACAATGTTCTTTACAGCTCTATTTACAATAGCCAAGACATGGAAGCAACCTAAGTGTCCATCGACAAATGAATGGATAGAGAAGATGTGGCACATATATACAATGGAATATTACGCAGCCATAAAAGAAATGAAATTGAGTTATTTGTAGTGAGGTGGATAGACCTAGAGTCTGTCACACAGAGTGAAGTAAGTCAGAAAGAGAAAAACAAATACCGTATGCTAACACATATATATGGAATATAAAAAAAAATGGTTCTGAAGAACCTAGGGTCAGGATGGGAATAAAGATGCTGAGGCAGAGAATGGACTTGAGGACATGTAGAGGGGGAAGGTTAAGCTGGGATGAAGTGAAAGAGTCGATGGACATATATGCACTGCCAAATGTAAAATAAATAGGTAGTGGGAAGAAGCCACATAGCACAGGGAGATCAGGTTGGTGTTTTATGTCCACCTAGAGTGGTGGGATCTGGAGGGTGGGAGGGAGGCGCAAGAGGGAGTAGATATGGGGATATATATATATATATATATATATATATATATATATATATAGCCGATTCACCTTGTTATACAGCAGAAATTAACACACAATTGTAAAGTAACTGTACTCCAATAAAGATGTTAAAAAAAAAAAAAAAGATGGACTTAACTGATATTTATAGGGCATTCCATCAAAAACAAATAAGACACTTTGATATTCAATACTCCAGAATTTCTATATTTTGTCTCTCATAACACAATATAATTTTCTGTAACCTCAGTTATGTTTTTAACTGCTTCTTAATCCTCACTGTACCTCTACAGTTGACTTTTAGTTTCCTAGAATTTCTTCCTCATCTCATCCAGCTCCTTTTCTCTGTCATTTTACTGTTCTTTCTTTATGATATCTGCCCTATTTTTACGAGGTGATCATTTCTTGCATCTCATCTAACGTTGCCAAAAAATCTCCTAAAAAAAGAAAATCCATTTCCTGCAGTAGATCTTTGTCAAAGTTTATTTTTCCTTTGTGTTTTCATGATAATCTTTGATAATCATTGTTCAAAGTTCCTGCACTATGATTGGTGTCATTATTGGGGCTCATATTCTTTGTGTTTTGTGTTTTTTTTATCTTTAAATAAAAGAAGATATATCAAAGCCCAGTATTTGCCAGAAGACCTCAAGGATGAATGCTTCCTGACCTCACTTCCTTCTGGTCAATTCCTCTTTTCCAAAATACAGCTACCCACTAGTTGAATGGTCACTTCCAAGATAAATTCCACCTTCCAGCAGGCTTTATTAACTGTGGCTCCATGAGGCTGAAATGGAATTCTGTTCACATTCCTTCTGGATTACTGGTGAATCCAACAGTTATTGAATATGAAAATAATCATCAGCTCCCCCGCCACATGTACTGCTATTAGGGTCTTCCTAGTTCTCCTCCCCACCAAAGGGGCAGGAATTACATTTTTCCACCTCAGGTGGCTCTGTGTCACTGCCATTCAAGCTCTCTTTTTCTTTTATCTTTGGAGATTGGCCATCTGTGAAGTAGTAAAATGAATAATTGGAGAGGAGAGAGACCAGAACTTGCTTCAAAAACCAATGGAAGAGCCACACAGGAAAAGGATGGCTACTGAGAACAGAGAGGAGGCAGCAAACCAGCCACCCATGGGAGGAATCCAACACTCAGACACATTTAAAATGGTTAGCACCATTTTTAAAGTAAATACTGGTGCAATACGAAAAATAAATAAATAAGAGCATACAAATAAAATCTAGATTTCCAGCTTCTCTTGAACTATGGGAAGATGTGGCAAATTTGTTTCTGTGTTCTTGCAAGACAACAGTTGGTTGTCTTTACATAAAGCACATCTTCTCCAGTTTGCCTCAGTCTTTACCCTGGCCAACCCACTCATTTTTGTTACCTTAGGTGTTTGAATTTTCAACTACTGATATAAAGAGTTTTCCAGTATGTATTAGTTTCCCAGGACTGCCTTCACAGATTACCACAAATTTGGAGGCTTAAAATAACAGAAATTTATTCTCTCACAGTTGTGGAGGTCAGAAGTCCACATCAAGATGTCAGCGGAGCCAAGCTGCCTCTAAGGGCTCCAGAGGAGAAAGCTTTCTTGCTTCCTCCAGCTTATGATGGCTTCTGGCATTCTTGGCTTGTGACCATATCACCCCAATCTCTGCCTTAGTCTTTGCATAGCCAACTTCTCTCTGTATGGCTCTGTGTGTCCTTTTCTGTCCCCTATAAGAGCACTTTAATTGGATTTAGAACCTACCTGAATCCAGATGATCTCATCTAGATCCTTATCTTAATTATATCTGCAGAGACCCTATTTCCAAATAAGGTCACATTCTAAGATTATAGGTAGACATGAATTTTCACCTGGGAATCCATTCAGGGATATATAAAATGGGGGATACACAACAGAGAAGGATAATCATCCTATCCACCTTTTCTTCTATAGAATAACCACCCCAAAGCATACCCAAGCCATGGAATGTACTCTTCTCTTCAGTTCCATTGACCTTAAAGATGGCAAAAAAAAAAAAAAAAAATCTTCCTAGATCCAACTTTTAGTTAATTGTCAGTCCAAGTTTATGGCTGTGTTTTCAGTTTACATTTTCTTCTAAACCTTATTGCACATTACAGAGAAGCTCTGGCAGGAGCTGTTGGCAGATACCGTTTTAAACCAGCAGTCTGTGAATCAACTTTATAAGCTGCAATTTAGAAAATAAGAAAAGGATGGAGCATTTTTCGCCTCCAAGTACAGTCTTCATTTTCTCCACACTCTCACCCCTCCTAATTCTTCTCCCCAAATGCATCAATCACATGGGTGACTTTCAAGTAATATAGGAAGAGGGATACAGTAATTGCCATCTGAGTGTACAGCAAAAGACTAGATGAGACTGAGTGAGACATTGTGATACAACTTCTAAGATCTTTAAATTCTGAGCTCTGAAGCCTTTCATTTGTTAATGTTGATTAAATAATGAAAACAATTCCAGGTTAGGAAAATGCTAGTAATCAGCTCTGCACAATAGCTATTGTCACTAATTTGTATATTTAATGAAAAAACTAAGTACTGTATATATTCATTATTTTATTTTGGTTAATATACCATAGCAAATGTGGAAAAATGAAAGTCTTTAAGAACAAGAAAATTGTCTTACTCTTAGGAAGACTAAAGGAAAAAAACATTAAAAAAAAGAACAAGTACCTTACCTGTTCTATAGCTCAGCTCTGTAAACTGAGGTCTAAAGTGGTAAAAGGACTTGCCCTAAGTCACCCAGCTAATTGGCAATGAAACTGGAACCATAGTCCAGGCCTCCTGCCATTCAGGTTACTGTTCTCTACAGAAATAGTACAGTTAAATCATTTAAAGCAATCTAAGAATATATCATTTTCTATACTAATTCCATTCATTCATATATTACTTTGCAGTTTCCAAATGCTTTTACAAAGGACATTGTATCATTTGATTCCCACCAAAATCCTGATATAAGAACTGTAAGTATTACCATTCTAGTCTATAGGTAAGGGGATTTATATTTCTTCTCTTATCCACTTGGTGAACAAAGAGTAGATGTTCACCAAGTGGATAAGAGAAGAAATCCATTCCAGTTGGAAGGAGAGAATTACAGTGGGTGAGAGACATGGGTGTACAACATGGTACATCCTTTTAGATGGCTTCTGGGAAGGGCATTTTTAGGAAAGAGATCCCCAGAAAGATTGAGTTCAGGTTATGAAGACCTTTCAATGCTAGTGTGAAGAGTTTGAACTTAATATGCCAGATAAGCAGGCTGGTGAAGGTTTTGAAAGCAAGAGTGTGACGTGATCAGACCTGTGTTTTAGAAAAGTACATCTGTAAAGTAATACCTTAAAATTCAAATACTCCCCCCACCACCACCACCCCAGGTTCAGGCAGGTAACAAAAGAGTAGAGTATAAAATAAGAGTAAGGCAGAAAGATTATGACAAACTGGAGAGAAATATGCTCAAGCTAAAAGGAACAGCCACTATTCAGCTTCACCCAGCTGCTGCTCCATGTGGACCAGTGAGGTAAGATCGTGTGTCTTCAAGAGACACTGGAAATGTGGATGTTTATATAAAATCATCTGATGTTTCAATTTTGACATCTTATTCCAAAAAGTGTTTTGGACAAAAGAGAAAAATAAAATGCATTGGTGAGCTGCCTTTATCCAATAAGTCATCATTTTGTCACTTGACCTGTGTACCATATGGGAGAGTGGTTTGAAATCTATTTCAAAAGTATAAACCTAAGGCAGTAACAGTGTGGAATGAAAAGAAAGGCTGACTGTCAGAATATAGAATCCAGAAGAAAGCTACTAGGTGATAGATGAAGCAATCTGACCAGTTGTTTGGACTCTGTGATTTTAGTCCTTGGTGTCACTGTTGTGATTGCAGATACAGGTTTTACTTTTTTGTTGTTACTGTTAACACAGAAGGGAGTAGCAAAAATGGGTTCTGTAAAACAAGCCTCCAATACTACCCAAAACTGACTTCCCTTGAGCCCTCCAAGTTCAAAATGGTGCACAGCGATTCCAGTTTGGATTCAGAGCCAAGTTGAGAAGGAAGACAAGTGTTCTCTCTGTTTCTTTGCTTCAGCCTCTGAGGTATTCAGTTAATGTTCTCTGCCATAAAAAAAGAAATGGTTGGTCTCCTTTCCCTAACAGCTCTCTCGGAATTAAGTACTTTTCACCTGTGAATGTCCTTGGTTACTTCTGAACTGTATTCTGTCCTATAAAAGGCACTAAATTAAAGACTGCTTTGGCTCTATGTTTTAGTGAAGTGATTTTTGGAAAGTGGCATAACACTGCTCCTCCCTTCAGAAAGCCAGTGAAGTTCATCTTAAATGCCACCTTCTTTCTGCAGCTTGACCCAAAAACCCCACCCCTTTAATACTCAGCTCAGATGACTTCTACCCCACAAAGCCTTTTCTCACCACACCAGCACCACCTTGCAACCCCCAATAGGCTCAGTGCACCTAGACTGCATAAATCACCATCATATGTCACCATCTAATTCACTTCCACTCTTGAAAACCTATACACCAAGCTCCATGCTGCAGCCAAAGCAGTCTTCTTAAAATATGAGCTCAGATCATATCACTGCCCAACTTAATTCTCCACTGACTTTCCTTTGAAGTTAGAATAAAATCTAAACAACTCTTTAAAATGATTTGAAAAATCCTGGATTTACATACTGTCTACAACTTCAGCCACTCCTCTTTTTCTGATAACATTCCAGTCACACTGGCCTTCGAGGACCCTTGGATACCACCATAGGGCCTTTGCACAACTGTTTCTCTATTTAAATGCTTTCCCCAGACTTTTCACATAGCTGGATCTTTCTCATTCTTCTGGTCTTAGGTTAAATATCATCTCCCCAGAGAGATCATCTAAATGCTCACTTTCCCAGGTTATTGTCTCTCAGCATCTGGATGGCTTACTTCATTGTTGTGACAGCTATAATAATTGCCTTGGAGACCTCCAAATGCTGGAGTACAATTGTCCAAAGGCCTCCACTGTTGCTTTCTGAAATCCACCCATACACATTCTCTGATGCCACACTTCCCATGGGCTTTGCTCAGCCAACAGCTGAGCAGGACAGGGCCAATAAGGCAGTCTGTTTCTGGGAGACATGGGAATCCTCTGACCAGTGACTTTGGTTTGGGGATTCCCATTGGTTTGCTGAAACTTTCTTAGACTCCATGGCAGTCTGAGGCTTTCCCTAAC
>NW_006770161.1:231827-238717 GCF_000442215.2 Lipotes vexillifer
CTTATTTCCTTCCTTTTTCTTTCTTTCTTCCTTTCTTCCTTCCTTCCTGTCTTTTTTCCCTTTCTTTCTTTCTCTCTCTCTCTCTTTCTTTCTCTCTCTCTTTCCTTCTCTCTTTCTTCTTTCTTTCTCTTTCTTTCTTTCTTTCTTTTTCTTTCTCCTTCCTTCCTTCCTTCCTTCCTTCCTTTCTTTCTTTCTTTTTCTTTCTTTCTTTCTTTCTTTCTTTCTTTCTTTCTTTCTTTCTTTCTTTCTTTCTTTCTTTCTTTCTTTCTTTCTTTCTTCTTCCTCTTTCTTTCTTTCTTTCCTTATTGAGTTTCTCCAATAAAACACTATCTCCTTGAAGGAAAGACTCTCAATGGACTCACTACCATGGCTGCAGCACTAACACCACCCTGGCATAGAATAGGTGCTGTTCAAAATTTGTCCAGTTTTGTACATAGGTCTATTGACACTTATATTGAAATTATCTATGTGCCTGCCTTCATCTCTCACTTGATTGTAGAATTTCCTGAAACTATTCTATGATTGGGGTTTGTTCCCAGCAGATAGCCCAGAGTCTAAGGCACAGTAGCAGCTCAATGTTTGTTGAATTGATTCAACATTTCCTCCTTCCTCACTCACTCCCTCTTACCTAATGCTCCTCACACACCCCAGGCAACACACTCTGAATCCCTATCTGTCTTCCATAATGCAGTCTACTTTACCCCAAGCAGTTCCTCCTACTCTGTCCTATATATCTTTGAATGTCCCCACTGTTATATCAGGTTTCCATGAATTCTTCTGCATCACTGGCCTTCTACCTCCCCCCAGCATCTCAGGTTACCCAAACAATTACTATGTCCCACCTTTTTATCTCCTAAGTAATTTCTCATTTAATGACCTTCCCTCCATTTCTACTGCAACCACCTGGGTCCATCAACTCTTCCCTTGACCAATACAAACACTGCCTTAATAGGCTCCTCTTCCTCCACATTTGCATCCCTACTATACAACCCTTATCCACCAGCAAGAATGTTCTTCCTAAAAGGTAAATTTGGCCAGGCCACACCCTGCTTAGAGCCCTTCAAGTTGTACCAGTATGTTGAAGAGGCCTCTTGGGACCTGCTGTACAGTTCACTCATCCCTGCCTCGCCTTTACCCTCACAATACACATGTCTCACCCAGTCCCCCAGTCACACAGAGCACTTTGCTATGCCCCAAGCCTGTCTCCCTCCTTCTTGGAGAGCTGTTTTCCTCTAATGCACCCCCACCTTCATTATGCAAATTTTGCTCATGTCACTTTTTCCAAGAAGTCTTCAGTAGACAGGTTCAGTCTGGATAAAGCAGTTTTCCTTTAAATTCCTATAGGAACCCAACTACTACTCCATCACAGTACTTGTCTTAGTCAAATTGTGCTGCTATAACAAAAATACCATAAACTGGATGTCTATAACAACAAATATTTATTTCTCACAGATCTAGAGATCATAAAGTCCAAGATCAAGATGCAGGCAGATTGGATATCTAGTGAGGGTCCTCTTCCTGCTTCGTAGATGGTGTCTTCTTGCTGTGTCCTCATGTGGCAGAGAGAGAGAAAAAAGGTCCTCTGGGGTCCTAATTTTATAAGGACACTAAGGACACTATTTTATAAGCACACTAATCTCACCTATTCATGAGAGCTCTACCCTCATGACCTAATTAATGATACTTCCCAAAGGCTCCACTTCCTAACACTATCACATTAGGGTTAAGATTTCAACATAGTAATTTGGAAGAGGACACAAAGATTCAGTTCATAAGAGTATTTATTACATGGGCTTGTTTAATTATCTGTGCCCCAATTAAACCACGTGAACCTTGTTTCTAAAATAAATATTTGACCAAGTCATCCCATTTCATCAAATCCTTGAAAGATTTCCTCATAACCTCCAGGTGTGAGCATGACCAGCTACCTCTCTAGCCTCACCTCTTTTCACTCCCCAAAGCTCTCACCATTCCCAGTTAATAACAGAGCCTCACCCATGTGGCACTAGCTCACAAATCTTTGCATATATTGCTTCTTTTGCCTGGTCTACCTTTCCTCATCTTCCTTCTGGTCAATTAGTCTCCATCCTCCAATGCCCATCTTGAGTATTCTCTCTTCCATGAAGTCTTTCAGATCACTCTATCCTCTAGGTAGGTTTGACCACTTCTTCAACCATTGTCTCATGTTATTCATACAAATTTCTATAACTTATCTCCTGGCATTTCTTGGGTTATAATTCAAAATCTGTGTCTGCACTTGACTACAAACTTTTCAAGTGTACTGACAAGGTCTTATTCAGCTTTCTTTCCCCAGTGCCTGCTACATATAAAGAAGGTGTTCAATACATATTTATTGAATGAACAATGAAAGACTCCATGCATTCTTCAGGGTTCTACAACTGTTGCCTCTCCAGTTATTTTGTCTCCCATGAACTACAATCGATCAGATTGACCTATTTTCTGAGCTTTGTACATGCATAGCCATACGATCTTTTTTAGTAGATTCTGTGTATCTAAAGAGCAGGGACAAAGCTTTAGTCTCTTTGTCTCTACCTCTAAGCCTTGCAGATAGAAGAACTCAATATTCTTTTGCTAATTGATTATTATTGTTCAATCTACTATGTGTTTTTGATTCAGTAACTTACTGAAAAAATTTTAAAAGAGAGCCTTCTCAGAAATCAAACAACTAAAATCACAAAATGTTCTTTTCTAAAAATAACATATCCCCAAAACACTCAAGGTAGAAACTCTTTCTCCTCTCCCATTAATGAGAGAAAGATGCGACTTCCTCCATTTTTATTTTATCTGTGTCATGTCTGTGTTGCCTGGAGATTTGTAGCTGTTGTTTCAAAAAAGATCAAATGACAACAGGAGAAGGATCATCTTCTTGATTAAAAAGTGGCACTCGGAAACATCTTCTTCCTCAAATTTAATGAGGAGAGAGTTATTTCACAGCTAGTGCCTCCTTCAGAGACAAGAATCCTCAGGAGCAGTTGAGGCTGGCCACAGCCCATTCAGATCTGCTCACACAAATCTCAAGGGCTTAGAATTTACTAGTGATTAACTAAAGATCATCTTTTGAGAGACAAAATGATTGGTATTGCATAGTCAGACAAACCTGCTTTCAAATCCATCTCTGACAGTTACTTGTAGCCTTGCTAAGCTTTGGTTTTATCATGTGGAGAATGGGGGTGATAATAACTTACCAGTGGAGGTGCTGGTGTGGTTGAATGAGATAACACAAAGTGTTTATTTGGTTCCTTAGTGATCATTAATGGTAACCATTATCATTAAGTAACCAGAAGTCCATCGGTCATGATAACTACCAATGTTGAACACTTACTGGGTGCTATATACTATGCTAGTTGTCTTTATATTGATTTTTTTACTTATAAATCTCATAACAGCTCTTTAAGCAGATATTATCCTCATTTTTTAGTTAGAGAAGCTAAATTTTTTAGGAGGCTAATTAATTTATCCAATATCACCCAACTATTGATGTGGTCTTTTTAGCAAAATAATTTGTCCCTTTTTCCATTGTCCCATGCCTCTGTTTTCTATCCTAAAGAGGGTAAGATGTGGTCAGAACCTCAAATCCCATCCATATCCCACAACTTTCAGAGGGATTTGGGACAAAGGGGAAGGCTTGCCCAGTGAATTCTCATTAGTACCACTAATTTAGGTTTTAACCCCTAATTTCTCTTACTCTGGATGCACATATGAGCTTCAATAGCCCCTTTAATCATTTTAGCTCAAGAGCACTGTTCCTCAGATCTTCCTACTCCAATAGAGGAAAAAGAACAGAACTGATAATCCCCCCACAACATCACCACCAACCTAGAAGAGAACTCAGCTGTCCCCTCCTCACCCCTTTTCCCATGTACAGCATCCTGCCCATAGGTTTCCAAGGACAAAACTGTCTGCCAAGTAGGAAAGATTCCTAGGTTCTGTCTTGTCCCCACTGGACTCATAGATAAAGAGTGAACCACTAGCCTTTACCTCCTCAACAAAACTTAAGTCCTCCTTTTTACTTCCCACTAAATATTCCCATCCACCTAGCACTGTGGCTTTTTGTTTTCATCATTTAATCCTTACTCCATCAGAGCATCTTCTTCCTTGGGCAAAAGTTCTGGGAGATGGAAACAGGTTTTGAGCTCCCTCTAGAGGTTTCAATGCAACCAATATACATGACCCTGCAAGGGAAATGGCCAGGGGCAATGTCACATTCATCTGTGTGTGCCAGGAGCCCAAAAGGAGTGTAATCAAACCGGCATACCCTCCCCTGGAAAAATGAACTGGGGCCAAAGTAGCAAACCCAACAATCCCCTCCAAGTGAACAGATACAGAGACAATTGCCCTCTCCAATGAGAAGACAGATGACTTCAGCCCCTGGAGCCTCTTGCATCACAGCAGAAAAAAAATGGGAAGCAACAGATGGGCTAGCCAGGCCCCAGGTCTGAGCTCTGAGGCCCTACCTGGCCTCCAGAGACAGGAAAGGAGAGAGAGCTCCTTCCTCCTGGCACCAAACGCTGACTAGTGAGATGTACCCAAGGTAACAGCCTGCCCAGTGCCAAGCCCTGGAGGTGGACTAGAGGCTGCCTGCATGAGATTAAAAAAACAAACAAACAACAACAACAAAAAACAGCTACAGAATAAAGCAAGCTGGTATCTTGAGAATCACTGGCTGCATTTCCTGCCCCCATGCTCAGTCCACGCATGGAAAATATTTGGTGCTTGGTAAATTCATTTTGGAATAATGCCGAATGAATACACACCTAACATCTGTCTAGGGTCTGCCTAACTAGGGGCTGCTCTCTCTACCTAGCATTTGTTGTTGTTAGAAACATATACCCCAAGAGAGATACATTCCATTCTTAACTCCTAGTACCTATCAATGTGACCTCATCTGGAAATAGGGTCTTTGTAGATATAACCAAGTTAAGAGGAGGTCATACTGGATTAAGGTGGACATTAATCCAAAGACAGGTATCCTTCTAAGAAAAGGAAAATTTAGACACAAATACACAGAGACACATGGGAGAACACCCATTTGTGACTACAGAAGCAAAGATTGGAGTGATGTGTCTAAAAGCCTAGGCACACCAGGAATTTCTGGCAACCATCAGAAGAGGGGAGAAAGGCAAGAAAGGATCCTTCCCTAGAGTCTTTGGAGGGACATGGCCCTGCAGACACCTTAGATGCAGACTTCTAGCTTCTGTTACTGTGAGAGAATAAATTCCTGTTCATTTAAATCATCCAGCTTATGATAATTTGATATGGCAGCCCTAGCAAACTAATACAACACTTCACTCTTTTTTTAGCACAGTGAAATAAAAATTTCAGGGCACTAAGAGAGAGGATTTTTTACCCATTTTTTTTTCCCAAAAAGCCAAATGACACCCAGTTATTTCACAGCTTCCAGTCTTCTGCCCGAAGATAAAACTTTTCAAGCATGTAATGGTTCTGGGACTCAGAATTCAAGGGCACACCATGGAGGGGCTGCTGGTAACTTCTGCTAAGCTCTGCAGGCCCCGTAGGTTTCTGTTCTAAGCAGTAAGTGAGAGGGAAGAAAGCAGACATTATGGGCACACCTCAATTGCTTCATGTAGGACACTGAGCAGCAGTTTTCTCTCTAATCTTTTTGTAAAAGTGTATTTTGAAAAAGCAGACATATTTTCCAACACCATGACACCATAACACCTGTATAGGTCACTTTAGACATTACATGTTCTCTTACCTAGTTGCAGAAATAGCTTATCCTGTGCTTGAGGACAATAAAAATCATCAAGATTAATCTCATCTGCTTCCCAGGAGAGAAGGGAAAATCATCACATGGAAGTGACAGAGGGTCTCAACACACCCCACAAAGGGATTATTCTCAGGGTCTTCCCTACAAAGGACCCTGGAGCTTCAAGAGAGAGGAACAGTCTGTTTTTGTCTTTAAATCCATGATATCCAGCACCAGGCCAGCATCTTGCAGGTTCTCTGAGAAAGTCTGGGAATGGGAGGGATGGAGATGGAGAGGGTCCTCTCAGTTGTCAGGATCTGAACCCTGAAAAGTCTCCTGTTCCATGCCCTTCTTACCAAAGTCTGTAAAGAGAACCTTTCATCTGAATTTTCTTTATCAGTTAGCATTAATTCAGGGTTAAATCCTCTATAAAACCCCATTCATACAATGACTGGGCTTCAATCAAGCCAGCTGTACAGCCCAAGACCACATGTTTGAAAAATTCTTTCTGCTTAAGGGGACAAGGTAAGGTGAACACAGCATTGTTAAATCTACCCAGGTCCAGGAAAGTCACTGCTAATCAGCTGACTCCTAGCAATCTTTTCTGTCAGCACTGACCTTGGGTCTCTGCATCTGCTGACTCTCTAGACTGCCTGATATGTTTCCTTCCCAACAGGGCTCCTGGAAAGCCCCCATTTGGTCCAAGTTCCAAATTCCCTCTGATCGGCTCTCTCAGCACTCATCCTTCTGAGTATAACATCTGCTGAGTGGGGTGGCTACCCCACTCCCCACCCTGATTCTGGAAACTGAAGTCTCTACTTTGACTCAGGAGGGAAGGAGTCCCAGGAGAACAGCTCTCCCTAACTTGTGGCTTCTCCAAATGTCCTTCTTGGATGGAGTCTTTGACCAGCCAAACAAGCAGTGACGCTCAGGTAACTCTCCAGAAATGTTCTTTCATTGCATCATTTAGGTTTTCAAAGGAATATGAGCCTTTAGGAGACCTAACTTGGCCAGACTACAAGAGAAATGTTTTATATGATCTTGGATAAACTTGGCGATGGCTAGAAGAAGATAATCAGAATGAAAAAAGAAAAAGAAAAAAGAGGGAAAACAGGTGGGAATGTAGGAATAACTGCTTTTGCAAATCAGCCTGTGGAAAGAG
>NW_006770161.1:238758-241534 GCF_000442215.2 Lipotes vexillifer
GAAAGAGTGAAGAATTGCATTTTCTATCTGTTGGGGAGATGGATTTATGATTACAGTGGGGAGAGGGGTAGGTGGTAGCAGGTCCAAGTATCCTGAAGTGCTCTCATGGAGTGTGAATAAAGATCTACATGCACACATAAATGCACACACACACATGCACACACACATTCCCTAGCTTAAGCGTCCAGGTTCTTTGGATCTCTGGGTTCTAGAAGATAGGAGCCAGCCTAACAACCTGGAAAGGAGGCAGACCTGAGGTTACTGGTAGGAGCACAGTGGAGCAATCGAAGATGGAATTGGTGAAGACAGTTTGTGAGGGCAAGTGAGAGGGTCACCAGAATTCATCAACAGCGTACATCAATCATCCTATTACCATGACGATGACATCGAGGTCCCAGGAGGATCCAGGAGGAGGCTGTTTCTGAACCTAATGCAATTCACTTGCAAAACGAGTTGATAATGACAGCTTTCTGTCTACTGAGAGGCACTTGGCAGGATTACGTAAGACAATGCTTCTTAGGAAGCTTTGAAAAGTACTAATTCCAAACAAGTAGAGAAGCTTATAAAATTCTCATGACAAATTCCTCCTCACCGGCTGAAGGCATAAAGCTTGCTTCTGGGGGGAAATGGAGCATTACAAATTTTAGGTGTAGTCTGAGTTAACCAAGGTGCTTACAGAGTGAAACACCTCACAATCAGATAACCTCGTTATACAGTTTCAGGTGAAACTGTATTTGGTGACATCAGTAGAATTTCCCTTGAATCATGGGACTGTCAGCAAGAAAAGCACACAGTGAAAGCTCAGTTAAAGTGGAATCAGGTGAAGAGCCATCAACGGAGAATCAGGAGAAATGAATTATCATACCAGGTGTGGCAAAGCATGGGCCTGTGTGGACCATCACTCTGCCTCTTTGCTCCCCTGAGATAAAAGTGGCATCTCTTAGTCTCCTCCACTTGTGGCATTTCGTGTGTGCATGTGGGTATGTGTTATAATGTTTATGGGAGAGGCAGGGCCTAACTCGTGCTACACCCTAGATTTTGTTTTCCTCTTTCCCAACAGCAACACATTTTCATGAAATTCTTAGTGTGTTGTCTTCTCTTTTGAGTTTCCAAGGGCAGGTTCCAGCCAAATGAAGAGCAATTCTACAAGCCTTCATTCAAGTGCTCATGTATTCATTGAACATGTGCTGACTGATTATTCCTCTGACCTTATCCAAGTCCACTTGCAGCTGTACATTCTCTGACCAACCAGAAGAGAATGTATATTTGAAGTTCAAGGACTTGCATTGGGGGAAAAGTGTGGGTCTCCATTTAGTTTCCAGCAACCTGTACATGGCTAAGGAGAGACCAATGCTGGGAGCTCTAGGAATGGGCCTGTTTCTCTCCCTGGAGGATGTGTATTAGGCAGGGGTGGGGGGGATGTCATGTGGAGGGAAGGCCATGAAGACGCAGAAGTTATTAAGAAAACATTTAGGCTTAGGGTCTTTACTAGTTCAAAAATAAGCCCATAGTGGATTGGGAGGGAAATGGATTCAAGTAGACATGATGGGTTAACTCAAAACACTTTTAGAACACAAACTTGCTTATTTCTCTACGGAAAATTTTCTCCAGAAAACTTTTGCAGTCAGATTTCTCAGCAAAGGCAACAAGAAATAAGATAAACCATAGAGGGCCTTGTGTGTGTTTGTATGTGTGTGTGTGTGTGTGTGTGTGTGTATGTGTACAAGGTCCTGCGAATGTCAGTGCAACAACCTGGAAAAGACTAATTTTCCTTCCACAGCATATACTCTGACCCTCATTCAACTCACCAATCTCTGCAGCTCTGCAGTTCATGCAAAGGGATGTGAAGTATGGAGATATCATCCTGATTGCCCAAGGAAGTGCATCTCTTCTGCCATACTCCACCAGTATGGACTGTGTAAACTTGGCTAAGTTACCTACCCTCTCTGGGCCTCAGTTTCTTCATTTGTAAAACAAAGATAGTAATTGTATGTAGTCTACAGGAGTAGGATGAGAATTCAATAAGATACTTCATGTAAATCATTTAGTACAGTGCCTGAATTTTAGAAAAGGTGAAAACAATGTTATCCCAGCAATAAATAGTATCACTATTATTATTTTTACTATTAAAACTTTTATAGTGTTTTATACCCCCCACATCAATACACATCCCACCAAATTATTTACAGTTTGTATATACTTGTGAATTTCTTGTGTATTTACTTGTTGGGATCTCCCACTAAATGGAGAACTCCATGAAGGCAAGGACTGGGCCTGTCTCCTTCATCACCCTATTCCCAGTTCTTTGCTGAGTACCTGACTTACAACAGGTGACTTGTACACATCCTACTGGATGAATGAAGGGTTTGAAGCAGTGGTTCTCAACCCTATTGCCCACCAGAGTCACCTGGATCGCTTTAAAAATCTTGACCTCCAGCCCCAGCTCCAGAAATTCTGATTTAATTGATCAAGATTGAGGTCCTGGCATGAACAGTTTTTAAAAGCTCCCAGGAATTCTCCTAGACGGCTTGAGTTGAGGCTGCTTCAGTCTCAAAGATCATCCAGGCCAGTGATTTCCAAACTTTTAACTTTATTTTACAGTAAAAATATTTTTTTCACTATAACCCCTTAGGTTGAAACCTAATGCATAAAAGAGAATGAAGCAGGGTGCCCCTGTAGAGCTGGGGAAGGTGGGCCCTGAGGCTCTCCCTCCAGCCACTTGGCTCTGAGGTGGTTCACAAAGCCAGCAAGCACCCAGGGACACAACTTGCTGGCA
>NW_006770161.1:241544-248992 GCF_000442215.2 Lipotes vexillifer
TGCTCTGAATTCTACACGGTATTTTCCCACCACACAGCACTGCTGGCCGCACTGCAGCCCCGTGGAACATAAGGCAGTCGTCACCCTAAAACTTGTCCTAAGACAAACTGCAACTGTTTTCCTCTTATAGTCAAATCCAGGCACTCTCAGCCCTCCATGAAAATCATTTGCAGGCCTTGCAGAATAGGAGAGGGAAAATAACACCTAAAATATGTAAATAATTCAAGGCTGAGTTTATTTATGACATTGTGTTTTCTTCAGGCAGTAGTTTGTATAATCTCTCTTACGCTACCAGTCAGGCTGCCTCCATAGCATTTATTACTGCAGAGAACCCGTTAGAAGCTGTTTTGATGCACCTACATTCTATTATGGAGGTAAGTTTTTGTAGCACACAGCGGTTTCTGCTGTTGACATCGTAGGAAGAGGGTTGGGGAAAAAGATAGTAGAGGAAAGAACTGGGAACAGTCAGTCTGCCAGTCTAAGGAGGGAAAGACACACTCACACACATGCCTGAATAAGACAGAAAATGTTTATGGAACATCTACTAAGTGCCAGCTTACTCTTCTTGGTGATGGGGACATATTGGTGAATTAACTAAACAGAATCCCTGCCCTTATATAACATATTCTTGTTCCTGCCAACATGCTCCTGGTGAAATGATGTTACCACCACCTTTGTCTCCCCAAACAATGTTTAGCACAGTGTTGACAGATGGTAGATACCCCATATCTATTGAATGAATGAGTGAATCCAAGGTGAGGAATAAAATGAATTTATGTTGCAAGGTCACTTTTCAGTTACCTCTCTTCACAGTGATGCTACATAAGAAAAACTACACAAAACCTTGTACAATCATAAGTATTTATTGCTCATGTCTCTAGGATGTTAGGCTGGATGGCTCTGTTCATCTTTGCTTGGCTCACTTAAAGAGTTTGGAGATGGCTGGCTATCCACTAACCAGGTCAACCTCTTCTGGGACAAATGGGGTGATTCAGCTCTGCTCCATGGTCTTTCTTCATCCAGTAATCTACAGGATGTCCTTATGGGAATGTCAGGAAAAACAGAGAGTAAGTAGAAACTCACAGGCCTCTTGAAGTCTAGGCTTGAACCTGGGGAACCATTACTTCTAACGGATTTTATTGGCAAAAACAAGTCACAAGGCCAGCACAAATTCAATGTGTAAACAATTCCATCTCTAGTGAGAGGATCTGCAAAATGACATAGTAAAGGACAAGGCTAAAGGGGTGAAGAATTGAAATCACCATTTCAAACTGCCATAGGCACCCAACAAATTAGAAAAAGCTATGCCTGAAACCAACCTCCTAAGAAAAGTCTACTGTCCTTTCCAGTAGCGCCCAGATACATTCTGACCCAGGCCCTGGACCAGGCTCCCTGGTAAGTTTAGGAAGAAAGTATGTATGCGTAGGAAAACATCCCAATGTGTCCTGAGTATACCCCCACCTTTGTCACTGGTCTCTTCACCTGGGCCCCACCTAGGTTTGGCACCAGCCTCTGATGCCCTCTCCTTAACCCCACTTATTCTTCCTGCTCCCTTCTTAACCCATCACCTGAGGAGATAGGATGTGCTTATAGTAAAATAATGAGACAGAATTTTAGCTACAGTGTATTAAGGGCTTACCAAGTCCCAGGTAAGAACTTTGTACATATTAGCTCATTTAATCCTTACAAAGACTCTATGAATTAGTTATAATTATCCCTTGTTTTACCATTTAAAAAAAAAGAAAAATACTAAGAGAGATAAGGTCATTGTCCAAGGTTTTACAGCTAGTAAATAATCAAGTAAGATTTCAAATCTAGTTTGTCTGAATCAGAGCTCATGTTTCTAACCACTAGTATACACCCCATTCCTTAAACCCAGAGGGTCTCCATCACTAAACCATGATACCCTGGCAAATAATAACTACTTTCTTAAAGCAAAAAAACATTATCTTCTGCCTTGCATCTTCCCATCAGACACTGGAAAGGAAGGATCCAAGTTCATATAGCTTCTTGGGTTATTTTCCTCTGGGGACAAGGGGTTTAGGGATGTGGGGGCAGGTTGTTGAACTTTCCATCCTGTATAATTTCCACCAGCCCACATCAGAATATCCCAGGCTTTGTTAGAGTGACTGCAAATGAGACCATAGATTTCATTCTTCTTTGGGCCAGTTGGATTAACATGTAATGCATGGTGTAATTTGCTCGCTCACACTGGCACCAATAAGTCTTTGTGTAATTCCCTATAGCTGGTCAGAAATAAAGCCTGGTTGTGAACCACAGAGAAGGTATGAGAATCCCATCTATATTACTACAAAAGTATTGAGTTCCTACAGAAGTACCTTGATGTGGATCAATGGGTGTGTGTGACCAGAGGAATGAATGGCAGCTCATTCCAAAGTGGAGCTGTGGAAAGACACTGAGTTTCCCTAAATAGACTCTCTGTCCAATATCTACCTTCTTTAGGGTGTGTCCAGCAGCCTCCATTCTCACCTCCATTTGACATTTACACACAAAGGGCAATGGGCAAATGGAAACCTACCTCTGGAGCCATAGGTCTCCAGGCTTGTGATTATTCTAATGCAGAATCAAGTAAAAGCTGGATTCAAGATCATGGCTTAGACTGGAAGCCCTGAGAGGAGCATGCTCAGGGATGCTAGAGAAGAAAGGAATATACACATCTGGTCAACAAAAAGACTTGATGCATTTAGCCAGCTGACTGCGTAGGTGAGAAAAACAGGCCTGCCTCACTCCACTGCTCAAAGGAGAGAATTCAGTGGGCACAGATTGCATTGGGGAGGAAGGATAATCCTTAATAGGGGTTGCTTACTACATTAGAGAAAAATGTGGACGAGGGCATATTATGCCCCAGCACAAGGAAGAGTGGGGATTGAAACCCTGTCTTTAAGGCACAGTGTCCTCGTCCACTAGTAAACATGCTTAGACCAGTCACACTGGCCATTCCTCTCCCTGTGGGATAAATTGAGTGAGGGATTAGGGAGAGGATTAGGGAAAGGATTAGTGAGAGAGACATATTCCCCCTTCTTGGTGTGCCTCACATGGGAAAATGGACAGAAGTCACTTAACCTTTGAAAAAGTATAAAGAAATGGACATCAGCATACCTTCTCTCTGTGGCTGAGTAGAGGGAGGCTAACTTTGAGGACTGGTCAAGAAAACAGCAAGGAATGTGAGAACATGGTCAGAGAGAAGCTAGAAAGATTGAGGGACAGCCAGTTCATTGTGGCCTTTGCCTCCTGGGAAGTCGACCTGTCTCTTAGGCACAGCTGTGATGTGTGGATTAGAGTTGGGTCCATGAGAGAATACAGAGGCATTATCAGAGGATCAGAGTTGGGTCCATGAGAGAATACAGAGGTATTATCAGAGGAGCAGATGCTAAATGGTTCTTAGAACGAGTCAGGAGCCGAGTTGTGAGCCAAGTGGGAAGCGGGGGACCATAAAAAGGAGGGAGGAGACCACCAGAGAGGACAAAAGGAAGGTGGTGGGAACTCACTCTGGACATGACCGCCTTCCATTGCAGGCAGACTACTACCTCCCCCAGAGGGCTCAGGCTAGGGTAGGATGGACAGTGTCCAAGGGAGGCTTAATGACATCTTCATTTTGGTTTCTTTGTTCTATAAAGGCATGTACAACTGCATTAGTATGCTCAGGAAATGGTCTCCTTTTGTTGTGGCAGGTGCTGTAGGAATTCAGAGCAGCTGATGTTTTATCAAATCACGAGCCTACAGGGAGCCCCGGGAGGTCAGAAAGCCCAGGCCCCTGCCCCTCACATCTGCTTCATCAGTTGAATGGTGCTGCAGCTCAGAAATATTTTTAAAATCCTGTTTACTGTATTTCATCTTCTTATTTCAAGAGTGATATAACTTCATTGGAGAAAATAGGGAGCATGGCAGTAAAACACAGAGGGGAAAAACAATAATTATCTCTAATCTGACCACCACCCAGTGGGAGCTGCTGTTAACATTTCGGTGGAGAACTTACTGCTCTCTTGCTCACTCTCTCTTGATCTCTCACCTGTGGGGTACAGGTATCCATGTATGTCTGTATGTGTGTTGTAAATATATAAAAAGTAAGTGGGACTTTTCTTATTACTCCAGAATTAGCAAATAAAAATGTGAATAGAGAAATAGTAAGTGCCACATAGTCTAAATAGAGCCAAACACCTCTCTCAAGCCTTACCAAGAAGTGGCTAAATTGACATTGATCCCATTAGCCATCACCCAACACCATCAGCACCTCCCTTCCCATCAATAAAGGAAACCTGAAAAGAAAGGGGCAATATGACTGCTGAGTGGAAATGTCGGGCTCTAGCATATTCAAGAGCTAAATAGGGAGTCTGTGAGATACGGAAGGGACTTTCTAAGGAAATAACTCATAAATATTGAGAACACTTGCAAGAAGGGTCTACTAACACCACATTCCTTGGTTGGCCAACTCATGAGACAGCAGCTTTGTTGATTTGCTCTGTTCCTGTCTAAGTAGAAAAACAGAATAGTGAGAGAGCAGGGCAGAGAGAGCACATCTGTGGAGCAGCCCATTCCTCCAGTTGTCATGGCAAAGATGCATCAACTTTCTGAGGGTCAAATGGACACTATAAAATATAGCTTTGACCCAACTTTCTAGCCCTCCACCCAAAAGAATGGGTTGCCAAGAAAGAGGACCTGAGAAGCAGGAGGCTGAGGGTGGACCTCCAAGGGGGGCATCTAAGAGAGAGTTGGAAGTTGTCAACTGGCATTAGGTTCTCAGAGGAACCTGAGAAAATTGACAATGCACCCACCAGTAGTGAGCCATGAAGAGGGGACTCTGCCATGGAGAGGGCCCTGAGGTCCCATCAGTGTGAACCAAAGAAACCATGATAACCAACAGAGTGAACTGCAATAGCAGCCAGCTCAGTACTCAATGTTTGTCCTTGCCCTCTTTTTCCACCACTCCCCCCATACCAGCTGACCTGTTCCCTATCTGAAGGAGCAAAGAGAACTCTTCTCAGAGAAATGAAGGAGGAAGAGTAAAGAGAAATCAGACAAGAAAAAGAAAAAGGATCCAAACTGGAAAGAAAGAAGGAAAAGTCACTGATTGCCGATGACATGATACTGTATATAGAAAACCTAAAGACTCCACCAAAAAACTATTAGAACTAATAAATGAATTCAATAAAGTTGCAGGATACAAAATTAATGTGTTGAATTTCTATACACTAATAACTATCAGAAAGAAAAAGCTGAAAACCAGTTCCCTTTACAATTACATCAAAAAGAAAGAAAAAAAAATACACAGGAATAAATCTAACCAAGAAAGTGAAAGACCTGTACTCTGAAAACTATAAGAAATTGACGAAACAAATTGAAGATTACACAGATGGAAAGATATATTGTCCTTGTGGATTGAAATAATTAATATTGTTAAAATATCCATACTATCCAAGGCAATCGACAGATTCAACACCATTACTATGAAAATACCAGTGGCATTTTTCACAGAACAAATAATCCTAAAATTTCTATGGAACCACAAAAGAGTCCAAATAGCCAAAGCAATCTTAAGAAAGAAAAACAAATCTGGTGGTAACATGCATCCTGTTTTCAAACTATATTACAAAGTTACAGTTATCAAAACAGTATGGTTCTGGCACTAAAAGAGACACATATATAAATGGAACAAAGTAGAAAGTCCAGAAATAAACCCATATTTATATGGTCAATTAATCTATAACAAAGGAAGCAAGAATATACAATGGGAAAAAAAAAAACAGCCTCTTTAATAAATGGTGTTGGGAAAACAGGACAGCTACATGCAAAAGGATGAACTAGACCAGTTTCTCATGCCATCTACAAAAAATAAACTCAGAATGGATTAAAGTCTTAAAGGTAAGACTTGAAACCATAAATTTCTGGAAGGAAATATAGGCAGTATGTTTTTTGATGTTGATCTTAGCAATATTTTTTGGATCTGTCTCCTCTGGCAAGGGCAACAAAAGCAAAAATAAACAAATGGGACTACATCAAACTAAAAAGCTTTTGCACAGTGAAGGAAACCATCAACAAAATGAAAAGGCAGTCTAATGAATGAGAGAATATATTTGCAGTCGACATGTCCAATAAGGCATTAATACCACAACTATATAAAGAACTTATATACTTTTGACATAAATTGCAGCATTTTTTTGATCCATCTCCTAAAGCAAAGGAAACAAAAGCAAAAATAAACAAATGAGATATAATTAAGCTTAAAAACTTTCACACAGCAAAGGAAACCATCAACAAAATGAAAAGACAACCTACTGCATGGGAGAAGATATTTGCAAGTGATATGACCAATTGGGATTAATATACATACATAACATACATACATAAATAACTTATACAACTCAGCATCACAAATGAAATAAAAGCAACATCATTAAAAGAACTGAATAGCCATTTTTCCAAAGAGGGAATACAGATAGTCAACAGGCACATGAAAAATGCTTAACTTTGTTAATCAGGGAAATGTAAATCAAAACTAAAATGAAATATCACCTCACATCTGTCAGAATGGCTATCATCAAAAAGATAAGAAATAACAAGTGTTGGTGAAGATGTGGAGGAAAGGGAACTCTCATACACTGTTGATGGGATTGTCAACTGATGTAGCCACTATGGAAAACAGTATGGAGGCTCCTCAAAAAGTTAAAAATAGAACTACCATATGACCCATTAATTTCAACTCTGGGTACTTACCTGAGGAAAACAAAAACACTAATTTGAAAAGATGTATGCACTCTTATGTTCACTGCAGCATTATTTACAATAGCCAAGATATGGAAACAACCTAAGTGCTGATGGCTGAATGGATAAAGAAGATGTGGTATATGTATATAAAGAATACTACTCAGCCATTAAAAAAAGAAGGAAATTTTGCCACTTATAAAAACATGCATGGAACTTGAGGGCATTATGCTAAGTAAAATAAGTCAGACCAAGAAAGACAAATAGTATATGTTATCACTTACATGTTGAATCTAAAAAATAAAACAAACAAATAAATATAACAAAACAGAAACAGACTCACAGATACAGAGAACAAACTAGTGGTTATCAGTGAGGAAAAGGAAAAGGGGAGGGGCAAGATATGGGTAGAGGATTAAGAGGTACAAACTACTATGAATAAAAAAAATAAGGATACATTATAGGGATATTGACAGGGGATAGAGTCAATATTTTATAGTAACTTTAAATGGAGCATAATCTATAAAAATATTGAATCACAGGCTTCCCTGGTGGCACAGTGGTTGAGAGTTCACCTGCCGATGCAGGGGACACGGGTTCGTGCCCCAGTCCAGGAGGATCCCACATGCTGCGGAGCGGCTGGGCCCGTGAGCCACGGCCGCTGGACCTGCGCACCGGGAGCCTGGGCTCCACAGTGGGAGAGGCCCGTGTACCGCAAAAAAAAAAAA
>NW_006770161.1:249002-289034 GCF_000442215.2 Lipotes vexillifer
TATATAAAATCACGATGTTGTACACCTGAAACTAATATAACATTGTAAGTCAACTATACAACTCTCTCTCTTAAATTAGTTAATTTTAAAAAAGAGCAGGCTAGGTCCTTCCCACTCACACTGCCCCAAGTCTCAAGCCTGGATAGCACTGAAGGAAGAAGAGAAGATGAGGATGATTTTTTAAACTAGAAAAACTCACTATAACAAAAGGGAATAGGAAATTATGGAATCTGCTACCCATTGGATAAGGGAGATTTGACACACATCATTGAAAACCATAACTGGGGGCACGGTGGCTAGAGGGAAAATCCTTTGATGTTTGTA
Organism: Lipotes vexillifer; assembly: GCF_000442215.2. Lineage (NCBI taxonomy): Eukaryota > Metazoa > Chordata > Mammalia > Artiodactyla > Lipotidae > Lipotes > Lipotes vexillifer. The sequence continues at coordinate 249,327 of NW_006770161.1, forward strand.
ACACAGCAAGTTGTTATGCTTCCGTAAACCTAAAACACAGGCACACACACGTGTATATCTATATCTATATCTATATCTATATTTATATATATATATAGTATACATAATATATATAATATATATAATATATATAATGGATATATAAAATATATTATATTATATATATATTATATATATATATATAATATATATATATACACACACATAACCTGGACAAAGCAAAATACAACAAAAAGCAACTTAATTTTTTCAACACCCCCTACCATTTTTCCCTGATCTTGTGACCCTCCCTTCCCAACCCCTGTGAAATCTCATGCAGTTTTCATCATTTCTCTACTCACTTTCACATATAACAAAATCCAGTCTAGCTTCATACAATGTCTCATGTAATTTAAAGTTTCTCTCCTCCCTACAGCTCACACCTGCCTCCGGCTGGGAAACCTGGATGAGGAAGGACACAGTGGTTACAAGGTCAGTTTCTTCACTCTGACTGGCTACCTTGATCTCATTCTCCCTCACTTTCTAACTGCTGTTTAGGACGCTATAAAGAGATTAGAAGGTTGGTGGCTTTATTTGTCAACTTAGCTAAGTGGAAAGCCAATTTCCAAAATTCGTGTGAGGTTGGAGAGCTATAAGAGAAACGTACATGAGAGATATTGGTTTGGCCAAAAGTTCATTCAGGTTTTTCCATAACATCATAAGGAAAACCCAAACAAACTTTTTGGCCAACCCAATAAAAGGCTGCAGTGAAGCATCGATCAATTTTGCTCCTTGAAGTTTGGGCACAGGGGACTATGGGAGCTTGCACACATTGTCACTGCAGCTCACCTTGCTGGTGTGAAGCAGAACCAGGGCCTGAAGCTCCTCTAGCTCCCTGGATTTCTTCCTTCAGCTTGTCTAAGTCCTGAATAAGAAGCATTCACAGCTCCATGGCAAATTTTCTCCAAATGTTCTATGTCCCTACCTTTGTCTTTGGTTTTCTTCAGGTTGAAGGGTGTCTACATGAAAACACATAGGTATTCTAAAAGGATTTTTTAAACCTACGTAAAATTGGCCATAAAGCATCCCAGAACCCTCTGGAATAAATGTTAATAAGCATAATGTAAGTAGAATTGATGGCCTCGAGTGTATACCTTTCTACACTGATCTTTAGGAATGATAGTGGGGAAGCACAAACTTCCTTCAACAGTTACCACACAATCATGATTAATGTTAACAATAACAACTATCAATGATTGATCAATTATTCAAGCTAGACATGGTTTTCCCATTTAACTCTTACTACCAACAGCATTCTGTGAGAGGTACTTTTAATATCTGCACCCTACATATGAAGAAACAGGATCAGGACAGTTCAATGACATTCCCAAGAGTCCCCAGATGGTAAATGATGGATCCTGCTCTTGCCGTGACTCCAGAATCCACACTCTTATCTGCATTTTATACCTCAAACCCCATCTCGCTAGCAGACAAGAGTAAAAACCGTATTGGCTATCATTCATTAAGTCCTGCTGATTATGCCTTATCATCCTTGGTGCTTATAGATGTGTGCAATGTTAATTTATATCACACTAGCATACAAGAAATGCCATATCATTTTGTTTGTCTAAATCAAGTGAAGCCTACCTGGGAGCCCCCAGTGGACAGAGTGGCAGGAAGCTCAACAGCAGTTATTATTATTGGGGAGCCCTCCTCTTCTCTAATGCTGTACATGTGCCTTATCATATTTCTTGGTCTAGAACATTTGGGGACGGGCCCTCTAGTCTTCACTCTGTCTGTGTCATCCCTAAACTGTGCTGACCTCCCTAGGGGCCATTTCCAAGACTCTGCCATTTCCAGAAGCCCCAAAATCCTTTTCTTCTCCAAGTCAGAGAAATACCCAGTGCCAGTGTATAAGCCAGTGTTTAGAATCATCCTTCTGGGGCTAACGCTTAAGAACAATAGCTTTCCACTTTAAGGATCTCTGAGAGAAGCTTCAAGAGGTTGGACACACCAAGGGACTCTTCAGTCAACCATGGATAGAGAAAGGAAAAAAATGTGTTGAGCAGCTACACTGTGCCAGACACTTTGCCATATCTTGGTCTATTTCCCCTACAACTGCAAGGTAGAAATTATTATAATTGGTTTTTAAGATGAAAAAACAAATGATCAGAGAAAAGTCCCCAAATCATACAGCTATTTCATTCTTGGGAGATGGCCTGGGGAAATCCTGTAGCTCGTCTTAATAATAATTACCATTCCTTGAGCTCTCACTCTGTACCAAGGCATTGCACCAAGCACTTTATATCCGCCGGTTCCCATAACAACTCTATAACTTATTTCTTTATCTCAACCTAAGTTATGAGAATCACTGGAGCTGAGAGAGGCCAAGTTGTTTGCCCAAGGTTGTCACACATCTGGGGCATGTTGGAGCCTGGATGTGAAGCTGCTGTATTAAATCCAAAGTCTGAGTTTTCCCAGTGCACATCACAGCTTTCTTCAAGCCTTTAACATGGAGGTGCAGCCCCAGTGGGGCTGGGGCATTGTGGAAAGGGTGAATGGATAAAGTAAGCAGGGAGGAAGAGCAAGGAGAACTGACTGGTGTCCTGATGCTCTCTCGGCCTTCCCACTGAGTATTTCACAGGAGTGAATCACAGAACAAAAGGGCAGAGGCCTTGCTTACATGTTTCACAAACCACACACTGCAGAATGAGAAAAATTATTAGTCATCTGTGAGATTTGTGATGCTGGTGGCTTAGTCATTCAATAAGTATTCTAGATCACATATTCCGAATCCTCTAAGTAGAGCCTCAAGCCACCTATAGAATCCTTAAACAAGCACCAACTTCTCAGATTCCCCTGGGGCAGGGGGTGGCTGCAGACACACTCTGCAGAAGCTGTGCATTCTTCTTATTAAAAGACGAAAACATTTTGGTCAATAGCATTGTGAGAAGTTGCTCAGCAGAATGCACAGGATTTCCTTCCCTGTTTTCAACAAAGTTCCTTTCCAGCAAGACAGATACTCCAATCAGTTTTAAGTCTCCCTTAGGGCACAGGAATTTCAATCTCAGCTATGTTTACTTGAGATTTATGAGAGATCTTATATATGTGAAAGAGATAGGAAAAGAAAATACAACAGGCATATAAATGGGTAAGGATACCCAAAAAAGCACTGGAGTTGATGGGAGACAGAAAAGCACATATAACCTTTAATCTGGTAGCACCACTCCTGGAAATTCATCCTATAGATATCATTTAAACTGTCCAAAAAATTTTAGCACATAGATATACTCATCAAAATGTTACTTATCAACATCAAAACCTGCATATGAAACTCCAACACCTGCATATGAAACTCCAAGGCCTTGTTTAGGTAAAGTGTGCTATGTTCAATCAGTGGGTTATAGCCTTTAAAGGGTATGTTTTTAAAGGCCTTATAAAATGTAAAAAAAAAAAAAAAAAAAAAAAATTACTGAACAACCCCATCTTTTGAAGGGAAGGAAAAAAAGACTGAAAGGAAATAGACCCAATGTGCACAGTAGTTGCTTTGGAAAGTGACTCAAAGGTCAACTCTTTTTCTTTCTATTTTTGGGCATTTTCCAAAATGTTTATAAAGAGCACATAGTGCTCTTACAATGGAGATAAACAATAAAAAAACACCAATGCATTATTTGATTGATTATTCTTATTAACTCAGTTCTACCTATAATTAATCCATATTACAGTTGGTGACAGCAATAATCCAAGTGTTTAAGAAAGAACCCTGTTGGCATAGCTTGGTATTCCAAGCCTCACTTCATCTTATCAAGTCTACCTACCAATCCAAACTTCTCTCTTGTTATGGTCCAAAGGACAATGACAAAGAAGTCTTTGCAGAACCTGACCTGGCCTTTCTGTCTCCCTGTTTTTGTTGTACCAATTCCTCTTCCCAATGTGCCTCTCCTCCTTTATGCCATCTCTCTCTCTGGCAGCTAATATCAAAGAGCTCATCCCAAACATCATGCCTTCATGAGTGACCTAAGTCATCTAATTGTGCCAGCTAGCTCAGTGCCTGGCACATAGAAATCACTTGGTTATTGGATTAGAACAGGTACTATTTGTGATGATAGCAGACTCTGGCAGATAAGAACCTGTTGCTATATGATTTTAGATAACTTGTCTCCATAAGAAAACACAAATTAAGAAGGTAGTCAAAAAAAGAAAACATTCTTCCTACATAGGAGAAGAGCTTTATCAACTTTGATCAGAAAGAGGCTTTGGAAAACCACCTGCAGGCAACACTGGAAATCTTCCCATACAGAGCAAAGAATAGCAGAAAATAATATGGACATTTTCCTCATCGTCTCCCTCCCCTATCTCAAAAGGAGGATTTGGCTGTGTTTTTAAATAGGCTTTTGCAGTTTTTCAAGAATCAGCTAGATACCAGTGCATCTCCACAGCTGAATAAGCACAATTACGATGAAAGATATATCCTGGGGGCAGCATAAACTGTTATCCAGCTGCCTCTCAAGTTGTGTAACTTCTCTTGTTTGCTGACAACAGAGGAGGGAGCAGAATATCCCTGTATCCTACATCATACAGGGTTAGCAGCCTCAAAGTTCATTTTAAAAGGAGAGCCATGATGCCTAGGAACCTTCCTGAATTTCATCTGGATCTTGTTTACTCAGAAAATCCATGATTCTAATGATAGCAAAGATTCTTTGGCTCAGCTTTTATAGAGAAACCAGCCTGATCCACAGGCAAACAAAGAAATCCTTTTCTTTCAATCTGCAAAACTAGATGCAGCTCTTTAGCATAAAGTAGTCACTCAGACAAACAAAATAAAATATTATACATGCTGTATCATCTTATTGTTAGATGGTTCTAAGGGAAGGGTGCTTAATGGAATAATATTTCAAGGGGAGACCCAGGAGAAGGTTGAGCATAGCATTTGCAGAATATCTTTTGGTTCAGTGAAAAGCAGGATGCTTGACAAATTTTGTTCCGAATCTATTAAATTATACACTCATTTAGCAAACACTCAACAGCAAACTACTTTTTGTTTGCTTTTTCATTTATTAATTCAATAAACATTCACTGAGCACAGAATGGATACCATGTATTGTCCTGTGTGTTATGAAGACTATAAATAGTAAATGGGAACATTTGTTGAGTGATTACAATATGCCAGGAAGAGCTAAGATCACACAGCTGGTCAGTAGAAACTCTCAGTTTGTATCTAGGATCCTGACCTACAACACATACCCCCTGACCATATGCTATATTGCCTTCCAAAGATGTTAGATATCCAGATATTAAGATGCAAGTCTTGACCTCAAGAAGCTTAGATTTTAGGAAAGCTGAGTCCTATAAGTGCTTTAAGAGAGACTCAGGAACAACTACCAAGAACATGTGGAGAAAGAAGAAACTACTTCTTTACTGGAGAAAGAGAGAAATCTCCTTAGAAATAGTGTAATTTGAGGTTACTCTTAATGGACAAGTAGAATTTGAATAAGCAACACTGGGAAAAGGTATTCTAAGCTAAGGGAACATCATCAGCAAATTACAAAGGAAGGAAAACAGGAGATGTGGTAGAGGGCTCGTTGCTCAGTTTTCTTGGAGCATCAATGCCTGTGAAGAGCGATATGTGGGGAAAGAGCAGGAGGCTAAGGCAAGTGTGTATGTGAAATTTGCCTTTTCTGGGTATCTTCCCAGATAACATTCATTCTGCTAAAATATATTCTGCAAGCAGTATTGACCCCTACTGATAGTATTTACTTCTTTAGGGTGAGTAATAAGGTATTACTCTAAAAATTCCATGAGAAAGTTTTCCATTTTAAAAGTTAGCTAACAGACTCAAGCAAGACAGTTATGACAAAGAATTAATCTCCAAAATTTATAAGCAGCTCATGCAGCTCAATAACTAAAAAACAAACAACCCAATCCAAAAATGGCCAGAAGACCTAAATAGACATTTCTCCAAAGAAGATATACAGACTGCCAACAAACACATGAAAGAATGCTTAACAACACTAATCATTAGAGAAATGCAAATCAAAACTACAGTGAGATATCATCTCACACCAGTCAGAATGGCCATCATCAAAAAATCTAGAAACAATAAATGCTGGAGAGGGTGTGGAGAAAAGGGAACACTCTTGCACTGCTGGTGGGAATGTAAATTGGTTCAGCCACTATGGAGAACAGTATGGAGGTTCCTTAAAAAACTACAAATAGAACTACCATATGACCCAGCAATCCCACTACTGGGCATATACCCTGAGAAAACCATAATTCAAAAAGAGTCATGTACCAAAATGTTCATTGCAGCTCTATTTACAATAGCCCAGAGATGGAAACAACCTAAGTGTCCATCACCAGATGAATGGATAAAGAAGATGTGGCACATATATACAATGGAATATTACTCAGCCATAAAAAGAAATGAAATTGAACTATTTGTAATGAGGTGGATAGACCTAGAGTCTGTCATACAGAGTGAAGTAAGTCAGAAAGAGAGAGACAAATACCATATGCTAACACATATATATGGAATTTAAGAAAAAAAATGTCATGAAGAACCTAGGGGTGAAACAGGAATAAAGATACAGACTTACTAGAGAATGGACTTGAGGATATGGGAAGGGGGAAGGGTAAACTGTGACAAAGCGAGAGAGAGGCATGGACATATATACATTACCAAACGTAAGGTAGATAGCTAGTGGGAAGCAGCCACATGGCACAGGGAGATCAGCTCGGTGCTTTGTGACCGCCTGGAGGGGTGGGATAGGGAGGCTGGGAGGGAGGGAGACGCAAGCGGGAAGAGATATGGGAACATATGTATATATATAACTGATTCATTTTGTTGTGAAGCTGAAACTAACATACCATTGTAAGGCAATTATACTCCAATAAAGATGTTAAAATAAATAAATAAATAAATAAAAGTTAGCTAATAGACTCAAGCAAGACAGTTAGGCTGGAATTTCTAAGTCCTTCTGTCCATCCTGGGAACCTGTTAATATGATAACAGTTCTGCAAGTCTGGACAAGAAATTTGAAGAAAGGCTCCTCTTTCACTGAAAAATTTGCCTACAGGGTCTGACCTAGTGGAAGTAACTGTTGGGTTCCTTCCCAGAACAGAGAAGGAAAATTGTGCTGTCCACACCTAATATCCAGTCTACTGCCTCTTGCTTTGTGCTCATCAAGCAACGTTCAGAGACCAATTTGACCCTCATGGAGCATCTGTGTTGGACAGGGGAAACATGCTCAGAGAATCAGTGTTTTATTTATCAGTACACATGAGAGAATTTTCCTTTGAATTTGTTCAGCATGGGTCAGTCCCCTCCTGGCACCATTCTATCCAATCTTTGCTCCAACGTAAAGGGAGGGAAGCAGACTTTATATAGGGAAAGAATGCACATCCAGTTATATGATCAATAATTATGTTCACTCTGTATAAGAGAAGACTAAAGTGGAGAGGGGGCAAGAGGTATCTTCAAATGTTTAAAATATGATCATATGTAAAGAAGGAATCTATGTGACTCTAAGAGACAGAACTTCAGATAATAGGTGGACTGAAATTTGGATGTATTATGTACTAGGCATTGATAAATAATTATATATGCAATCTTATCTAATTATTATAAAAACTCTACACTATTATGGGTATTAATATTCTCATTTTTTTCAACTAAAACTTCACATTATTCAGGAGTCTCAGAAAGATTGAGAAACTCACTTGAGGTCCCACAGATAACAGGTGATGGAGTTGGAACTCAAACCCATATCAGCCTAACTCTGTCCTCCAGCTCCCCAGGTTGTGCCCTCACTGTAACATGCCTTAAGTCTCTTTTCTGTAAATTACAATAGGGAATAAACAGGAAGGAACTACAGAGAGGCAAATTTTAGATCAACATAAATAACTCTGTCACACTTAACTGAATGCCTTTGGGCAGGAATATGTCCACTCTCTAGATCTCAGATTCCCTTTCCAATAACCAGAGTAGTACACATGAGCCCATTACATCGTTTTGTGCAGTAGCTCTTCATAATCTATAAGATGCTCTTGAATAAAGACCTACCTTCCTAGTAGTTCTCCATGATCTATAAACATACTCTACTGGATAAATAGAGAAGACTTGAGTAGCTCTCCATATCTGCAAAACCCTACCAGGATAAACAGAATCCTCTCTACAAGGCATTCAAATACCTTCATGATCCAGCTCCTTCCCATTTCTCCTCACTCACCTTCCACCCATTCTAGACACTTGTCTTCTCTTCCGACTCCCCCAGATCACTCACTAGTCTCTAAATGCAGGGCCTCACCTCTCAGGCTTCAGACATCTTACTCCTTCCACTTGGATAAAACTAGGCAGTTGGCCTTCCTACAAGCTGATATTCCTTTTTTTTTTTCCTTTAAATATTTTCAGGTGAAGATTTTTTTTTAAATTTATTTATTTTATTTATTTATTTTTGGCTGTGTTGTGTCTTCATTGCAGTGCACGGGCTTCTCATTGCGGTGGCTTCTCTTGTTGCAGAGCACAGGCTCTAGGTGCACGGGCTTCAGTAGTTGTGGCATGCAGGCTCGGTAGTTGTTGCGCAGGGGCTTAGCTGCTCCGCAGCGTGTGGGATATTCCCAGACCAGGGTCTGAACCTATGTCCCCTGCACTGGCAGGCAGATTCTTAACTACTGCACCACCAGGGAAGCCCCAAGCTGATATTCTTAAACATTTTTCAATATTTATTGGCAACGGTGGAGAGAAAATACTTTTCTATCAATTAAGATGTTAAGTACATTCTTCTTTAGGTCAGTTAATAATGTATCACTTACCACTTCACCTTCTTCTTTAAACTCCTTTAAAACAAAATGCCACTCTTGTAAGTATATGAGTGAGTGACCAAGGTGAATCTACTCAATATTTCATAGAGAAGATGGAGGAGGGCATTTATATCGCACAGAACATAGCATGTTATGGGAAACAGCACCATGCTACAAGTCTTGGCTTAGAGACATCTTTTCTTAGCCACAATAGGACTGGGTCTTCTCCCAGCTCTTCCCCGTCCCCATTCCCAATACAACAGCTCCCCAAATCATGTACACCCTTCTACAACAATGATGAAAATTATGTTTATAAGTAGCAAAGAGGACCTCTAATTTTTTATAATATATTAAATTCAAAATAAGTGTTTTATTATAAAGAGGGAGACCAAGTTACTTTCCTCCAAACACAACAGGAATCACATGTAGAAATATAAGTCAGTCGGCACCTTATTCCAATTTATTCTACAGATATTTCGTGCCCGTCATATAGAGTAGGGCCCTGCTTAGTTGCCCTGTATCTTTATCCAGATCCGTGCTAGCAAACTCCTGCACACTGCAAGATTTAGCTGAATGAAGCACTGCCTCTCTGTGAAGCCTGGCCTGACTCTACCCATCCTCAACCACCATCCAGTCTCCCTTTGAAGTTCTCCCAATTTCATGTAGGTTTCAGTGCCACAGTTATTTATAGCACCTACCAATATTGAGGCATTTATCAATTTATTGGTCTGTCTGCCTCAGCTAGACTGTGAAATCCTAGGAAAAAGATTTTGTCTAATTCAGCTATGATTCTGCATAGTCCTAAAATAGAGAATAAAATAGGGTTTGTTTTTTAAAAAAATGTTTCTTATATTAAATTGAACAATTAACTCTCTGCCAACTGCTATTTACATAGATGTATACATACATATATGCACAAAGATATACATGTATATATACATACATATATGTGTATACACAGACACACACACACAATCTTGATTCTAGGCCAAGTTGACAGCAAATTGACTTTGACGGCAAAGCCTGACCAGTATTTCCCTCTTTTAACCCAGGAAAAAAGAAGTGGTTTTGACCCAGTCCCAAGAAAAGAATTCTCTGTAGGGGGGAGAAATATGATTGCAAGAAAACAGGAGGTGATTTGTAAGGGAAAACGAAGCACACGGCAAGTTAGATTCCCCAAGGTTCCTAAACTGGTAGTTAATTGAATCCAGTGTTCCAAGACCTTAATTTCAAACAAGGTCTTTGGGAAAAACAGTCAGTTGTTCTCCCTCAGGCAAAATGAAGAGCTTTTCCTTAACTCTGAGACCTAACAAAGCTCCCAACTCCTGCCTTAGTCCTTGTGCACCCGGCGTAAGGCTGCACCTTTGGGAACTTTCAAAGGCAAGCCCTGAGCTTCACTTCCTCTTGCTGCTCCTGCACCCCAGCTTATCTGCAAACCCCTATAAGTATTGTTTAATCCAAAGCTCTCTGCATAAAAACAACAGACTTCCAGGATGCGAGTCCTTGCCAACCTGGCCCAGGCCATATGTGGATCCAAGATCTTGATTTGGAGCCAAGGTCCAGACTGAATCTGTCCATCTCTATAGCAATTTGCTTTGTCCTTTATTATCATTCCCTTGTTCCCTTTTGCATTAGACTGACCTCATTTATTCATTCATTCCTTTGAAAGTAAATATTTATTGAATGTTTACTATGTGTTAGGGCTGAAGAGACAGAATAATAATAACAGCTGACATGTACTGAATTTATTATGCCCTGTAACAAAAAATAGGTAAAAAGAAAACATAATCGCTATTATTCTCCATCTCATTTAATTCTCACAAAAATCCTGTGGGGTAGGGACTAGTAGCCTTGCTACTTTAGAAATGAGGAAACAAGGAACAGAGAGAGTGAATGACTTGCTAAATCAGTTTAGAATAATTTTATCTGAAAGTAACAGAAAAATCAGCTCGGTGTGTTTTAAACAATGAGGGAACCATATTATCTAACACAACAGGAAAAACAGAATGAAGCAACTCCAAGACTGGTGAATTCTGTAACTTCATACCTGGGTTATTCGTAACCTTTCACTGTGCCTGCCCCTTAGTCGTCAGGTAGGGTCTCCTCAGATCTGCAGCAAAGTTTCAGTGATTCATCCAGACACAATAATCCAGTGATGATACTGAGAGCACAATTTTTCTTAGCTTCTGTTAGTTTCCTGGAGCTGCTATAACTAAGTACCACATACCAGGTAACTTAAAACAACAGAAACATATTCTCTCACAGTTCTGGAAGCCAAGAGTCTGAAATCAAGGTGTAAGCAGGGCCAGGCTTTCTCAGAAGGCTCTAGAAAAGGATATTTTATTGCCTTTTCCTGACTTCTGGTGGTTGCCAGCAATCCTTGGTTCTCATTGGCTTGTAGACGCATCACTCTAATCTTTGCCTCTGAGAGACCGTTTTCCCTGTGTGTGTGTTCCTCTGTCTCTTTTCTCCTTCTTATAAGGATGCTAGTCATGTTGGATTTAGGGCCCATCCCACTCAGTATGACCTCATCTTAACTTGATTACATCTGCAAAGACCCTATTTCCAAATAAGGTCACATTCTCAGGTATGGGGGCTAGGAGGACAAAATCCAACCCACAGCAGTGTCTTATTTTAAGAGCTAGAAAAACTTTCCTGAAAGCCCATTTGTCAACTTCTTATATCTCATTGCTCAGAATTGCTTCATATGCCCAAGCCTAAGACAATCACTAACAAAGGGAATGGGCACCACCATGATCAGCTTAGACCAATCAGGACCTACCCTAGAGCATGGGAAAGGGACCAATCTCCCCCAAGGCAGCATGTGGCTAGAAGAGGAAAGTAAATACCTGAACATCACTGAGGAAGAAACAAGTGAAAATTGATGAAGTTGATGTCTCTAGGAAAAGCAACCAGCAGTGTCTGCTATACTTTCCCATGGCTCCACATGAATATCTGATCCCAGAACCTAAAGTCTATGAGCTTTCAAACCTTCATTTGAGCACCTGCTATAGCACCACTCCTTATATTCTGCAAGGCTCTGTGCTGTGGGGTTTATAGATATCTTCTCCTTTAACCCATATCATTATCGAATGAGATATATACCATCATTATCCCTATTTTAGAGATGATAAACTGAGTCATCAAGCCCAAGGATGCACAGCCCTTGGTAGTAGATGTTTATGAAATGCAGCAGTCCATGAGAAATTCAAAGCCAAAAACCACATTTAACTCATTTTTGTAAACCCCTCACCCAGTACCATGCCTGATATAGAAAAACTGTTTGGTAAATGTTTGCTGCATGAAGATCTGGCCGTTCCCTTCCAGAAAACCTTTGTTACTCTTCAAGAGGATATTTGAATTTTAATTTCGGCAAAGCATTCATTTCTCATTCATCTGGTCCACCACGATACCTAAGAAACTCTTATTTGCACACCTAAATGGAACGTTGCTCTTTTGATCAGTGGAAATTAATGTTTGAGTTGAGGTCCTTTGCTCCTCCTGACTTGTTTGAGCCTTTAAAAATGTCCCCTGCCTCATAGATGCACAGTCAGTTGTTTTTCTTGGAGAAGGAATGGCCACTGTGTAATTCATCTCCCAAATTCCTTATGATGAGTGCTGTAACTGGAAAGCCATGTGTTCCATGATGAGGGACGAGGCAGGAAAGCATGGAGGGCAAAACCTGAAAGGAAAGCTTCAGATGATTCTTTTGTCAAGGAAGTTGAGAGAATGAGCACTGGTCTTAGACAGACTGGATCATTTCATAGTTCAGCAGCTAATTAGCCTGGCTCATGACCTTGGGAAAGTCACTTTCTTCTTCAGGACTCAGTTCCCTCATTCTACAAAATGAAGGGGTTAAACTGATTATGTTTAAGTTCTCTTTAGCCATGACATTCAAAGCTTGGAAATCATATCTCCCTAGGTTTACTGTGAGCATTTCAAATCTGCTTCTCCCTCTGCCTTTCTTCCTAGGTCTATTTGTTGATTCATGGATCTGTATGGTGACAATGATGTGAAGGATAATAAGTTAAAATTATGTTTCCACTGAACAGCTTGGTTTAAAATTGCTTTGATGTTCACTATCTTGATTCTTTCTTATGATAGTCCTGTGAAGGTACTGATTTTCCCATTTTTAAAAATCAATAAATTGGAAAATAATAGGGCTTGCCAAAAGTTACTCAGCTAATAAGTAACAAATCCAGACCTGCAGTCATGTGTTTAGCTACCAGTTAGTACCCTAGAGTATGACTCCTCAGCACACAGAATCTCACTGCACACGGGACACCCCTGCCTCACCAATGCTGGGAAAACCCTGACTCAACATTTATCTTGAGGAGATAAAATAGTGTACATAAAATGACTAACTTAGATCACAAATACTTTTGCTATTTTAGAATTAAGCTGTAACTCATCCACAAGGAATCCAGTACAAGGAAAAACTGTCTAAAAGCAAAGTTGTCTAAAAGACAATGAGTTGCTTTGTGAGATAGTGAGCTGCCTATCACAGACAATATTTAAGCATAGGATAAATAAACTCCTGATGGGACTATAGGAATCAGACTTTGGTTAAAAAATTGTATTCAATCTTCTGTGAGATGTCATTTGTACTGAGATGATTTGGAGACTTGTTCTGAGCCTGTCTGGAGATTTTTTCTGATAAAAGTAAATAAATCTATATACAAGCAATGAACAGTTGGAATTTGAAACTGAAAGCCCAACACCATTTATATTAACACCAAAAATATATTGAATTCTTAAGTACACATCCAACAAAGTATGTATAAGATCTATATGAGGAAAACCACAAAACTCTGATAAAAGAAATCATGAGAATCTAAATAGATGGAGAGACATTTCATATTCATGGATAGGAGGACTCAATATTGTCAATATGTCAGTTCTTCCCAACTTGATCTACAGATTCAACAAAATCCAATCAAAATCTCAGCAAGTTATTTTATAGGTATCAACAAACTGATTATAAAATTTATGTGGAAAGGTAGAAGATTCAGAATAGCCAACTTTGTTCTTCTTCAATGAGAAATTTTAGAGCAGTGAAACTACTCTATATATGACACTAAAATAGTGGATACATGACAATAAGTATTTATCAAAACCCATAGAATGTACAACATCAAGAATAAATCCTAATGTAATCTCTGGACTTGAGTTAATAATAAATTATCAATATTGGTTCCTTAATTTTAACAAATGCACCACGCTAATGCAAGATAATTCTAGGGGAAACTGAATAGAGCCAGGAGAGGGAGAAGGTACTTCATGTATGCTGGGATGTTCTAGCTGAAACTGCATGCAAACATGTTGTGAAATCTTGACAGTTAGAAACATGTCTCTGACATTTGAAAACTGCCAGTAATTCTTCTGCTTCTTTGGAGATGGAGGCTCAAATTCTCTATGAGGGAAGATAATGCCTTTGTTTAGGGAAAAATACAGGGCATTTTAATCAGACAAAGGTAAAGTAAGATCCTCTTCTGAAATAAAAATGAGAAAAAAGTTACATCTGTGAAACATGTTTTGGGGCCAAAGTTTTAGAAGGAGGCTTGGTGATTCTCCCTCAAGGCCTCCAGATGGTTGAGGGCACAGGTCAGGTTATGAGAAATCCACCTATTCAGGGCTTTCCCTCTCAAGGCTCAGGAGAGCACAGGAGTGCAGGGCTCCTCTATGGAGAAACTTGGGCTTAGGCCGTACCTCAGAATATTCACCTGTATTGTAATTTCTTTCTTATTTCACAAGCTTTCAGTTAATGTTCTATAACTTGCACTCTAGAGAATGAAAGGACAGACCTAGCTTGTGTTCACAGAAAAGCAATATTGAGGGAGTCTCAGCTTCAAGGAAAGGCAGACTTGCGTAAACCAGAGGCAACCTGAAAATACTCACAATCCCAGGAAGGCAGGGCAGTTTGTGTTTGATTAAAGGCACAGACAATAAGGGTTTTGAGGGTCCTGAAAAGGGATAGAATGCTGCATGATGGAAGGATCAAGGAAGACAGACTGGTTGCACACTGAAATATGTACGATTGGGAAGCTGGGGGTAGAGTAGGCTTTCCTGGCAGAGGCCCCATGTGAGCAAAAGTGTCACAGTGACCCATTTCATAAAAAGTAACTTCCTTCTGAAAACATCATTTGATACATTTTTCCTGCCAATGTGGTAGCAAAGATATTGCCTCCTTGTGAAAATTTTGGAACCAGTTTGTCAGCCAGAAGATGACCGCTCCCACACCACACACACACACACACACACACACACACACACACACATACACACACACACACGCATGATGAGTAGTCACTCAAGGAGTCACGGAGTATGTCCAGCTCACTCTGAAGTTATTTTTTCTTCACAGGCTTGAACGCAAAATTGTGCTTTCATATTTCTTTCAATCCAGGTCCTGTGGATCTGCTTAATAAGGTTCAGATTTTCACTTTTTCCATCTTGGAAACTGAAGAAAGAGAAGTCTCCAGGGGTTGGCCCTGCTTGAATTCTCAGCAGACTTGACAATGGAAAAGTTCAAACTTTATTGCCTCCAGTCATTTTCTAAAACAAACAAAACCAAAGCAAGCCTCGTAGGTTCTTTCTTGACTTACATGACTAAAATCCTCTCCCTCTCATTTTCCCTGGTTTAATTTTCTTTTCCTCCCTCCTCCACATATTCTTCAAAAACATGTGAGTCATGCAAACACTTGGAACTCGACTGACAATTCTCCATTTATCAGTGTGAAATGTCAGTAAGCAAATTAAGCAAAAGTTTTGGCTGGAGAGATAACTGGAGGTGACGAGCTGCAGGAGCTGCTTTTTCAGATCTAGCTTCTCAGGGGTGAAAGGACAGGAAGGAGACTGAGACCAGAGAGAGAGAGGCAATTGTCAAGGACAAAACTCATGGCTAAGGCTGGCCAGAAGACAACATGAGGAGAGGCAGGAAGTTGCAGCAAAGCCAAAGCTGTCAGCACTCCCATGAGGCATGAAAGACCTTGGTGGTGGAGTGAGAAGAGTGGATGAGATGAGACAGGCAGCCACCCTGGGGACTGATCCAGAAAAGGTGTTGCCCTGTGCAGTCTTTGCAATGCAGTTAACCAACCTCTACACACCTACAACCTCTTCCCCAAGCACCCCCATCACTTCCTTGCCTTAACTGAGAACCAGCTTTCCCCAGGTAAAATGATTTCCTTGCAGTCATCTCAGATGGAATCTGCCCATTCTTAACATGTCCCTACACATTCCTCAGAGTTGTGGTCAGCATGCTGGCTCCCAGTGCTACCACCAGCTGCATATGCACTTATGTCAAAGTCCCCCTTCCTCTTGAAGCTCAGGTCTTCCAGCTACCTCAGCCTCTGCCCCCACCATGCTGTCCCTAACCACCACTTAGACATTACTCATTCACCAGTGCTCTAAATGATATTCTGATGGTGGTGGTGGTATCCAGCCTATAGACTCCCCTTCATCCCACATCATCCCAGGTCACTTCCACATTCACAATGATCAGCCTGTATGATCACCAGACTTCTTAGGTCCATGGCTCCCTCATCTCAAAGTCTCTCCTCCCCTCTCCATGCAGCACTCACTTCCATTCATCATTCCACAAACAATAACCAGCATCTACCATTCACTGTGCACTGGGAATAGTGTTGAGGATACTGAAGTGAATACAGTTCCTGCCTTCAAGGAGCTTATGAGGAGAGAATTACATAGGAGAAGGACACATAGGAACTCAATCTGGTAGGAGGGATGCAGCAACAGGGCCCCTCTCCGTGGAAGGGCAGGACTTACAGTGTTGAGATGGAGGATAACTCACCTGGGCTCTAGCAGGAACCCATCAGTGGACCCCATCAGAGTAGTCCAACTCCAGTAGAAGTTGGGGGAGATTAGCATTAGCTACAGAGAGTCTCACAAACACTGTTCATGTTAAGTTTTCAAATGAGGATAAAAGCTGAAATCAATGCAGAAGCCCAATCATAAGCACAGGATCTTATTTATCTGTATAATCTGGCATCAAATACGATGCTAGCTCATGGCAGGTGCTCAATAAATGTTTTTGAGACAGAACTCATCTATAATGAACATAATAAGCATGATAAGGGCTTAAGAGGAAAGCTACAGAACAATCTACAGAGCACCAAGCAGACAGACTGGATACCTAAGCAAGACCAGTTCTAGATACTACTTACCCTTGTGTATGGAACTCCTAAAGTACTCCAGAACTTGGTTTTCATCCTGGTTGAGACTACAGGTGGGAAGTGGTCAGCATCAGAAGCTGAATGGGCTCAGGACCATCAGGGCTAACTCAGAGTCACCCTAGCTCAGAAGCAGTATGTGGCACCAAGAGGAATCCAAAACAGAAGCAAATCCACCTTCTGACTGAAGCCTCTTCTACGCTTTTTGTTGTAGCGGGAACAAGCCAGCTGGAATATGGACCACCAGACTCTAGAGCAGGAACTCCCAACCTGGGTCCTCAGCAGAGTCCCCTGACCCACAGGAGACTTCAAAGTGACCAGGGGATTCACAGAGTATTTCTATTATCCTTATAATTTAATAGAATTTAAAGCTGTACAGGTTAATCAAAGTATCCTTGTTTTTCACTGAAATTAGCACCAACTCAGTGTGCTAATACGAGGCATGTAGATCAGAAACTATGATTAGAGGTTATATATACATTGGATTAAATTTAAATGGGGAAGAGAATTAAATGTTTATTATTAAGTGCAGTTTGTTTCACAAAATCTTTCTAAACATGTTATACTTTGCAGGGAGCTAATAAAAGAGACCTCTTTGGTATAGAAAGTTTGAAAATCATTTGATAAGAAGCAAGAAAAAGTTGTATATCTCATCAGCTCATTACATGGAGCCAGAGCATCTCATTCCCTGCATGAGGAGATGCTGAAAATGTGTGTTAAATCCTAGGCTCTTCTTCAGAGAACTGCATGGATTTAGACAGGAGGAGACTGGTTTACAAATCAAGCATATATACTGCCTTTTCTGTACAAAGCATATCTGAGGGTAATCAAAGAATTAATAGGGTGTCCTCTTCATAGAAGTATTCAGCTGTATTCCTTGCTTATGGTTATACACATCATTTCATAAGAGAACACAAGCATCTATATATTAACAAATCTGGATTTGAAACCCAGCTCTTCCACTTATTATGTACATGACTTTATACAAATGCATCATGGAAGACATGCAGCTGCAAATACAAAAAATGTCAATAAATACTGGCTAAGAAAACTGGGGATTACCCTCAGAATGGGAGAAAATATTTGCAAATGAAGCAACTGACAAAGGATTAATCTCCAAAATTTACAAGCAGCTCATGCAGCTCAATAACTAAAAAACAAACAACCCAATCCAAAAATGGCCAGAAGACCTAAATAGACATTTCTCCAAAGAAGATATACAGATTGCCAACAAACACATGAAAGAATGCTCAACATTATTAATCATTAGAGAAATGCAAATCAAAAGTACAATGAGATATCATCTCACACCAGTCAGAATGGCTATCATCAAAAAATCTAGAAACAATAAATGCTGGAGAGGGTGTGGAGAAAAGGGAACACTCTTGCACTGTTGGTGGGAATGCAAATTGATACAGTCACTATGGAGAACAGTATGGAGGTTCCTTAAAAAGCTACAAATAGAATTACCATACAACCCAGCAATCCCACTACTGGGCATATACCCTGAGAAAACCATAATTCAAAAAGAGTCATGTACCAAAATGTTCATTGCAGCTCTATTTACAATAGCCAGAACATGGAAGCAACCTAAGTGTCCATCAACAGATGAATGGATAAAGAAGATGTGGCACATATATACAATGGAATATTACTCAGTCATAAAAAGAAACGAAATTGAGTTATTTGTAGTGAGGTGGATGGACCTAGAGTCTGTCATACAGAGTGAAGTAAGTCAGAAAGAGAGAAACAAATACTGTATGCTAACACATATATATGGAATCTAAGGGAAAAAAAAAAAAAGGTCATGAAGAACCTAGGAGTAAGACAGGAATAAAGACACAGACCTACCAGAGAATGGAATTGAGGATATTGGGAGGGGAAAGGGTAAGCTGTGACAAAGTGAGAGTGTGGCATGGACATATATACACTACCAAATGTAAAATAGATAGCTTGTGGGAAGCAGCTGCATAGCACAGGGAGATCAGCTTGGTGGTTTGTGACCACTTAGAGGGGTGGAATAGGGAGGGTGGGAGGGAGGGAGATGCAAGAGGGAAGAGATATGGGAACATATGTATATGTATAACTGATTCACTTTGTTATAAAGCAGAAAGTAACACACCATTGTAAAGCAATTATACTCCAATAAAGATGCTAAAAAAGAAAAAACTGGGGATTGTTTTCCTCATTTAAAAAGGAGTCAGGGGCTTCCCTGGTGGCACAGTGGTTGAGAGTCTGCCTGCCAATGCAGGGGACACAGGTTTGTGCCCCAGTCTGGGAAGATCCCACATGCCACAGAGTGGCTGGGCCCGTGAGCCATGGATGCTGAGCCTGTGCCTCTGGAGCCTGTGCTCCACAACGGGAGGGGCCACAACAGTGAGAGGCCCACATATCGCCAATAAATAAATAAATAAAAAAGAAGTCAGAAACAATAATCTCAGAATGGAGCAATTCTGTGAGAAAATCATCAAGGAACTGGGTACCAATTCGTTTTTTGCTTCTACCTGAGTATGTATGTAAATGTTCATCCTCTCTGTGGCATGATCACTGCTACCCCTCCAGTCATTGCATCCACATCCCAGGTCAGAAGAAGAGGGAAGCGAGAAAGGTAGAAATTATGCACTAACTAAATCTGTCTATTTTATCAGGAAAATATTAGCTTATTTGGAAGCCTCATTTAGTGGATTTCTGCTTATGTATCTTCATTGGCGTACTGCAGGGGGAGTGGAGATAATAACCAAATGACAAAGAACTGATATTTAAAGAAAATACATAAATATAGTGATTTCCTTCAAATAGAAATAAAGGCTCTAAAAAGTAACAAATCCCATTGAAACCCATCAAATGTGTTAAAGTTAGTTAAGGTGTTTTAGTTATAAAATAGTTAAAAATATGTTTAAAAGAGTTAATAATAGGCAAGAAGGGAGGAAGGAAAAGGAGGGTGAAGAAGGAATAAAAGAATGAATGGGATTAATAAAGCTAAAAATAAAACTACCATATGACCCAGCAATCCCACTCCTGGGCATGTACCCTGAGAAAACCATAATTCAAAAAGAGCCATGTACCACAATGTTCAGTGCAGCTCTATTTACAATAGCCAGGACATGGAAGCAACCTAAGTGTTCATCGACAGATGAGTGGATAAAGAAGATGTGGCACATATATACAGTGAAATATTACTCAACCATATAAAGAAACAAAATTGAGTTATTTGTAGTGAGGTGGATGGACCTAGAGTCTGCCATACAGAGTGAAGCAAGTCAGAAAGAGAAAAACAAATACCATACGCTAACACACGTATATGGAATCTAAAAAAAAAAAAAAATGGTTATCAAGAACCTAGGGGCAGGACAGGAATAAAGACGCAGACGTAGAGAATGGACTTGAGGACATGGGGAGGGGGAAGGGTAAGCTGGGACGAAGTGAGAGAGTGACATGGACTTATATATACTACCAAATGTAAAATAGATAGCTAGTGGGAAGCAGCCTCATAGCACAGGGAGATCATCTCGGTGCTTTATGACCACCTAGAGGGGTGGGATAAGGAGTAGGGAGGGTGGGAGGGAGAAGCAAGAGGGAGGAGATATGGGGATATATGTATATGTATAGCTGATTCACTTTGTTATAAAGCAGAAACTAACACACCATTGTAAAGCAATTAAACTCCAATAAAGACTAAAAAAAACAAAAAGAATGAAGGGGAAAATATCATTGATCACTTGTTGTTTGGAAAATTTGGTAAGTAGAAGTAAAAGTAACCAAGGCTTTTCTGTACAAACATATCTGAGAGTATTCAAAGTCTTAATGAGGGGATTCTCTTTAAAGCAGTATTCCAGCTTAAAATAAAAATGAAAAATAGTAAAATTAGAAACCCACATATTGTGAACCCTAAAGAAATAATGGATCTAGAAAGTGATCATGAATGGCTGCTAACATCACAAAGAGAGAGTCCATTAGACACGATGGAAAAATACACCATCATCTAAACATAGCAGTGTTCTTGCCAAAAACTCCAATCTGAATCTATCAAGCTTCAAGATCTAACTACCAATTTACAGGAAATAGAGGGGCAGAGGAACATGTGAAATGATGTTACAGGGATTCAATCAGCAAAATCCAGAAAACAAGAAAGGTTACAGATCAAACAGGTAGCTTTTCAACAAATAAATTACAAGGGGGAAAAAAGACTACAGGGAGAGAAAAGAGATTTAAAAAGACTCGAGGCATATCTAACAATTGCAATGTATGAAACTGATTTGACTACTGATAGAAAAACTATAAAAATAATAGAAAATAATTAGAAACATTTCAACACTGAGTCAATATTTCATTACTCGAAGTAATTGTTTTTAATTACTCAGAGTAAAAATAGTACTGGCATCATATTTCTTTAAAGACTACTTACCTATTGAATACATGCTGAAATCTGTGTATTTTAAATTATATAATGTCTGGGATTCACTCCAAAATAATTCAGAGGGAAGGGGGAAGTAGATGGAGGGACAGACAAAATAATATTGGCCATGAGTTGATAATTGCTAAGTTGCATTATGGGTACATGGGGTTAATTTATTATACTATGCTCTCTACTCTTTCATGTGTTTGAAATTTTCTATAATAATTTTATAATACTAACCAACCTCAGAATGAATAGCATTAGATAAAAATACCATTGGACTTCACCCAAAGTGAAGAAGAAACCATTCTGAGTCAATCATTTCCCTCATGGAACAGGCAGAGTTCTCCCCAGTGCCCTAGTGAGATGAGCCTGAAGTTGATATCAGAACCAGAGGGTCCTTATGCAGAAAGTAACAGTCTAACATAGTGTATGATTTCCATGAAAGCATTTTTCTTGTATCATCTTCACAAAGTTCTGAGTTAAAAAGATCTCTTCAGATTTTACTATAAATAGCTACACAATATGATCCCACATTACCACAAAAATCAATGTATGACTGTCCCAAATGATCAAAAGCAGGTAAATAGCCCCTTGGTAGAGTATTTTGACCTAGCAAAGATTCTTTTTTTTTCCTCTCCCCAGGTATGTTTCAAGTTACACATTCACATGTATTTTCACATAATTAGAGATTTTAAGGAAAATAAAACGTGACCATAGAGAAATAAGATAATCTTCAAGATATCCCTAATTAAATTTGTCCGTTCACTTAGTCAACAATTATTGACCGTCTCTTCTCCACTGGACATTGTCCTGGGTTCTAAGAGAGAGTGTCAAGAGAAAACAAAAGTTGGGTTTTTGCCTGGTGCAGCTCACAGCATGGGGAGACCTGAGAAGACAGAGCACCCACCAAACACATCCACAAATACCTGTAAATTAAAAATGAAGTTCATAGCAGAATTATTCTCAGATGCTGAAAAGTGGAAGCAACCCAAGTGTCTGATAGAAGAATGTATAAACAAAATGTGATAAACACATACAATGGAATATTACTCAACCTTAAAAAGGAAGAACAAGAACATTCTGGCACATGCTACAACATGGTTGAACCTTTTGGATATTATGCTAGGGGAAATAAACCAGTCACAAAAGGACAACTACTGTATGAGTCCACTTATATGAAGTATCTAGAATAGTCAAGTTCATAAAGACAGAAAGTAGTACAGTGATTATGAGGTGCTGGAGAAGGGGGAAATGGGGACTTACTGTTTAACATACACAGAGTTTCAATTTTGTTAGATGCAAAGAGTTCTGTGGATGGATGTTGGTGGTGATGGTAACATAACAATGTGAATGTACCCAATGCCACCCACATGTGCACTTAAAAATAGTTAAGAAAAAAAAAAAGTAAGATGTAAATTTTATGTTATGTAAATTTTATGTTATGTGTATTTTGCCACAATTAGAAAAAATGTTTTAAATTACAAACTAGGGTAAATACTAACAAGGAGAGTTATACTGTTTAAGTGGACACAGTTAGCTGCCACTCAGTATCTATTCCCCACTCTCTCCTTCATAATATAACCCATATTTGTTTAGGGGTCCATTTCTCCCCCACATAGTCAGGTGACTCAGGAGATACTAATATCTTTTCTACCTTTATCCATGGATCCTGATTAGCCCAAGACAATCACATCACGATACCACTCTGACGACTATTATTGGTCTGAGGAGTGTTTTGGTACATGAAATATTTTGGGTCAGTCACATTGAACTAAAGCTTTTATATTCCATGGTTGGAAGAAATGGAAACAAGGAGGAAGCTGGTTCCATTGCTGCTGGCAGCCATATTGTGAACATGAGGAGAACCTCATGTTTTAAACTGAAAGCAATGCAGGGAACAAATCATGGAAAAACTCAAAGAACGTGGTCACAGAGAGGTCATTGCTATTGCTGAGCTACCAAAAACAACCAACTCTATAGGCTTTTCTACCTCTGGACTTATTGTTATATGAGATAATGCATATCCTTATAATATAAGGCATTTTAAAGTGTCTTTCTGATAGTTCAGCCCAAGTCATCCTATCTGAAGTAATAATACCAAAGAAGCAATTAATAGGAGTAACTGTCCTAGTTGTAGCATTCCTGACAAGTAGCATCCAGGCTGAGGCAACAGCAAAGGTCTGTGGCAAAGGGAATAGAGTTCCTCCAGGAAGTGAAAGAAATCCTGTCCAGCAGAAGCTCAGGAAGGGGAAAAATGACCTATGTTACAAGATAAGGTTGAGAGATAGGAGGAGCCAATCCTATATGTAGGTCCTACTAAGACTTAGGTTTTAGTCTTAATGTCAGAAGCCATTGGAATGTTTTATAACATCATGAGGACATGATCAGATTTGATTTCCAGTAGATACTACAATGCAGAGAGCTGATGGGAGGGAAGTCAAAATGGAGGCAGAGAAATGAGCATTTTAGGCAAAAGATGATGGTAACTTAGACTAAGGCTGTGGTTGTGGAGATGGAGAATATATATGTGAGGCTTTAAAAAGCAATATCAGGGCTTCCCTGGTGGCTCAGTGGTTAAGAATCCGTCTGCCAATGCAGGGGACATGGGTTCCAGCCCTGGTCTGGGAAGATCCAACATGCTGCAGAGCAACTAAGCCCTTGAACCACAACTACTGAGCCTGCGTGCCGCAACTACTGAAGCCCACATGCCTAGAACATGTGCTCCTCAGCAAGAGAAGCCACTGCAATGAGAAGCCTGCACACCACAATGAAGAGTAGCCCCCACTCACTGCAATGAGAGAAAGTCCACACGCAGCAACGAAGACCCAACGCAGCCAAAAATAAATAAATAAAAATTAAAAATAACCATATCAATGGAACTTGGTGTTAAGTCAAATATATGTTGTGGAATAAGAGGGAGGTATCAGGGATGATTTCTAAGTGTCTGGATGTTACAGGATGAACAATGAGCCTTTATACTCAAAAACCCTGAAAGAAAACCAGATTTCAGGAGAAAGATCTTGAACTGTAAGCAAGGATAGAACTCATACCTAACTTAAGCTTGATTTAGATAGCATTCAATTATAATTAATAGAATAGTAATAGTTACCATTTACTAAGTTTTTATTATGTGACAGAATCTATGCAATGCACTGCAGTTTATATTCATCATTGCTGCAGACTTTATTTTCCCAAGAGCTTCACAACATCTCATACTCTTTTAAAATGCCAGCTCGCCACCTCTCCCATCAAGAAATTGTGTCAACTATTAGTGGGAATGCAAAGTGGTAAAGCCACTATGGAAAACAGTATGGAGGTTCCTGAAAAAACTAAAAATAAAGTTACATATGATCCAGTAATCTCACTCCTGGACATATATCCAGAAGAGATGAAAACTCTAATTTGAAAAGATACATGTACCCCAATGTCCATAGCAGCACTATATACAATAGCCAAGGTATGGAATCAACTTAAGTGTCCATCAACAGATGACTCGGAAGGGAGTCAAGGTCAAGATGGTGGAATAGGATGACCTGTGTTCACCTATCCCACAAGTACATCAAGAATACATCTACAAGTGGAAAAATTCACAGGTGAGCTCCGCACTCCTGTCCCTTCAGGCTGTCTCCATGCAGCCTACAGCGGCTCTCTCCCTGAGTTTGTTCTTTTAACACCATGCTTTAGCACCCAGCCCCAGCCCGCATCAGCAGACACTAGTCTCAGGCTGGGGCATGCAGGGCTGTAGCACAGACCATCTATGCAAGTCTCACTCTGTCCTGCTTCCCATGGACCAGTCTCTGTACTTTCTTCTGCTAGCCCCCAAAGCCCACCCTCTATTTGAGCATATCTCGCTGCCAGTGAGGGGGTGTCTCCAGCTGTGGTAAGCTCTCCTTCCTTCAGCTGGAGATGGTATGGATCCCATCCCATTTCCTATTTTCTCCCCTTTCTCTCTTTCATCCTACTTGGTTACACTGGGATCTTTTCTTGTCCTTTTAGGTGTCTGAGGTCCTCTGCTAATGTTCAGCCAGTGCTCTATGAGACTAGTTCCATTTGTAGATGTATTCTTTTTCAGTAAGTTAGAAAAAATGAGATGACAGAGAAATATGTTACAGATGAAGGAGAAAGGTAAAAACCTACAAGATCATATAAATGAAGAGGAAATAGGCAATCTACCTCAAAAAGAATTCAGAGTAATGATTGTAAAGATGATGCAGGATCTCAGAAAAAGAATGGAGGCATGGATCAAGAAGACACAAGAAATGTTTAACAAGAAGCTTGAAGAATTAAGAACAAACAGTTATGAACATATAATAACTGAAATGAAAAATACACCACAAGGAATCAATAGAATAACTGAGGCAGAAGAATGGATAAGTGAGCTGGAATTTAGAACTGTGGAAATAACTGCTGCAGAACATAATAAAGACAAAAGAATGAAAAGAAATGAGGACAGTCTCAGAGACCACTGGGACAACATTAAATGCACCAACATTTGAATTATAGGGGTTCCAAAAGAAAAGGAGAAAGAGAAAGGGTCTGAGAAAATATTTCAAGAGATTATAGTTGAAAACTTCCCTAACATGGGAAAGGAAAGAGTCAATCAAGTACAGGAAGCACAGAGAGTCCCATAAGGGATAAACCCAAGGAGAAACACACCAAGACACATATTAATCAAACTAAGAAAAATTAAATACAGAGAAAAATATTAAAAGCAGCAAGGGAAAAGCAACAAATAACATACAAGGGACTCCCCATAAGATTATCAGCTGATTTTTCAGAAGAAACTCTGCAGGCCAAAAGGGAGTCACATGATATATTTAAAGTAATGAAAGGAAAAAACCTACAAATGAGATTACTCTACTTAACAAGGATTTCATTCAGATTCAGCAGAGAAATCAAAAACCTTACAGACAAGCAAAAGCTAAGAGAATTCAGCACCACCAAACCAGCTTTACAACAAGTGCTAAAGGAACTTCTCTAGGCAGAAAACACAAGAGAAGAAAAATACCCACAAAAAGTAACCCAAAACAATTAAGAAAATGGCAATAGGAGCATGCATATCAACAGTTACCTTAAATGTAAATAGATAAAATGCTCCAACCAAAAGACACAGACTGGCTGAATGGATACAAAAACAAGACCCAGGGCTTCCCTGGTGGCACAGTGGTTGAGAGTCCGCCTGCCGATGCAGGGGACATGGGTTCGTGCCCCGGTCCTGGAAGATCCCACATGCCGTGGAGCAGCTGGGCCTGTGAGCCATGGCCGCTGAGCCTGCGCATCCGGAGCCTGTGCTCTGCAGCAGGAGAGGCCACAACAGTGAGAGGCCTGCGTACCGCAAAAAAAAATAAAATAAAATAACAAGAGCCATATATATGCTTTCTACAAGAGACCCCCTTCAGACCTAGGGACACATTCAGACTGAAAATGAGGGGTAGGAAAAGAAATTCCATGCAAATGGAAATGAAAAGAAACCTGGAATAACAGTACTCAGACAAAATAGACTAAAATAAAGAGTGCTATGAAAAAGGAAGGACACTACATAATGATCAAGGGATCAACTGAAGAAGAAGACATACAATTGTAAGTATATATGCACCCAACATAGATGCATCTCAATATATAAGGCAGATGCTGACAGCCATAAAAGAGGAAGTCAACAGTAACACAATAATACTGGGGGACTTTAACAACCCAATTGCACCAATGGATAGGTCACGCAGATAGAAAATTAATAAGGAAACACAAGCCTTAAATGACACATTAGACCACATAGATTTAATTGACATTTATAGGACGTTCCAACCAAAAGCATCAGAATGCACTTTCTTCTCAAGTGCACATGGAACATTCTCCGGGATAGGCCACATATTGGTCCACAAATCAAGCTTCAATAAATTTAAGAAAATTGAAATCATATCAAGCATTTTTTCCACAATGCTGTGAGATTAGAAATCAGTTATAGGGAAAATAACTATAAAAAACACAAACACATGGAGGCTAAACAAAATTTCACTAAATAATCAATAGATCACTGATGAAATCAAAGGGGAAGTCAAAAAATTCCTAGAGACAAATAATAATGAAAACATGACAATCCAAAACCAATGGGAAATGGCAAAAGCAGTTCTAAGAGGGAAGTTTATAGCAATACAATCCTACCTCAAGAAACAAGAAATATCTCAAATAAACTACCTATCCTTACACCTAAAGCAACTAGAGAAAGAAGAACAAAAAAACCCAAAGTTAGTAGAAGGAAAGAAATCATAAAGATCAGAGCAGAAATAAATGAAATAGAAACAAAGAAAACAAAGCACAGATCAAGGAAACTAAAAGGTGATTCTTTGAGAAGATAAACAAAATTGACAAAACTTTAGCTAGACTCATCAAGAAAAAAAGGGGAGAAGATTCAAATCAATAAAATTAGAAATGAAAAAGAAGTTACAAAGGACACCACAGAAATACAAAGGATCATAAGAGATTACTACAAGCAACTATACACCAATAAAATGGACAATCTCGAAGAAATGGACAAATTCTTAGAAAGATACAACCTTCCAAGACTGAACCAGGAAGAAATAACAAGTATGAACAGACCAATCACAGGTACTGAAATTGAAACTGTGATTAAAAATCTCCTAAAAAACAAAAGCCGAGGGCAAGATGGCTTCACAGTTGAATTCTATCAAACACTGAGAGAAAAGTTAAGACCTAGCCTCTGAAACTCTTCCAAAAAATTGCAGAAGGAACACTCCCAAGCTCATTCTACGAGGCCACCATCACCCTACTACCAAAACCAGACAAAGATATCACCTAAAAAAAAGAAAATTACAGGCCAATATCACTGATGAACATAGATGCAAAAATCCTCAACAAAATACTAGCAAACAGAATCCAACAACACATTAAAAGAATCATACACCATGATCAAGTGGGATTTATCCCAGGAATGTAAGGAATCTTCAATATACGGAAATCAATCATTGTGATTCACCACATTAACAAATTGAAGAATAAAAATCATATGATCATCTCAATAGATGCAAAAAAAGGTTTTGAAAAAGAGAGAAAATGATTTATGATTTAAAAGCTCTCCAGAAAGTAGGGCTAGAGGGACCCTACCTTATCATAATAAAACCCATATATGATAAACCTACAGCTAATATCATACTCAATGGTGAAAAGCTGAAAGAATTTTCTCTAAGATCAGCAACAAGACAAGGATGTCCACTCTGGCCACTTTTGCTCAACATAGTTTAGGAAGTTGTAACCAAGGCTATCAAAGGGGAGAAAGAAATAAAAGGAATCCAAATTGGAAAAGAAGAAGTAAAATTGTCACTATTTGCAGATGATATGATACTATACATAGAAAATCCTAAATATGCTACCAGAAAACTACTACAGCTCATCAATAAATTTGGTAAACTTGCAGGATACAAAATTAATACACAGAAATTACTTGCATTCCTATAGGCTAACAATGAAATATCAGAAAGAGAGATTAAGGAAACCATTCCATGTACCATTTCATCAAAAATAATAAAATACCTAGGAATAAACCTACCTAAGGAGACAAAAGACCTGTACTCAGAAAACTGTAAGATACTGATGAAAGACATCAAAGATGACACAAACAGATGGAGAGATACACCATGTTCTTGGATTCGAAGAATGAATATTGTGAAAATGGCCATACTACCCAAAGCAATCCACAGATTCAGTGCAATCCCTATCAAATTACCAACGACATTTTTCACAGAATTAAAACAAATAATTTCACAATTTGTAGGGATTATTTTACAATTTGTATGGAAACACAAAGGACCCCAATAGCCAAAACCATCTTGAGAAAGAAAAACGGAGCTGGAGGATTCAGGCTCCCGGACTTCCTGCTATACTACAAAGCTACAGTAATCAAGACAATATGGTACTGGCACAAAAACAGAAATATAGATCAATGGAACAGGATAGAAAGCCCAGAGATAAACCCATGCACATATGGTCAACTAATCTACAACAAAGGAGTCAAGAATATACAATGGAGAAAAGATAGTCTCTTCAATAAGTGGTGCTGGGAAAACTGGACACTACATGTAAAAGAATGAAATTAGTACACTCTTTAATGCCATACACAAAAAGAAACTCAAAATGGATTAAAGACCTAAATGTAAGACCGGACACTATAAAACTCTTAGAGGAAAACACAGGCAGAACACTCTATGATATAAATCACAGCAAGATCTTTATTGACCCACCTTCTATAGTAATGAAAATAAAAACAAAAATAAACAAATGAGACCTAATTAAACTTAAAAGCTTTTGCACAGCAAAGGAAACCACAAACAAGATGAAAAGACAACCCTCAGAATGGAAGAAAATGTTTGCAGATGAAGCAACTGACAAGGGACTAATCAAAATATATAAACAGCTCATGCAGCTCAGTATCAAAAAATCAAACAACCCAATCAAAAGTGGGCAGAAGGCCTAAATAGACATTTCTCCAAAGAAGACATACAGATGGCCAACCAACACATGAAAAGAGGGCTTCCCTGGTGGCACAGTGGTTGAGAGTCCATCTGCCAATGCAGGGGACACGGGTTCGTGCCCCGGTCCAGGAGGATCCCACATGCCACGGAGTGGCTGGGCCTGTGAGCCATGGCCACTGGGCCTGCGCATCCGGAGCCTGTGCTCTGCAGCGGGAGAGGCCACAACAGTGAGAGGCCCGCGGACCCCAAAAAAAAAAAAAAAAAAAAAACATGAAAAGATGCTCAACATCACTAATTATTAGAGAAACGCAAATCAAAACTATACTGAGGTATCACCTCACACGAGTCAGAATGGCCATCATCAAAAAATCTAGAAACAGTAACTGTTGAAGAGGGTGTGGAGTAAAGGGCACCCTCCAACACTGTTGGTGGGAATGTAAATTGGTACAGCCACTATGGAGAACAGTGTGGAGGTTCCTTAAGAAACTAGAAATAGAGCTACCATATAACCCAGCCATCTCACTCCTAGGCATATATCGAAGAAAACCATAATTTGAAATATGACCCAATATTTATTGAAGTTCTATTTACAGTAACCAGGTCATGGAAGCAACCTGAATGTCTAGCAACAGAGGAATGGATAAATAAGATGTGGTACATATATACAATGGAATATTACTCAACCATAAAAAGGAATGAAATAGTGCCATTTGCAGAAACATGGATGGACCTAGAGACTGTCATACAGAGTGAAGTAAGGCAGAAAGAGAAAAACAAATATTGTATAATATCACTTATATGTGGAATCTGGAAGAATGATACAGATGAACTTATTTACAAAGCAGAAATAGAGTCATATATGTAGAGAAAAAACTTATGGTTACCAAGGGGGGGAAGGAGGGGTGGGACAAATTGTGAGAGTGGAATTGACATATAGACACCACTATGTATAGAATAGATAACTGACAATAACCTACTGTATAGCATAGGGAACTCTACTCAGTGATCTGTGGTGACCTAACTGGGAAGGAAATCTAAAAAATAGTGGATATATGTATACATATAACTGATTCACTTTGCTGTGTAGCAAAAACTAACACAACATTGTAAAGCAACTATACTCCAATAAAAATTAATTTAGAAAAACAGATGAATGTATAAAGAAGATGTGGTTATATATATATATATATATATATATATATATATATATATACATACAGTGGAATATTAGTCATAAAAAAGAATGAAATAATGCCATTTGCAGCCATATGGATGGACCCAGAGATTATCATACTAAGTGAAGTAAGTCAGAGAAAGACAAATATCATATGATATCACTTATATGTGGAATCTTTTAAAAAATGATACACATGAACTTATTTACAAAACAGAAACAGGCTCACAGATATAGAAAACAAACTTATGGTTACGAAAGGGGAAAGGGGTGAGGAGGAAAGGGATAAATTAAGAATTTGGGTTAACAGATATGTACTACCATATATAAAATAGAGAGACAGCAAGGACCTACTGTATAGCACAGGGAACTATGTTCAATATTTTGTAATAATCTATAATGGAAAAGAATCTTAAAAAGTATATAAATATGTGCATATATATATATGAATCTCTTTGCTGTGCACCTGAATCACTGTAAATCAACTATTCTTCAATAAACAAAATAAAATTAAAGAAAAAGAAGCGGTGTCTATGTCCCCACCTTAAATTTGGGCAGGTTTGCAACTGCTTCAAACAATAGAATATGTCAGAAGTGACGCTATTTGATTTCTGAGGTTAAGTCATAAAAAGCCACACAGCTCTGACTAGTTATATTGGGACATTCATTCTGGGAGAAGTCTGACCATGTGAACAGTCCAGCTCTTCTGAGACCACCACACTGGGAAGCCACATATAAGCACTCTAGTTGTCAAACTTAGTTGTCAGAGCTCCTAGCCAACAGTCAGTGCCAAATTACCAGCCAGGTGAGTGGATCACCTTGAAAAAGCATCCTCCAACTACAGTCTGTTCACTGCAGCTGCAGCCATGAGAAGCAGAAAGAAGCCGTCCCCACTGAGCCCTGACTAAAAGAAAAAAATAACTGATTGAGCAAAATAACTGATTTTTGTTGATCTTTTATGGCACTAAATTTAGGGGGGGGGCTATGTTACACTCTCCCCCCCCCCGCAATATATAGGTGAACTGATGAAGACAGACAGAGATTAATATAACTTGTCCAGGATTACAGAGCTGGGAAGTACAGGAGCCAGAATTCAAGCAAAATCTCTCTAGTCCAGAACCTGTGCTATTTCTTCAGTCTCATTGCTTCTACCTTTTTGGTCACACTCCAAAATTAAATGGCAATTTCTAATCAAAATCTTGCACCTTATCCCACAACATGTCTTCAACTGCTAACCCCAAACACATACATTTTGAAAGTAATCTATTCCACTTAAAAACAGCAACCCACCAGTAGAACATGGACAATTGCAAGTGCTGAAAAAAGGTTTTTGTATGTGTGTCTCCCATCCCTCTCCCCAGGCAGTCAGGAATTGATACGAAATTCAAACAGACAACTTCCATTTTCTTTCAAGAGAGATTTATGACCACTGTCTACAGAATTTCAAGCTGTGAAGAGAACTGTAAAACAAAATGTTTTAAAATATGTTTAAAGCAAAGTAGTGTTATACACAATTAATGTAAAAATGATCAGAAGTGATGGTTGCTAAGTAAAAATAAAAATAGAGAAATATGAGCTATAAGGGTAACAGCATTTCATGAAGCACAAATCTATCAGCAAGAAGCAAAAATCCAGGGAATAATCATGTATACTAATAATTTCAGAGTAACCTTCTCTTACTAATCAGACATCTTAAAGAGGAACTTGATCCCTTGGCCACTGCCTTAGTCCAGGCCCTTTCTATTTTGACCCTATACCACTGCAGCCTCTCTTCATTGCTCATCCCACACCCCAGCCTCACCCCCAGTGTTACACCAACATCCCATTTCCCAGCCCACCTCCTCTTTTCCAGGGCCACTCACTCTTCCGGGGATGCCCACCCTCTACAACTGGTTAAGATAAAGCTTGCTGATGCTACAAGTTTCCACTCACATGCCACCTCTCAGAGCTGCCTCCCTGGGTGTGTTTTCCAATCAGAGATGGGGTACTTTTCCTCTGAGTTCCTACAAAACAGCAAACCTCACTCTGCAGCCCCTCTCCAGCCAGCTTGTTAACCCACATTTACAAAGCGCTCACTATGTAACCACACTGCTCTAGGGGCTGGAGAAATGATAGAAAACAAGGCAGATTATGTGCCTGCTTCAGGAGCCATACCTTCAAGAGACAGAGCTTCTCAACTGAGGGCAATTTTCCCCTAGGGAACATTTGGCAGTGTCTGGAAACATACTTTATTGTCATGCCTGGCAGGATGCTACTGGCATTTAAGTGAGTAGAGTCCAGGGATTCTACTAAGCATCATATACCTCACAGGACAGTCTCATAACAAAGAATGATCAGGCCCAAAATATGAATGCCAAGGTTGAGAAAGTTAACCCTCAAATTATACATAAATACACAATATCATTTTGGGAACTGCTGAGGGCCTTGAAAACATAAATAGGAAAATGTGATCTAGCAGTGGGGTGAGACAGGAGAAAGGCTGCTCTAGACAGACAGTGAGCGGAGACTGGAGAAGCCATGATTCCAACTCCGCCAATCTGCTTCAGGTCCATGAGCTTTCACTACTTCTCTTGGTGTTAATTATTCATGATAACACCTTCTGACCCTGAGTGCCTACCATGTGCTAAGGACTGGCCCAGAGACACAGTTTCTTCACCATCTCATCTCATTTAATCCATCATTTGATGTCAATTTCTTATTTCCCCAAATTGAAGTTAACTTGAGAACATGACTTGGGTTTTTATTTCTTGTAAAATTCCTACCACAGCCATGCACATGAATGAATTAATGGGAATCAATGATGGTTGCAGAGCATTGATGAGACACTCAGGAGCTGATCTCTGCCAGCCTGAGGTGACTTAGGGTAATAGTTTCTTGCAGCTGCTGTAATGACGAACTACAAATTGAGTGGCTTAAAGCAACAGAAATATATTGTCTCATAGTTCTGGAGGAAAGAAGTTCAAAATCAAGGTGTCAACAAGGCCATGCTTCCTCCGAGACTCTGAGTAGAATATTTTCTTGCCTTTTCTAGCTTCTGGTGGTGGCTGGCAGTCCTTGGCATTCCTTGGCTTGTAGCTGCATCACTCCAATCTCTGCCTCTGTCCCCACATGCCTTCTCCTTGTATGTCTCTGTCTCTTCCTCTTATAAGGACACATTGGGTTAGGACCCACCCTATGACTTTATCTTAATCTGATTACATCTGCAAAAACCCTGTTTCCAAATAAGGTCACATTCACAGATATTGGAGGTTAGGGCTTCAACATATAGGGGGAGGAGGGGGAAACACAATTCAGCATATAATAGGTAGAAGGGATGAGATGGAGGTGACCTAGCACCTTATCATACATCATCAAATGCAAGCTGCCCTTTAATCCATGAGGAGGCAGAACCAGGACTGTCACCCCATCTCACAAAGCTCAGTTTCCTCATCTGTCAGGTGGTAATTGTAATATTAATGCTCACCTGCTAGGCTAGGATCCCATGAAATAACATACGTAAAAATCTGAAATAGTGGACGTTCAATATATCTTTTGTAAATCAGTAAACTACCTAGCACAAATGTAACTTCTATTTCTCCTCCTGGACTCACAGTTTCCTCTAATATTTAAATAGAGTGACTCATGTCCCCATCCTGCATATTTCTGCAGGAAAGGCAGGCCTCTCCTAAACGTGTCTGTGGACTGGACTGGGGAGAAGGAATTTCTGATGTGTGTGGCCTCTCACTTCCCATTCCAAATGCCTCCAGCCTTGTAGTCATCTCATTTTAGCTTCTGCTGGTTGACTACTATTCTCTCTATGTATTTCTTCACCCAAATCATGGATGAAGCTGTCTCTCTTTGAGTCCCCAAAGCCCGCACACACAATGCTGCTCTTTGAGACAGATTTTCCTGAAAGCTTCAGGATTTGCAGCATGAGATAGGAAAGAAATTTGCTTTCAGTCATCACTGTTTCTAAAGTTTATCAATCAATCCGTCCCAGGCCATTTCTCTCCTGGGTATATACCTCCTACCCAGTCACTGGGACCTGCATTCTCACAATGGATCATCTCTCCCATCACCTGCTCCCAGCTCAATAACCAGGTGACAACCATCATCCTCATCTAATTCACTGTCTCCCACCCTCCAAGTCTCTATAATCTCCAGGAATAACCTTAAAAATCCTATTATTTTATTATATAGGAAAATTTTAGATCCCTTTGATCTATCTCTCCATTCTAAAGTAGGCTCATGGGCCTTATCTTTTATAGCCTAAAGACTCATTAAATAATAATAAAAGTCATGAATTCTGCCATTGACCCCTATATACCCAGAATGTAGAAATGACTGCAGCCTGATTTTATATAGAAATTCTTCCCTTACAAAGAGTAAGTTCTTAATACATATCAGTTTCTTGTGTACAGATGGGGACACTAAAGCTGGAGAAGTTGGTTGATTTTCCAGAGATGTTCAGTTGAACAAACACGCAGTATCCACCTACCTAGAGCTAAGCTCAGGCAGGTGGCTCACCTAGATCAGAACCCAGGCCTAATGACCCAGGACCACTCTAGCTGTGTGTGCCTAAAAACACCTAAAGGACACTTCCCAACATGGCAAAGTGTTAGCATTTTGGAGAAACTGCAGTCCTAAGTAAATATCTCATCCTGGTTTTGATATGCTCATTCAGATGACAAACTCCCACTTTAGTCTGCCACATCAAGCTTTATCCTTCTCAGATTTGTCTTTGAGCTGACCTTACCGCTCATTACTGCGTAATGTATTCATCAGAGTTCTTAGATGCCAGTAACAGAAAGAGACAACTGGTTACTTTAGACAGAAAAGGGATGTAGGAAACGATATTGACAACTAACAGAATCTTAAGGAGCACTGGAGAACCAGGCTTGGAGCTACACATCCCAAAAACTACACCCAAAAAATAGGCCCTTAAGGAAACCTGGAGTTATTTGATCAAATATGGCACAGGGTGGAACTAATGGCGAAGGGAATATTACCAGAAACCCAAGGGTCTGGTGTGAAAGTCCAAGCAAAAATGATGAAGGTCTGAACTAGGGCAGGTGTTAAAGAGGTAGAGTGAGCAGACAGAAATAGTGGAAGGATATTGATAATACCTGCAGACTTCTGAGATGGAAGTGAGGGAGTAGAGAATACTAGGACCACTCCCTAGTTGCTCTTTGGGTAATAAGGCTGATGGCAGTGCCACTGATAGCATAGGAAATGCAGTCGGGGAAGTAGGGAGGGGGGATGGGTGGCAGAGGGAGGGTATGAGAGCAGTCTGGGACACGCTGAGGTAGAGATAACCGTATCAGCAGATGGACTGAAGTTAAGGGGAGCTGTTGGAAAGAACACACAGAATGGGTGAAGAATTGGAAGTCAGTGGAATGAATACATGAGACTTTCCAAGGAGAGATTATAGAGAATAAAAATGGATCAATGCCAGAACTGGGGTAGCCAGCTCACCCCAGAGTGCTTGAAATTTTCTGGGCTGAAAGTCCCACATCATGGAAAACTCCTCAGACCCAGGCAAGTTAAAATCCACTATGTAAGGAAAAAGAAATAACAGACAAGGGAGATGATTTGCCCAGTTGGCTGGAATACCAGTAGGTTGCAAAACCATGGCTAGAACCCAGACTTCCTAAGTCTCAGGCACTTTCTTCCTCTTCTGCCAGACAAGAACTAAATTGAATTAAATGAATAGGAAAGATAAGTCCTAGGGTCCAAATCCTAGATTCCTGACTCACTTTGCCAAGAACCTCAAGTAAACCTATTATTCTCTCTGAACCTCACTTCCTTTATCTAAAAAACAAAGGAAATATATGTATACTCCCTAATTCCAGGAAGAAATGTAAATCAAGTAAAAGCATAGAGGTGTTGAGAAATGAAGATTCTGCCCGCAAGCTGCCAAGAAAGGGAAAGAACCAGGAACACATGGACCGCTCCCTGATTTTGGAATACAACCCCAAGGGTGGTGGATCACTCATGGCCCAGCCTTCACATTGGTTTGAAAAGTTTAACCCTCGCTAAAGCACCCTCACCACTCCTTTAAAAACTATGGTCCCCCTACTAAAACTGTCAGAAGTAAAATATATTTCCCATTGAAAATGCTAGTGGATTTATCACAACTGGGCCATTCATTTGTTAAAAAGCAGAATGGCATTTATTGCCGTTGCTCCCTTTATGGGAGAGAAGAAACCGGGAACCTAATAAGCTTGGTTAAGTTTTTTTCTTTTATGGCTCCAGCAACTGCACTAAATATTCCGTCTGCTTTTCTTTCACAGTTTGGAGACGGCTCTGAACTTCTGAAGTGTTACAGGAGGATTCCAGCAGAACCACGTGCTGCTGCTGTGGGAGGAGACGAGTAGAAAAGAGGCTCTGAGAACCAGGATAGAAAAGAGGCTCTGAGAACCACTCCCAGGAAATGTCCCTGGGTCATTCACATGATCACTGATCAGTTTACAAAATCAAGAATGTAACTTACCATCCAGCAGTCAATGGGCAAGTTACCTGTAATGATTGGGCAGAACGTTTTGAAATGCACTGGGTTTTTAAGTCAGCTAGAGAAGCAGAGCAGGTTTTTGAAGAGAAGGGCTATGGAGTTGTACCCAGGTCTAAGCCCTGACACTGTTTAATGGTGTGAACTTGGGTAATATCTGGTGACATCCAGAAGCCTACTTTAAGTGTTCACCCCTCAACATCCCACAACACTCACATTTCCACTGCGGTACTCCTGCTAATCTCATTCATCCTACTTAAGCAGTTTGAGAGCATCTGCTGTAGATCTCACGTGACTTTCTCTGAAGTGCAACACTGCACAAAGAACATCAAAGGTCTGGTTTTCCAACCCCAGTTTTACCATTCAAATGACCTTCCAGGCCAGCACTATCCAAAAGGACTTCCTGAAATGATGGGGATATTCTAATATGCACTGTCCAATATAGCAGCCACTAGCCATATGTGGCTAATGAGCTCTTGAAATGTGGCTAAGGCAATGAGGAACTGAATTTTCAAGTTTATTGAATTTTAATTTTTATAAATGTAAATCTAAATTGCCACAGCTTAGATCCAGCCTGCTTGAGCCACAGCTCCTTCATCTGTAAAATGGCAGCTATAAAGTACATTCTAAGCAAGGTTGCTTTGAGGATTGAATGTTATAATGCATGGAAAAGCCCAAGGCTTGTGCCCAGCATGGAGGCAAGGCTTGATAAGACAATAAAGTGGGACCCCTCATAGATCTGTCTTCATTTGGCCCTGGAATCAGTACTTCCAGGCTTGATGTTAACTGGGGGTGTCAGGCAGCATAAAGATTCTGACCAGCAGTTTTCATAAGGGCAAAGGAAAGCAATCTATCTTTTAGCAAACTTTTCCATTGGTGGCCAAGAATGTTCTGCATGAGGAAATCTATTAACTGCCTCATGTGTGTGAATATTTACAGGAAGTTAGAAAA
Source organism: Lipotes vexillifer (assembly GCF_000442215.2). Classification (NCBI taxonomy): domain Eukaryota; kingdom Metazoa; phylum Chordata; class Mammalia; order Artiodactyla; family Lipotidae; genus Lipotes; species Lipotes vexillifer. The sequence continues at coordinate 287,788 of NW_006770161.1, forward strand.
TGCTGACTTTAGCTAAAGAAAATGCCCCTCTGTGGAGTTTCATGGCCGATTAAGGCTCTGGAATTTCATTGAAGGGATTTATAGATAAAGGTCACTAACTAACTACACAAGTGTATTTTTAAACACACTCACAAACTGGAGGTTCTATTGACGGTGTAGCACTGGGTTTCCAATGGGCAAAGGAGAGCTTTTTATACAATCCTGAATAAAATCAAACCTATAATGTTCCAAGGTTGTCAGCCATGGGCAGCATTTCACAAAGGCTTAGACTTTCAGCCTCAGAAGAACCTTAACGATCATCTCGTCCCAGCCCCCCTAGAATGCTTAAATCCTCCCAACACATTAGCTTCAGTTTAAATGACTCCTGTGATAGGGATCTCCCTGTGTCCTAAGGCAATCACTGCCTTGTTGGACATATGATATTGTTAACAAGAGCCTCCTGTGGTGAACAAAAACCCAGAGAAGGAACACTGTGCCTTAGAAGAGTTTTGAGCTCTGCCATTTTCAACTCTGTAAGCCTCAGAATCTTCAGACATAAAAGGGAGATAAGAAAACAGTAGTGTAGTGTTGCTGGGAAGGCTAAGCTAGATAGACTTGCAAGGTGGTGTGTTCCATTCCATTTCCTTTCACTGGTTCTCTTCTTTGGCTGTAGAAGTAAGCTGAAGACTTAAATTTTCACAGTGCCTGTCTTCACAGGTGTAATAGCAGTAGTAACAGAAGTAGATGCACAACCATTGTTATAGCATTATTTTTATTAATATTCCGAATTCCTCTTCCACAAACTTGAAAATATCTGGATATGTGCCATCTTCCTTCACCAGGCTCAGCTACTTAATTTCCTTTGATGTCTCTTCTGTGCTAGAGTTTCAAGTGCTTCATGGTCTTAATAATTCAACAGGCGTGGATTGATGTGCTGGTGTCTGGCTGACACAAGGAACTGCAGCATGAGTGACATCTAGAACTTGTCCATCACTCCAGCCTCACTTCCTTGATGGTGATGATAATTATGGTAATGGTGATGGTGGTGATCATATGACAAGTAATAGTGATAATATTGATTTTTGAGGATGGCTATGAGTCAGGTACTATGAGAAGGACTTAGCATAGATAATTGCACTTAATCTTCATAACAATCTACAGATAAGAAAATGAAGCAAGGCAAGTTAACTAACTTCCCCAAGAATATATAGTTGACACTGGAAATTAATCTGGATAAACCAGACTAATTAAAAGCTCTCCACTCTTTC